>NC_066579.1:175363593-175972760 GCF_024323335.1 Lathyrus oleraceus
TCTTTAGGATACCCCACAAATAAGCATTTGTCAGATTTGGGCTCAAGCTTAGTTGAAATTTGTCATTTCACATAAACTTCACAACCCCAAATCTTCATGTAAGACATATGTGGTTTCTTACCACTCCATATCTCATATGGTGTCTTCTCAACCTTTTTGGATGGAACATGGTTAAGTGTGTAAGTTGTTGTCAATATTGCATGTCCCTAAAAGGAGTTTGGAAGATCGGCGTGACTCATCATGGATCGGACCATGTCTAACAAGGTTCGACTTCTTCTCTCAGATACACCGTTCCATTGGGGTGTTCCAAGGGGAGTAAGTTGGGATAGAATCCCACACTCTTTCAGATGGTCATCAAACTCTAGGCTTAAATATTCACCACCTCGATCTGATCGAAGAGTTTTAATATTCTTACCTATTTAGTTTTGTACTTCATTCTTGAATTCCTTAAACTTTTCAAAGGAGTCTGATTTATGTTTCATTAAATACACATAACCATATCTACTAAAATCATCAGTAAATGTGATGAAGTACTAAAAACCTCCTCTGACTGGTATGTTCAATGGTCCACATACATCAGTATGTATGAGGGCCAAAAGATCATTAGCTCTTTCACATTTTCCTGTGAATGGAGACTGTCATCTTTCCAATTAAACAAGATTTGCATGTCTCATATGATTCATAATCAAAAGAGTCCAAGAGTCCATCTTTATGGAGTTTAGAAACGTGTTTCTCATTTATGTGGCCTAATCGACAATGCCAAAGGTAAGTTGGATTTAACTCATTAGGTTTCATCCTTTTAGTATTAATGTTATAAATAGGCATTTCAAGATTAATGACATATAGTCCATTGTTCATTTGTGCAGTAGCATAGAATATGTCATTCAAATAAATGGAGCAACAATTGTTCTTTATTATAAATGAAAAACCAAACTTGTCTAAACAAGAAATGGAAATAATATTCCTGCTAATTGCAAGTACATAATAACAGTTCTCTAACTGAATTATTAAACCACTAGATAAAGTTAATACATAAGCTCCTACGGCTAAAGCAGCAACCTTTGCTCCATTGCCAACTCGTAGGTTAACTTCACATTTTTCCAAATCTCTACTCCTTTTTAGCCCCTACGCATTGGTACAAATGTGAGAACCGCATCCAGTATCTACTTCCAATGATGCAGAAGTAGATAAATTAATTTCAATAACAAAAATACCTGAAATTGAAGTCTCTACTCCATTCTTCTTATCTTTCAAGTACTTTGGGCAGTTTCTCTTCCAGTGTCCAGTCTTACCGCAATGGAAGCGGGTGTCTTCCTTTGCTATTCCTCCACTAGGCTTCAAAATAGGAGTTGTGGGTTTGGGTTTGGCAACTTCCTTACCGTTTCCTTTACCATCCTACTTGGTGGGTCTTTTGTTCTGTCTCTTTCCATTTTCGATCATCAGAATGGACTTCCCTTTTGACTTCAGATTCTGCTCAGCAGTTCTTAACATGGCTAGCAGTTCAGGAAGAGATTTGTCCATGTCATTCATATTGAAATTAAGGATAAATTGACTGAAGCTATCTGGCAACGATTGCAAGATCAAATAAGTCGCAAGTTCCTTCCCGAGGGGAAAACCCAAACTCTCAAGGTTCTCCACATACCCAATTATCTTGAGCACATGGTGACCTACATGGGCTCCCTTGTAACACCCTTTTCTAAAATACCCCAAACTTTTAAATTAAAACAACAAAATATAAATCAGAGTAAATATGCAATTAAGGGTGTCACACTTGACACTTCACACCATTCATCAAAATAGCTTGTCATGCTCATTTATAAATCAAATTAAGACATTGCACAATTCGCAGCGGATAGAAGATCTAACAGTATGCAAACCATGTAACACATTACATGTAAAACTGTTCAACAACCAACAAATGAAACAAGGTAAAACATCCCGTCCCGATGTTACATCTACCAGAGCATGACCCACTAAGGAACTACACTAGACTCCAAGCACTAGCTTCTACTCAATCACTGCTCGTTACCTGAAACATAGTTGTAAGGGTGAGTTCCTCAATCGATATAATAAGCATTATAAAATATCATGTAATGCTAAGTAATTTAACACGTATCATCACCCTAATCAGATCACACATTCAGCAACGGCAACATCAACTCATAATCATAATCATACTCAACACCAACACAAAACAACACGTATAATATTGGAATACATCCATTCATATTATACGCCATACATACATTATGCAATGAGACTCCATGCATGCGGTACCGACTATTCGTGAACATATAGTTCAACCTCACCGATCAAATCCAGATACGGCTACCAAGCTCACTAGTCCCACTCATTTGAGACCTAGTGACTCACTCACTAATTCCTCACCATGGGAATTAGCTACCACCCTGAAGGCCATGCTATGCACGCTAATCACCTAGCATGCAAACATCAACAACAATCCATAATAATTCACTCACTAATTCCTCACCATGGGAATTAGCTACCACCATAAAGGCCATACTATGCACGCTAAATCACCTAGCATGCAAACAACAACAACAATCCAAGATGGACATATGCTCACACTCTAAGCCATAAACAGTCCATTCACAATTGCATACATAACAGATACATTCACAGCATTATGCATACAATCATACATCATCAGCATATTTATCCCCGAATCACATCATGTCAAATAATCAATCACAGTATTAGCACACTCTACTAATACCTACACTACTCAAAACAACGGGAAATGGTCCCTACTATAGCATACATCAGCTAAATTACATTACTCAGCTGAAACGACCAAAATTGCACAACAACAGCTCCGAAAAATCACAATTCTGCCCATACGCGTATGCCTCATGCCCATACGCGTATGGCCTATTTTCTAGCCAAACTCATACGCGTATTGGCCTGTCCCATACGCGTATGCTACGCGTACCACTTCCTCATACGCGTACCAACAGAGACAAAACTACGTTAAAATCATCATCTTCCTCATCCATACGCGTATGGCCTCACCCCATACGCGTACCAACACAGGATACGCGTAATACACGCGTATGGCGCGTATCAGCGCCAGTTTTTCCCCCCCTCCAGGCCATCTCATACGCGTATTGCCTAGTGCTATACGCGTATGACCAGAACCAGAATTTCCAGATCTGCTATGGGTTTTCTCTGCTACGAGGTTTCCCAAATCCAACCTCCCACAGTCCAATTTTTACACAGAATTCATTCATATCATCTAACACGAATCGTACCTTATTCAATCTCACAAATTCTAACATTATTCCATCTAATTCTTACGAATCTTCTCCCATTATAACCCATATCTCGTTCATCCATCAGTTCCCAATTTACAGCATTCATCATTCCAATTAGGGACAAATCAATGGCTTATCACTACCCATTACATGTTAACCCATAATACCCATTAAACGACGATAAACCCCCTTTACCTGAGTTAATCCGGCAACCTTTTGCTTCTAGCTTTTTCCTTTCTTCCACCCTCGTTCTCTTGCTCTTTTCTACTTTAGAGTCGTTTCTCTGTTTTCACGTGAAAACCCCCTTTTACCAAATGGGACCTTTTTATTTCCAACTCTATTATTCCAATAATAATAATCCAATTATTTAATTAAATTAATAAGATACTATTAACTTAAATTAAATAATTATCATATTTTATCGGGGTGTTACAACTCTCCCCCACTAAAAGAGTTTTCGTCCTCGAAAACATACCTCCAGCAAATAACTCTGGATAAGACTCCTTCATCTGACTCTCAAGTTCCCAAGTTACATTGCCACCTGCTGGTCCTCCCCAAGCTACCTTTACCAAAGCAATCTCTTTACCCCGCAACTGCTTCAACTCTCGATCCTCGATCCTCATAGGTGATGTTTCAACAGTCAGGTTATCTCTCACCTGTACATCATCTACTTGGACCACATGCGACGGATCAGGAATGTACCTCCTCAACTGAGACACATGAAAAACCTCATGCAAATTTGCAAGTGACGGCGGTAAAGCGATACGATAGGCTACCTCCCCTATCCTCTCCAAAATCTGATAAGGACCAATAAATCGAGGTGTCAACTTCTTCGACTTCAAAGCTCGACCAACCCCAGTTATCGGAGTAACACGAAGAAACACATGATCTCCCTCTTGAAACTCAAGTGACTTCCTCCTCTTGTCGTGATAACTCTTCTGACGACTCTGAGCAATCCTCATCTTCTCCTGAATCATCTTAATCTTTTCCGTAGTTTGTTGAACAATCTCCGGTCCAACCACAGCACTCTCACCGGACTCATACCAATATAAAGGTGTCCGACATCTCCTACCATACAAAGCTTCAAACGGTGTCATACCAATGCTCGAATGAAAACTATTGTTGTAGGTAAACTCAATCAAAGGCAAATGACAATCCCAAGCACCTCCCTTTTCCAAAACACAAGCCCTCAAAAGATCCTCCAGTGACTGAATCGTCCTCTCAGTCTGACCATCAGTCTGCGGATGATATGCAGAACTCAATCTCAGCTTAGTTCCCAAAGCCCTCTGCAAACCTTCCCAGAACTTCGATGTAAATCTAGGATCTCTGTCCGAAACAATACTCGACGGAATACCATGCAAACTTACAATTTTCTCGATATACAACTCAGCTAATCTCTCTAACGGATAATCCATTCTGATCGGAATGAAATGAGCCGATTTTGTCAATCTGTCAACAATCACCCAAATAGCTTCAAAATTCTTAATTGTCCTCGGTAAACCAGAAACAAAATCCATACTGATACTATCCCACTTCCACTCTGGGATAGCCAACGGTTGCATTAGCCCAGACGGCTTCTGATGCTCAATCTTTGACTTCTGACAAGTCAAACAAGAATAAACAAAACTCGCAATTTCTCTTTTCATTCCTGGCCACCAAAATAACTTTTTCAAATCATGATACATCTTCGTAGCCCCAGGATGAATACTCAAACCACTACGATGTCCTTCCTCAAGAATACTCTTCTTAAGTTCGGTAACATCCGGAATACACACCCGATTACCAAATTTCAAAACACCATTCTCATCAACTCTGAATTCACCACCTTGACCTTGATTCACTAGAGTCAACTTATCAACCAAAAGCACATCGGATTTCTGACCCTCTCTAATCTCATCCAGAATACCACTCGTTAACTTCAACATTCCCAATTTAACACTATTGTGAGTATTCTCACACACCAAACTCAAGTCTCTAAACTGCTCAATTAAATCCAATTCCTTAACCATTAACATAGACATATGCAATGATTTCCGACTCAATGCATCAGCCACTACGTTTGCTTTACCCGGATGGTAATTCAAACCAAAGTCATAATCTTTCAGAAACTCTAACCATCTCCTCTGTCTCATATTCAGCTCTTTCTGATCAAACAAATACTTTAAACTTTTATGGTCACTGAAAACCTCAAATCTTGACCCATACAAGTAATGCCTCCATAACTTCAGAACAAATACCACAGTTGCCAACTCTAAATCGTGTGTCGGATAGTTCCTCTCATGAACCTTCAGTTGTCTCGAAGCATAAGCCACAACCTGCTTATTCTGCATCAAAACACCACCCAAACCCAACAATGAAGCATCACAGTAAACCTCAAATGGTTCCGACGGACTTGGTAATATCAGAATAGGAGCAGTAGTTAACCTTCTCTTTAACTCTTGGAAACCTTCTTCACACTTTGAGTCCCAAACAAACGCTTGCCCCTTTCTAGTCAACATCGTCAACGGTAACGCCAACTTAGAAAATCCCTCAATGAATTTCCTATAATAACCTGCAAGTCCAAGAAAACTCCTTATCTCAAAAACTGACTTCGGAGCTTCCCACTTAGATATCGCTTCTATCTTAGAAGGATCAACAGCAACACCACCTCTTGAAACCACATGACCAAGAAAACTAACCTCTTCTAACCAAAATTCACACTTGGACAGTTTAGCAAATAACTTCTTTTCTCGTAGAACTCCTAAAACCACTTTCAAATGTTCAGCATGCTCTTCTTCAGATTTCGAATACACCAAAATATCGTCAATAAACACCACAACAAACTTGTCTAGGTACGGATGAAAAATCCTATTCATATACTCCATAAATACCCCAGGCGCATTAGTCACACCAAAAGGCATTACAGAATACTCATAATGTCCATACCTTGTTCTGAAAGCAGTCTTCTGAATATCCTCAGTTTTCACACGTATCTGATGATAACCCGATCTCAAATCTATTTTGCTGAACACACTCGCACCAACCAACTGATCCATCAAATCATCAATCCTCGGCAAAGGATACCGATTCTTGATCGTCACTTTATTCAGTTGCCTGTAGTCCACACACAATCTCATAGTACCTTCTTTCTTCTTAACCAATAACACTGGTGTGCCCCACGGTGACACACTCGGACGAATAAATTTCTTATCCAACAGATCTTCCAGCTGACTCTTCAATTCAGTTAACTCAACAGCAGACATACGGTACGGAGCCATCGATATCGGCCTAGTACCAGGTACCAAATCAATCGAGAATTCAACTCCACGCTCTGGCGGTAATTCATTCACCTCTTCAGGAAACACATCAGGAAAATCACACACCACAGCTAGATCGCAAATCACCAGTTTATCTTTAGCCTCCAAAGTCGCTAACAGCATAAACAACTCTGCCCCATCTGCTACTGCCTCATTCACCTGCCTTGCTGATAGAAACAAACTCTTTCCTTCCTCAATCTCAGGAAAGATCACAGTCTTATCAAAACAGTTGATATAAACTCGGTTAAACACCAACCAGTTCATACCCAGGATAACATCAATCTGCACTAGTGGAAGACACACAAGGTCCATCCCAAAGTCTCTACCAAAAATACTCAAAGGGCAATCTAAACAAACTGAAGTAGTAGTCACTGAACCCTTCGCAGGAGTATCAATCACCATGCTCCCATGCATCTCAGATATCTCTAATTTAAGTTTCACAGCACAATCCAAAGATATAAAGGAATGAGTCGCACCTGTGTCAATAATAGCTACAAGAGGAAAGCCATTAATATAACACGTACCTCGGATCAAACGATCATCTGCAGAAGTCTCAGAACCCGATAAAGCAAAGACCTTGCCCCCCGACTGGTTCTCTCTCTTCGGCTTAGGACACTGTGGACTGATATGACCCACCTCTCCACAGTTGAAACAAGTCATAGTCTTCAACCGGCACTCTGCAGCCAAGTGACCACCTTTTCCACTCTTGAAACACTTCTTCTCAGCACTGGTACACTCATGGATACGATGTCCAGCCTGACCACATCTGTAACACTTAGCAGGGGCACTGGAGTCTCCCCCACTAGGTCTCTTCATCCCACTCTGTCTCTGGAAACCCTTGCCAGCTGCATACGGTTTTCCACGATCATTCTGATTCTTGCCTTTCCTATCAACCCTCTGCTGATAGCTCTCCGCTCTGGCCTTGGTATCCTGTTCAAAAATCCTGCAACAGTCAACCAAGTCAGAAAACACTCTAATCCGCTGATACCCAATAGCCTGCTTGATTTCGGGACGTAACCCATTCTCAAACTTCACACATTTTGAAAATTCCCCAGTAGCCTCATTATAGGGAGTGTAATACTTCGACAACTCTGTGAACTTAGCAGCATACTCAGTAACAGACCGGTTGCCCTGCTTCAATTCTAAGAACTCTATCTCTTTCTTTCCTCTGACATCCTCGGGAAAGTACTTCCTCAGGAATCTCTCTCTGAATACCGCCCAAGTGATCTCAGCACCCCCAGCAGCTTCCAACTCAGTGCGGGTAGCAACCCACCAATCATCTGCTTCCTCTGACAGCATATGCGTACCGAACCTGACCTTCTGGTTATCGGCACACTCAGTCACTCGGAAGATCCTCTCAATCTCCCTAAACCAGTTCTGAGCACCATCTGGATCGTATGCTCCCTTGAACATTGGAGGATTGTTCTTCTGGAACTCGCTCAGTTGACGAACAGCTCCCAAGCCCACAACATTCGGATACCCTCCAAGTACTCCAGCTAGCATACCCAGAGCCTCAGCAATCGCAGCATCGTCTCTACCTCTTCCAGCCATCTCTATTCTGAGAACCCAACAAGCTAAAACAATAAGTACTGATAGGGTTACACAACACCTATCACATACAGGGGAACTTATAGGAAGTAAGTTATTCCACACAAAAATAGAAACATTTATAGGAAGTAAGTTATTCCAAACTAGTCTACTATGCGAGAAGGATTCCAAAGAACTTTCATGTGTGATAATTTGATACATACCTTTGACCGAGTAATATATAGAGTTATAATTAAGCTAACATCATTCTCCACTGCTTAATTTCTCAAGTATACTCGATAAGTGATTCTCCCTCACTCCTAACTTCCAATATCCAATAATTGAACATCTCTCCACCAAGATCGGAACCCAAGTGAAAAGGGATGTAAAGCACACAAATCTTCATTATAACGTGAAGCAGGAAATTCTTCCCTTCTGCACATCAATTACCGTCGGATCCGATCTAACGGATGTTCACACATCATGCCACATCACACGCAAGTAATTTCAACACTCTTGGTATATAAGGGTAAAACGCTCCATTTAAGATATTCAAATTCATTCTCACTCAAATATTATTTTTAATAAGAAATATTTTTAGAGGAGAAATTCTTTATGTAACTACTTTCAGAAAAGGGAGAGGGTCTCACCCAAAAATCCTTCTAGAAGGAGGTTTGAAAGGCCGATCTAAATTTCTTACTAAGATGAGCCACAAACCAATCAGAAGCACCCTCTACTTTAGAACCCAAGAGAGACACTCATTTCCATTAGGATGACGCAGAACGGAACCTGACATACTTACCTCCTAAAGGAAACGAAAAATCATGGGCGTCGTATCCGACAAATAAGAACTACTACAAAATAAACCTTTTGTACTCCAATTTTACAACAGTCTTCCTGTTAACCGGATAATAATTTTTTTGGGGCGTTTTTTTTGTATTTACTAAAAGACATTTCACAATGGCCATATGTACCAACCGTGGTAGAAGTGGTGTCTGATCATGCGTTCGAATCCTAACACCTATAATTTTGTTTTTTATTTATTTTAAAGCCACTTTTCATAATGGTTTGAACTTCCAACTATGGTGAAAAGTGGCGTCTGATCATGAGTTTGAATCCTAGCGCCTATATTTTTGTTTTTATTTATTTATAAAAATACATACAACAATGATTATTTAAAGTAACTATTATGATAGATTGAGACATACAACAACGGTTGTTTAAACTAATAGTTGTGATAAGTTAAACCTATAGTTTTATTTCTATTTATTTTTAAGCGTGTTTATTGAGTTTCTTCACCGTTCTTAAACAAAATGTTTGTCATCCATTTAGTGATTATCAACACTCAAGACACTAACATTAGTGATCTGCGTGAAACCTAAAACTTATATGAACTTCCAACTTAGATGAACTTCATCTTCTACCTCTAAACATCATCTTTCATTTACGACACTTTATTCCTCCACTAAACCAAGCTCAAAAACATCATTTCTTCCATAAATAAAATTCGAAAAATATTATTTCTTTCATTAACAAATTTCAGAACTCCATCACCTCTTTTTCAACTTCAATGAGACAAGGAAAACACGAATTCAAGTTAGCAATGTTAGTTGTTGTTGTTCTTGTTGTTCTTTTTGTTGTTGTTGCTGTTGTTATTGTTGTTGTTCTTGTTGTTATTCTTGTTGTTTTTGTTGTTGTTCTTATTGTTGTTATTTTTGTTGTTATTATTGTTGTTGTTATTATTGTTGTTGTTGTTTATCTTCTTCTTCTTCTTCATGTTCTTGTTGTTTTTGTTGATGTTCTTGTTCTTGTTGTAGTTCTTGTTGTTCTTGTTTTTGTTCTTGTTATTCTTGTTGTTGTTGTTGAACTGCTGCATTTTTTAATTTTATTAAAAGATATACAACAACGGTTTTTTAAAGTAACAATTGTGATAAGTTGAGACATACAACAATGGTTGTTAAAAGTAACTGTTGTGGTAGGTAGCACACTACTTGACTTATAATCACGATCACACGACTGTGGTGGAAAGCATCATACATCCAGTCACACCTTACCTCACAATGGTTGGTCCAACACAGTGGTATCCCTTTCCCAGTCGTTGTGATATGTGTTTTCCGTAGTAGTGAAGATATCACACCAGATGCCAAAAGCACCATAAATGAGCCTTCATCTCCACTTGGCCAAAAGTACCAATTCTATTAACCAAACAGAGGTCCAAGATTCCCAGACCCCTCACGTGCTTGGGTTTGCAAACACCATTCATTTAACTCAAGCAATCTCAGAACCTCCTTTAACCCCTCCCTATAGGAATCTTATTTGGATCCTAATATTTTTTTCCAAACTTTGTCAGATGTTTTTAGAAAAGACAAGAAGAAGATAGAGATAGTATTTCTGACTGAGTTGATTGAAATCATCGATCCTCCAAGTTAACATACTGATATCTCCACAAACTTAACCGACTAGAAATTAGACTATATAGAGGTTTCTATGTAGATATACTGCGAGAGTTTATCCCACCGATAATCCTAGATATTTGAAAGGAAGTGACTCTTGCTTACAGTGGAGAAAATCTCCATCAAAATTCAAAAAATAGGATCTACATTAACTCCAATGTAAATATTCTTCACAAAATTAATCTGAAGTTCCGAAACAAACTCAAATTTCCAAAGGATAGGTTATCAATTCCAACCAGGGACGAAGCTAGTGTATTGAAAGGGTGGGCCCATGCCCCCACCACAATTATCACTTATTCCATATTTAATATTATAAGTAATATATTAACATGTTAAATATATTAAAAATTAAGAAGAAAATTTTATTATGACCTCCACTTAATAAATAATATTGAATAGTTTAGTTCTCACACACACACCTATTATTCTACTACATTTAAAATATTCAATTGTCTGCTTTCCTTTTTAAAAAAATGATTAGTTCTATATAATAAATAAAATAAATGCTTTAAATAAAATTAAAAAAAAATTAACTTTTTTTTTCTAATCCTATTAATTCTTTTGGACTCTTTCCAAGAACAAACAAATCACTTTCTGTATTCCTCTTTCTCTTACTTCTATTTCTCTTACTGCAAAGTGCATCTTTGTTATCAATTTCTTCTTTATAGTTGATCTTTTAAAAGATAAATTTTTTAATTTTAATCTTTATGAATTTACAATTTATTTTTATTATTATAATAAGAGTACAAATATATTATGACCTTATTGAGTTTGAGATATGAATTATCGGTAGAAAACTTAGTTTTAGAGTTTTGTAGTGATTGTTTTGTGTTTGTATCAATTTTATAGTATTGGTATGAATTTTTTAAATATGATTTTAATTGTGATTTTTTGTTTTGTTTATAGGAAAAATATTTCAAAAGAAAATCAACAAAAATCATGTAGTGTATCCATTGGTATATTTGCTTTTAAAGTTATCTCTGCTACGAATATTATCAAGAATCGAATGTAAAATTGCATTAGTGGTGAATGGTTAAATGATTGCTTAGTTACTTACATCAAAAATTAAAATATCATTTTTTTATGTTATTTTTTTGCATGAATATTTTCTAATTTTTTTTTTTATGTTGAAAATTAAAAAATCGTTCAATATTTCCATAAGATGAAAAATCGTCGAGAACAATTACAAGGTGTATTTATATTTTTGAAAAATAAAATTTTATATTTATATTGACCTCACTACTTAAATTTTCTCGTTCCCCCTGAATCCAACATGTAGACATGAATGCCTTTGCTCCTATAATAAATTATTAAGTGATTTATTTTTTTTATAATTTATGTATGCAACTTCAACAAGCAACATTTTTAAAAAATGGATAATAGAATCTTATTAAAAAATACCTCTCAAATATTGTAAAAGGCATATTTCAAACGGTTTCAATTTGAATATTTAATTTGACATTTTTAATATGAAATTGGAATGTCTATTTAGTTTCACTTTTCTAATGTTTAATTAGTAGCTTTCTATCAATATATATATATATATATATATATATATATATATATATATATATATATATATATATATATATATATATATATATATATATATATATATATATATATATATTGATTTGATTGATTCTTTTCACTTCATATACATCCCTTGCTAGATTATTAAAACCGAACATTCTGTCCAATTGATTTTCTCATTCATCGGTGGTATGTTCATAATTTTGCCCCCTTGGTGACAAACTAAGCTACATCTTATAAGTTGACATATATACCCTTTCTCCACTCATACTTAACAAATTTTACTTTCTCTATTTGGCTTAATCCTAATAAAAATGGAACTTCAATTTGTTGTTTTTGCAATGTTTGTTATTGTTGCTTCTTCATCTTGTTTATGTGTTAGATTAACATCACATGATTTAAGACACAGCTTCAATGTTCTTGACTATGGTGCTGTTGGGAATGGCAAAAATGATGAATCAAGGGTATGTTTTCCAAGATACTTCTTCCATTTTCAATAATCATTAAAGTTGTTTTTACATAAATTTACTAACCAGTTGAATCTTATAAAGGCTTTTATGGATGCATGGAAAGATACATGTAGTGCAATTTATGAGAGTTCAACACTTGTTATACCCAAAGAAAAAACATTCATGTTGCAGCCTCTGTGGTTTATGGGTCCTTGCAATTCTCCAACTATTTATGTAAAGGTAATAAAGATGAAATTTCAATATTAAATTTTACTCCAACCACATAATCAATATGCATGTTCTTTTAGTACTTATTCTTCTTTTGGATTTTGGTAGCTTGAGGGAACTATCATAGCCCCAAACACCATTGAAGGTTGGAAATGGCCTAATGAGAATGATAGAGGCTCATGGATACGTTTCTCATACATAAATGGGCTTGTTGTTTATGGAGGTGGACTCATTGATGGCAAAGGTGCTCCATGGTGGGATTGCTACTCTAATGTCATGTGTGAAAGTGAAAATCCAACTGTAAGTTTTAAGATGATTGCTCAATATACCCTAAAAATACGACATTTTATCGGAAGTACGCTTCTGCGAAAGCATGATTCTGATTGTATATAAATTAAATTATTTTTTCAATTTTCAGAGAGAATGTGAAAATGGATTAGAGAGTATACGCATTTTAAAAATATTGAAAATTTGTATTTGAAATTTTTCAAATTTTTTTTATTAATTATTTTTAAAATCTATTTTAAAAAATTATCATTATGTCTTCTTAGTTATTTATTTTTATGAATTTTTAATAAAAATAAATATTTTTTAAAATTTTGAAAATAGCCATATTTAAAAATAAAAAAACCAAAATATTATCTTTCGAACAAAAAAAATTCGAACAGTACACAGACGTCATGCTTTATTGTCCATGCTTATAGTAATAGTAAAAAACCGTAGATAAAACTTTACCTCATGCATTCATTTTTTACAAATGATGGCACATGCTTATAGTGATAGTTATAGTCGTATGTAAAAATCAATTAATCGTAGATATAATTCGAAATACTTATATCTACGACACTTTTTTGTGACATGTAATTTGTTATATCTAAAGTAATGTTCCTTAGAAATAAGTTTTTTGGACTATACCTAAAATGAATTTACTTTTATCTACTCATATAACTGTCACTATAAGCATGCATTATCATTTATAAAATATGAATGCATGCACGAAACTTTTACTTACAGTTTTTTACTGTCACTATAAACATGCATGGTGCCTTGTAAGGTTCAATTTTTTTGAAACATGGTAACTTTGATATTTTTTTAAAAATATGATTATTTTATAATTTTTTTTAAAATATAATTATTTTTACCAATAGATATGAAAACATAAAACACAAAAAGGTAAAAAGGCTTAAATATATCAATTTTGAGGTTTAGCTTGAAATCTTATTAGAGGATTTATCTATATGATTGGTGATAATTTGTGTAGGCTCTTCATTTTCATGCTTGCGAAAACTTAATTCTAACGGGATTGACTCATATCAACAGTCCGAGAAATCATATAAGTTTAAACGCATGTCATGGCTCACAAATCTCTAAACTTCATATTATCGCACCAAATGAAAGTCCTAACACTGATGGGATTGACATCGCTGAATCATCTAACGTCGTCATTGAGAATTCAAAGATGGAAACCGGTAAGTGTTTTGTATGAAAATTCAAATCAAATTATTGTTGGGGGACTTTTTCGCTAGAGAGTATTGAACATTGTGGATCTTCTTCTTTTAGAGCAACACATTTGTGAGAGAGACACTACATATTCACCAAAAATCTTAAGGTTTTAGGTGGGTGAGTTCTCTCACTTATAAATTGCTCAAGTATCCATTTTCCAACTAATGTGGGACTATTATCCACACTACTCACACTTGATACATTCTCAACACTCTCCCTCAAGTGTGAGTCCACAATACTCTCCCTCAAGTGAAAGTTCTTCTTACTTTCACAAACTCTTGTACCACACAAAACGTTTCTTATTCACCACACTGGCGCCGTTGGCACTCTTCAACAAAATATTTCTTATTCACCACACCGGCGATGTTGACTTTTTGATACAAGTAAGATGATCCATTTCTCGAACCACGCTCTGATACCATTTATTGGAGGAGTTTTTCACTAGAGAGCATTGGACATTGTGAGACTTCTTCTTTTAGAGCAACACCTTTGTGAGAGACACACCACATATTTACCCAAAACCTTAAGGTTACATGTGATGGATTCTCTCACTTATAAATGTCTAAATCTCAACATTTACAATAAATATGAGACTATTATCCATATTATTCACACTTCATACATTCTCAACAATTATTACACTTTAATTTCTTTTTAAAATATATTATTATCTTTGTCATTAATTAGAGTGTTTTATTGAATAAATGACGAGAAAGTTAGGGTGAAATATTGATGAGATGAGTTGTTGCGTGACTTTGTCATTTGTATTGTGTTTTTAGACACATCTTATTTTGGGTTGACTTTACATTTTTTTTTTTATAAAAAGAATATTAAGCTAACATTTTTTGTTTGATTATTATCTTATATAAGGTGATGATTGCATCGCAATTAATCATGGTTCCACATCGATTGACATCGTTGGCATTTTTTGTGGACCCGGCCATGGCATAAGGTTAGTCCAAAGTTACTTTTTATTTCAATATTAATTGATAAATTAAGTGTTGTAGTCTATAATAAAACTCTTTCGAGATGCATTGATGATTATATTAGTGTTGGGAGCCTAGGAAGAAATGGAGCTGAAGAATCAGTTGAAAAGATTTATGTGCGAAATTGCACCTTCAACGGAACCACAAATGGAGTAAGAATCAAGACATGGATGGTAAAATTTCATTTTTTACACTGATATAAATTTTCTATTTCTGAATTTTTTGTCTACTAAATTTCACTAAATATTAATAATCGTTAAATAGTTTGAAACTTAATAGGTATATCATGGTAACCCAAAATATATAAAAAACAATTAAATTATGGTTGGGATTGAATGCATATTATGTATATTTGTATCACTCAAATTTTTATTATAAGTGCACTTTGATATTTTGTGTGTTGTTTTTAAATTAGGGAGGAAATGGGTATGCAAGAAAAGTAACATTTGAGGATATCATACTTATTGAAGCCAACAATCCAGTTATAATTGATCAAGAATACAATCCATATGATAGTTTATATGGCTATGCTGTTAAAGTGAGTGATGTAACTTTCCGCAACATAAGAGGAACATCAATTTCTAAACATGCAATTCAATTACATTGTGATGGATCCATAAGTTGCACAAACATTATACTAGAAGGGATTAACATAACATCTTCAATAGGAGAAGAAGTTCATGCATCATGCAAAAATGTAAATGGGATATGCAATTCATGTATTCCATATGTTCCATGTCTTTCTCAAGAGTGACTAAATTTTTGTGGCAATTTTGGGTCCATGTGTTTCTTGATAGATAATGTAGGTTTTTTCATGTAACTTACTAACTCATGATTGGTTAGTATGGTCCAAGGAAATTGTGATATAGATCCTAAACTATTTTTCAGTATCCAATTGATATCTCAATTTATACTAAGAACAAATTCATCTCTTATAATTGATTTACCCCCAACCTATTGTATGAATTTCCAATTGTTTCAATCAACTATCCTAGAGTTTCTAATGTGATAAAGAGAGTTTGAGAAACTTGAAGAAAGGTCATAAAATATTCAATTGAAATCATGATGGAAAAGAAGTATTAATATGAAAGTGAAGAAAAAAAAATTTAATAGCATCATTCAAATCCCCGTTTTTATAAATTTGATGGGATTCAAATCACCCCACTTAAGACTTACAAAAAAAATTAATGTGTCATTTGAATCATGAAATAGTGTATATCAAATTACATGCACTAATAACTTTTCCAAATGAGTGATTTCATAGTGTGATTCAGATAAGGTAAAGTGTGATTTAAATCACAAGCATCAAGAACTTTTGCAAGTGTATCATCTTGTATTATGGTTCAAAATAACTAAAAGTGAGATTTGAATAACTATATAAATCATGTAATATTTCGTGTTCGTTTAGATATTCAAATTAATGTCAGTTGAGATCAACTGAGTTCCTATGTACTCTATTAATTGTCAATTGAGACAAATAGAATAATTAATGATTCAGATTGACTTAATTATTATTCGTTGAGACTGATATTTTATTAATTAATACAATAAGAGACATTTTGATAACATTAATAATTGATCAATTACTCTGGTAGAGGAAATATTCTTAATAAATGTCATTTAGGATATTTTCTTTTCTAACTATCCTTATCAACCACTCACTTTTCTCATCTCTCTTTTCATCCACTCATTCTTTCTATGTGATACAAAACACACTTTCCATTTTCTCTTTTATCAATAAAACAAGAAAAGAAACTTATATAAGAGAAAGAGAAGATTATGAAAAAAAACTTGGAAGAAAAGAAGAGGAAGCTTGGAGAAGAAGTGGAAACATCAACTAAACCAATTCCTTCTCTATATCAATCAACTTTTAAGGTGGGTTCTAGTTAGATTTTTTTATAGCTAAAACTAGGGTTTTAGTGTTGATGCTATGAATGTGATGATTGTCAATAGTTTATGATTTTATGTTGGATTCATCTTAATATGTTTATGTATTTCTACTTTAATCATGGAAATTGATATGAATATATGCTCTACTTATGATTTTCATGTTTGTTGTGATTCTTCATGTTGTTGAATATTGTGACAAAATCATGTTGTTGTCGTTGTCATTGTGAATACATGTTTCATGAATGAAGAGGAAACATGTTTGCATATATGTCTTGTTTCTTGAAGCTACAACCAATAATCACTTGATTAGTGTGGGTTTGTGTTTTAGAATGGCTAAATTTGGAAGATGAGTTGTTTGTAAGTGGTTGTAGAGAAGAGACATGAACCAATCGATTGGTTATGGATTCTCTGTAAAAAAACAATCGATTGGTCCTGCAATGATTTGGTGAAAAATTGAACAAATACTGTGACAATTGATTATATCACTGGACCAATCAATTTGTGCACTATTGTTTTGTATTAATTTGGACAGAAAGTTTATGTCAATCGCTTGGTTCCTAACAACAATCGATTGACCCCTTCTTATTTTTCCTAAAACCACTTGTTTCATATTTCTAAGCTATTATGGAAGTCTTATAACTTATATTATGTTGTGTATGCATTTAATTAACAATGGTTGATCAAATTTCATGAAAATGAATATGATTTAACCTAGGGTTGAGATTGAGATAAAATGATTAGAAAAGATAACTTAGGGTATGATAAAGGGCATAGATGGCGATGCTTGTATGCCATGGTACCTCGGTGCGTACCGTGGATGAGTAATCGCTTAACCTAGGCCTTGTATGGAACATGTGGTGATAATATGAGCATTGGTGACTGAGATCACCTAGTGGTTGGTGAATTCAATCATGCTATTTGTGGAATCCAATTATGTATTCAGATATTTTCTCTTGAACGTGCACATCCCATTTGAGATGCTTGTGTAAAGTAGAAAATGGGATGTGGCACCAATGATTTGTGCCTCAAATGGGTTTAAGTCCTAACTATGGTTGAGCCATGGGGGAGAGGTGGACACCTAAGTGGGTTCGAGTCTCATACGGTGAAAGATACTCAAAGTGGGTTTGAGTCCCATATGAGTGATGGTTCATGAAGTGGGTTTAAGTCCCATCCAATATCCATATGAAAGTCGAGCTTTACCCTAGACGTAGGTCCGGTCGAGAATCAATGTTTCGTGAATCTGAATAGTAATTTATTAAGTTATATGAACTCAAGTGACATGTTTCCATATAATGCGATAATTCCCCCGATACTTAAGTCGTCATTCCCTTTTTGTGACTTATGTTAAGAATCAATTAGAAACCCTATAAAGTCGAATAGACCCATAAGTTAGGAAACCCATTGAGATTATCATCTTTCCCCATTATTGTTGCTATTTTTCAGGACGTATTTTACAGGTGAAAGGCCAGGGAAAGCTGAATTGATGTTCTTAGTGACTTGATATTTTGGGTGACGTTCCATTATGTAGATAGTTATTTTGAGATCATTCAGAGGATGATCTAGTTCCTATTTTATTTAGACACCCAAGTATATAGTGTTCCTTAGTTGTTTATTATATTTGAGCACAAATATATCTACATTGTTGTTAATGGGCTCTTATATATTCCAGTATCAAACTTACACTAGGTATATTATGTATTCTAGACATGTATTATATGTGGATGTTTAATTGGTATTAGAGTAGGTCGAATCCTCGACCCACCAGTGAAATATCATAAGTTGTTCTTTCTGCCTCATATGTGTATTGTCATCATTGTTCTCGATGTCATATTTATAGTATTTATAATAAGACTACTTTTCTGGACAAGTATTTCCCAAGTACTTTAAGGACTTAGAAGATGTTTGAATTCCAACAGCTTAGGCAGGGTAATATGTCAATGGCCGAATATGCAGAAAAGCTTAAGGATATAGCTGCTTACTCTAGACAATCCATGTATGCACCAAATGAAAAATGGAAAGTTAACCAGTTTCTATTTGGATTAAGGGGTGAAATCTCCCATAGTGTTACTCAGAGACAGTTCGGTACTTATGCAGAATTGTTAAGACAATGTTATGTGGCTGAAAATAGTTTGAAGAAAGTGCGAGAGGAAAGGCATCAATATAGAGTTTCCATAAGGTCCAAGGAAGACCAGGTCATCAGTTTAGTCCTAGAACTCAATATTTCAAAGGAAAACAAGTACATAATGCAAAATATACCCAACCTCCTTAATGTCAAACGTGTAAGAGGTTTCATTTTGGGAAATGTGTCAGAGGTGTATTTAGGTGTTTTCTATGTCATAAGGAAGGACACATGGCTAGAGATTTCCCTCAAAAGAATGCTCAAGTGTAGGGGAAGAGTATTGGTCGGGATTATACCTTGGATGCAAAGAAGGCTAAGGGTAACAATAAATTGATTACTAGTACGTTTCACTTAAATGATCATCCATGTTTTGTATTGTTTGATTGTGGAGCAACACACTCTTTTATATTTATGCAATGTATGGAGCATCTTGGTTTGGATTGTTTCCTTTATCTCCTCCCATGGTGGTAACTACCACCGTGGATGATGTTGTAGAGACACCATGGACTTGTGATAATTGATCGATGTCGGTGAATGATAAAGTTTTTCAAATTCATCTCGTATGCTTACCCCTTAATAAAGTTGGCGTAGTTTTAGGAATGAATTGGATTTCTTCCAATTCGGTGTTTATTGGATGTGAAGAAAAGGTAATTATCATTGCATCTAAAGAAGCTACTCCGAAGGATGTGCTGACTACTATCTTGGAGGGTAAGGTTGGTATGGTTAATTTCTTGTTTGAGAAAGAAAATCACGTTCTCTTGGTTCTCACCATGGAATCAGGTGAAGATCTAAAAGTTGCGCAAATTCCTATAGTTGGTGAATTTCCATATGTTTTCCCCGAGGATGTCACTTCCCTCCCTCCAGAAATGGAAGTAGAATTCTCTATCGATCTGATATCGGGGACGACCCTAAAATTCGTCGATTAGTGTCATATGTTACCGCTCAAGATGAGAGAATTAAAGAACCAATTAGAAAAATTATTGAGCAAACACTTCATTCGACCTAGTGTTTCACCATGGAGAGGTCCAGTGTTGCTAGTAAAGAAGAAGGATGGTGGTATGCATTTATGTATCGACTACCGTCATTTGAATAAGGTCTCCATTAAGAACAAGTATCTCCTACCAGGGATAAACGACATGTTATATCAATTGAAAGGAGCCTATGTGTTCTCGAAGATTGATTTGCGATTGGGCTATCATCAAATACGAGTTAAGATCTCTGACACCTCAAAGACTGCATTTAGAACCCGGTATGGTCATTATGAATTCCTTGTAATGCCATTTGGAGTGGCGAATGCACCCACCATTTTTATGGATTATATGAATTAAATTTTCCATCTTTATTTGGACCAGTTTGTGGTGATATTCATTGATGATATTCTTATTTATTCTCGTACTCCACGAGAGCATGGGGAACATTTAGGAATCGTTTTATCAGTGTTGCTGGAGAAATAACTTTTTACAAAGGTAAGTATGTGTGAATTTTGGATGACTGAAGTTAATTTTCTTGGTCATGTCATATCACAAGGAGTAGTAGCCGTAGATCCATCTAAAGTTGAAGTAATTATTAATTGGGAAAGACCTAAGAATACTTCTGAAGTCAAAAGTTTCTTGGGATTGGCAGGTTATTATAGAAGTTTCATTAAAGGGATTTCTCAATTGGCTTTACTGATACTCGACTTACTCGAAAGAAGATTCCTTTTTGTTGGGACTCAAAGTGTGAGAAAAGTTTCATAAGTTTGAAGGAAAGGTTGACTAGCACACCCGTTTTAATAATTCCATACCCTAGTAAGCCTTACAAAGTATTTTGTGATTCCTCTAAGGAAGGACTAGCTGGGGTGTTAATGCAAGGTGGTAAAGTTGTGGCATACGCTTCTAATCAAGTGAATATGTAACACTATAAACTCCGATACTTATATATTAAGCGTTATACAACAATCTAAGGTGTCACCAACGAAAAAAACCTTTAACAAAACAAACATTTAACAAATACTCAGCAAAAATACCAACGTCATGCAACATCTTTCATCGCACGCTCACCTTCACTTAGGGTATCATTGCGGTGGTATCAAACTTATTTTAATTAAATAAAACAACATAACTTAGACATTTAGTCTCAACATCAAAATTATATAAACCATTATCAAAATATGGATTTATCATGATCAACTCTCAACAACTTCAACATAAACCAAAATAAACAATTAAACTCCAGGAAAATATAATAAACAAACAAACATTCCCAACCCCGATGTTACAGGATCAAAGCAAGACTTCTAACACAATGATGAAACTAAATGAAGTAACTCCGG
This sequence comes from Lathyrus oleraceus, assembly GCF_024323335.1. Taxonomy (NCBI): domain Eukaryota; kingdom Viridiplantae; phylum Streptophyta; class Magnoliopsida; order Fabales; family Fabaceae; genus Lathyrus; species Lathyrus oleraceus. Next base: position 175,385,164 of record NC_066579.1, read on the forward strand.
GAGCTAACTTCCACTTACATCAGCAAACTCTACTCATGAGTATCTGTAAGATGTTCATGATGGACAACATGAAAGAAAAGGGGTGAGAAACAACAAACCAATATAAAAATTGTAAAGAATGCTAAGGTAGAGAACATACAACAAGCACACATTCAATTACACAATCAACAATCACATAGTCTCACACCTCTCACAAAAACATGTACATATTCACATCCAATTAACAACATCATGAATAATCAACTACATATAGAATCATGTATGCAAATGTACTTCACAACTGACTCATTATGCATGAAGTACCATTCATGAATACTCAAGTTCATCTCGCTCTCGATCCCTACCATAAGACCATATCACACTAAATCATCACCATCACCATAGTTAATGCTTCACCAGCCTCCACTTGGAACCGGTTACTCATTCTCGATCCCCACCATAGTACTAGAGCACACCAAAGTTCGTTACCAACACCATAGGTAACGCTTCACTAATTCCTCACTAGAACTAGCTACTCGCTCCCGATCTATACCACCTGACCAGAGCATACCAAAACTAGACCGAAATCCTTACACCATGATGTATGACTCTCAACAACATGCATTACCACCAAAAAGTTCACCAAAGGGGTCACTATACGCATCTCACCATTTATGTACCACATCATTCATCATGCGTAACAATCAGTCAATGTTACGACATCAATAAACAACAATAAACAACATCAACTCAATAAATGTAACTTCATAGGCATTCATTCATGTTACTTCACCAAAACAATAACACAACATCGTATAAACATAATGATTCACTAACCGATCATACAAGTAAGAATAATCATCCCTATAGTAGGCATATTAATAACCTTAAACTATCTCACCAAGCACCAGATGCATCTCTGAGTGTTAGCTTTCTAATGCCTCAAACGGCGCGTCATTTGGACCTATAGATCAAAAGTTATGGCGTAAATCATCGGGTAACTACACGTGTAATTTTTGTCAATTATTCAGGTCATCCCCTCACATTCAGAGTCTGAAACATTACCATTTGATAGTATTTCGTGTTATCTTTTCAACACTTCGAATAACGTCTCATTTAGACTTACGGGACAAAAGTTACGACCTTTTTAGTTTTCCTTAAAACAATTTTTCCTACCAGCCTGCGGTAATCGATTACCAATACGTGGTAATCGATCACCAACCCGAAAAACAAAAAAAATCATTTTTAACCTGGTAATAGATTACCATTAAGTGGTAATCGGTTACCACAGAATCCATGACGAAAATACTCAATTTTGGGCATATAAATCCCTTCAAAACCCCATCCAAACATGTCCTAACATACCCAAATAACTAATTTCAAATTTCTAACATTATAGATCAAATTCCCACTGTAATCTCATTATACTTTCATCAATTAGCATCTAATTTCATCAATTAAGCACGACCAACAATGCATCAACATAATCACTTCCACATTCATCAATGGTAGAAATATATACATGTATAATCATGATGAGTTAAGTATAATTCCAATCATAAAATCACATGCATAAACCCAATAAATCATCAATTTCCAAATTTCTAACATAAAAAAATAATTCATAGAACAAAATCATAGAACCCTAATAAGATTAAGGACTTCTCTTATCTACCCCATCATGCAATACACCTAATTGATAGTCATTTCTCCCCTATAACCTTGGATTTTCCAATAAGATGCAACTTCAAACTCTAACAATGGAGTCTTCCTTTAACCCTAACATTTTCCTCTTCTCACCATAAAGTTTTGTTTTTACTTAAAAATCTCCAAACTCTCTTACTTCAAATATATCTTAGGATTTTCTACACATTTCTTCCCAATTACCTCGTTAAACCTTAATTTTATTAATTCACACCATTGCCCTAACTCCCTAATTCCTTGCTCCCCTCTATTTCTCCAAATTCTTCATATTGGCCCAATTCTACCATTTTATAATTTTATTTAATTAATTCAAATAAAATACTAGTTATTCTAATAATTAATGAAAACTCTAATTAATTCTAAACAACTATACCAAACTCTTACTCTCTCTATACCCTCAAGGACACTCTTACCCCCACAACCACACAACAAATAATTAAAACACCAATTAATCAAATAAAATTTTAAATAATTAAATTAAATTAATTAATTGAATTTGAGGTGTTACAGAAGACTCATGAAGAGAACTATCCAACATATGATCTTGAGTTATTAGCTGTTGTTTTTACTTTAAAGGTGTGCCATCACTACTTGTACGGAGTACACTTTGAGATGTTTAGTGACCACAAGAGTTTAAAATATCTATTCAATAAAAAGGAGCTAAATATGCAGCAAAGGAGATGGATGGAACTTTTGAAATATTTTGACTTTGAACTAAGGTAAAGCAAATAAAGTTGCAAATGTGTTAAGTCGGAAAGAGATACACAAGGCTGAGCTGATGATGTTAGAGTATGCATTGTTGGAAAAGTTTCAAGACCTTAACCTCCAGTTTGCTTGGACTCAGTATGTCGTAATGATGGGAAATTTGAATGTTACTTCTGATTTAAGAGAGGAGATTCATCAAAGACAATTGTTGGATGAGAAATTGCAAGCAATGTCAATTCAACCAAGATTCCTCAAGCCACAGATGAAGTTCTTCTTTTTAATCAAAGGATTTGTGTGCCAAATGATGTAGAGTTAGAAACAAGAGTTTTGGAGAATGCGCACAAATGTGCATTTACCATTCATCCAGGTTCATCAAAGATGTATCAAGACCTAAAAAAGAACTATTGGTGGCCTAGTATGAAAAAGGATATTGCCGAGTATGTGTTTGAATGTGTGGTGTTCCAACAGGTAAAAATTGAACATCAAAAGCAAGGTGGATCATTACAACCCCTAGAAATTCCAGTGTGGAAATGGGATAGTATTTCTATGGAGTTTGCAGTTAGTTTACCGTGTACGCAAGGTGGTTATGACTTAATATGGCTAATTATGGATAGATTAACTCAGTCAACCCATTTTCTAGAAGTGAAGACTACTTAGAAGGCAATTAATCTTACACGATTGTTTATTTCAGAGATTTTAAGATTGCATGGTGTTCCCACTAGTGTTGTGTCAGATAAAGATCAAAAGTTTACTTCGAGATTTTTGGGAGCGTTTCAGCATGCCATGGGGTCGAAGTTATGTTTAAGTATGTATAATCATCCTTAGATGGACAGTCAAACCAAGAGGATGATTCATACCTTGGAAGATATGTTAAGAGCTTGTGTGCTTGAAAGTGGAGGGAATTGAAAGGATATCTTATCATTTATTGAATTTGTATATAATAACAGTTACCATACGAACATTGGCATCGATCCTTATGAGGCTTTGTATGGGAGGAAATGCAGAACACCTCTTTGTTGGATAGAAGCTGGTGAAGAAAGAATTTTAGGGCCGAAAACTGTTCAAGAGACCATATATAAGATAAAGATGATTCGAGAGAAAGTGAAGAAAGCCCAAGATTGTCATAAGAGTTATGCAGATAATAGAAAAAGACCGTTAGAATCAAGGAAGGTGACCATGTATTCTTGAAGGTTACTCCAAGGTTAAGATTGGAAAGACCTTTAAGTCACAGGAGTTAAGTCTGAGATAGATAGGACCATATCAAATCATTGAGAGGGTCAACAAAGTAGCTTACAGATTAGCCTTACCACCTTCTTTGTATGGGATGCATGATGTTTTTCACGTATCTTAGCTTCAAAAATTCATTCCTGATTCTCTTTAGCCTGTTCTTCCAGATACAGTGGAAGCAGAAGCAAAACTTTCTTTTGAACCTCATCCAAGTAATATTGTAGGTCATGAAACTAAATTATTGAGAAACAAGGAGATTCCATTTGTTAAGGTTCAGTAGGACGAATCACATTCGGGCGAAGCTACTTGGGAGCTGGAATTCGAGATGCGAGAATCTTATCCTTATTTTTTCAGGGAATCTTTCAATTCGAGGAAGAATTTTTATTTAAGGGGGGAGGGTGTAATACCACATGTTCCCTTAGATACTCAAATATTTTCCATTTGAGATCAACTGAGTTCCTATGTACTCTATTAGTTGTCAGTTGGGACAAATAGAGTAATTAGTGAACCCATATTGTCATAATTATTATTCTTTGAGACTGACCTTTTATTAATTAGTATAATAAGGGACATTTTGGTAACATTAATAATTGGTCAATTTCTCTAGTAGAGGAAATATTCTTAAGAAATATCATTTAGGATATTTTATTTTCTAACTACCCTTACCAACCACTCATTTTTCACGTCTCTCTTTTCATCCACTCATTCTTTCTATGTGATACAAAACACATTTGCCCTTTTCCCTTTTTATCAGTAAAATAAGTAAAGAAACTTAGAGAAAAGAAAGACAAGGTTAGGAAATAAAGCTTGGAAGGAAAAAAGAGGAAGCTTGAAGAAGAAGTGGAAACGTCAACCAAACCAACTCCTTCTCTTCATCAATCTACTTTTAAGGTGGGTTCTAGTTAGATTCTTTCTTTAGCTAAAGCTATGGTTTTGGTGTTGATGCAATGAATGTGATGATTGGAAATATTTTATGATTTTATGTTGGATTCATGTTAATATGTTTATGTGTTTCTATTTTAAGCATGGAAATTGATATGAATATATGTTCTACATATGATTTTCATGTTTGTTGTATTTCGTCATGTTGTTGAATGTTGTGACAACACCATGTTGTTGTTGTCATAGTGAATACATGTTCCATGAATGAAGAGGAAACATGTTTTCATATATATATTTTTTATTGAAGCTACAACCCATAATCACTTGATTAGTGTGGGTTTATGTTTTGGAATGGCTAAATTTGGAAGATGAGTTGTTTGAAAGTGGTATTTATATAGAAGAGACATGAACCAATCGATTGGTTCAGGGTTCTCTGTAAAAACAATTGTTTGGTTCTGCAATGATTTGGTCAAAAAATTGATTAAACATTGTGACAATTGATTACATCATTGGACCAATCGATTGGTCCATTTTTGTTTTATGAAAATTTGGATAAAAGTTTAGGTCAATTGATTGGTTCCTAACAACAATCGATTGGTCCCTTCTTATTTTTACTAAAACCACTTGTTTCATGTTTCTAAGCTATTATGGTAGCCTTATAACTTATACTATATTGTGTATGCATTGAATTAACAATGATTGATCAAATTTCATGAAAATAAATGTGATTTAACCTAGGGTTGAGATTGAGATAAAATGATTAGAAAAGATAACTTAGGGTATGATAAATGACTTAGATGGTGATGCTTGTAAGAAATGGTACATCGGTGTGTACCGTGGACGAGTAATTGCTTAACCTATGAATAATAGGCCTTTTATGGAACTTGTGGTGATAATGTGAGCATTGGTGAATGAGATCACCTAGTGGTTGACGAATTCAATCACGTTATTTGTGGATCCAATCATGTATTAAGATATTTTCCCTTGAACGCACACATCCTATTTGAGATGCTTGTATAAAGTAGAAAATGGGATGTGGCACCATTGATTCATGCCTCAAATGGATTTGAGTCCCAACTATAGTTGAGCCATGGGGGAGAGGTGGACACCTAAGTGGGTCTGAGTCCTATATGGTGAAAGATACTCAAAGTGAGGTCAAGTCCAATACGAGTGACGGTTCTTGAAGTGAGTTTGATTCCCATGGAGACTCGATATCCGCATGAAAGTAAAATCATATGAGCATGTGTGATCCGAGCCTCATTCTATATGTAGGTCCGGTCGGGAATCAATGTTTCATGAATCTGAATAGTGGTTTATTGAGTTATATGAACTCAAGTGACATACAATGCAAGAATTCTCCCGATACTTCAATTTTCATTCCCTTTTTGTGACTTAAGTTAAGAATCGATTAGAAACCTTGTAGAGCCGAGTGAATCCATAATATAGGGAGTCCACTGAGATTATTATCTCACCCCATTTTTATTGCTATTTTTCATACATTTCTTTACATGTGAAAGGCAACGACAAGCTGACTTGATATTTTGGATGACATTCCTGCTGTGTAGATAGTTATTTTGAAATCATTCAAAGGATGATCTAATTCCTAATTTTATTTTAGACACCTTTATATATATATATATATATATATATATATATATATATATATATATATATATATATATATATATATATATTACCTTAGTTGTATATTATATTTAGACATGTATATATATGTACACTTATGGCTCTTAAGTATTTTTTAACCAAACTTACACTATGAATGATATGTATTTTATACATATTTATACATGTATTTCATGTGAATGTTACAAATAAGACTTTAATGATTTTTAATAAAATAAATTTAATAAAAATATCAAGAACCATGATTTAAATCAAGCTCTCTAGATGTTTTACCACTTGAAGATGCATGTAAAACAATTTTTTAATGCAATACAAGGTTTTAAAATAATATGTAAAAATATTTTGAAAGACTAAGGAGTGAGGTATTACCGAGAAATACAAATTATGAAATATCCTAAGTCTAGAATAATAAAAGTCTAGACCTAGGCATGTATTCACACCACATTAAGCCCATGTGCATCCTTAGATTTTTTTTAAAATTCCCCCTCAAACCTCATTTAGAACAACCGAATTAAAACTCGATATGTTTGATGAATTTAAACCCTTGGAGTGGTTACTTAAATTTAGAAAATATTTTAACTTTTACCAAATACTCCTAGATATTCGTTTATATATGGAGGATTTTTATATAAAAATTAGTAACTCATCCGTGCATCTACATGGACTCGCGCATTGCCACTTGTTATTGGTTATTGAAAGTTAACGATGTTCATTGTTTGATTAAAGTACCAATTATATATATGATATTAAAGGTGAAGCTTGTAAACATAAGTTAATGTGAATGAATATTATAAAAGAGTAATAGAACAAAACAAACATATAATACAAAAAGAATGATTTATAATATAAGTAAACCACACCACGAAAAATAAATAAATCTCATTGTAAAAATAATTTATTTATATATATTAGAGAACTAAAAAATAATAATAGAACAAAACAAACGTATAATACAAAAAGAGTGTTGTATAATATAAGTAAACCACACCACGAAAGAGAAATAAATTTCATTGTAAAAATAATTTTTTTTCTATATATTGAGAGAGAACTAAAAAAATAATTTATTTCTATACAATAAATTTTTTGTAAAAATCATATATGGTGTCATTGAAATATAGGGAATCTTATAGAAAGCAATGTTGAAATCCAAAAGCTAAATAAAGAATTTCAAATAAACATTTTAAATAATAGCATTTGTAATAACGTATTTATTTGTTTAAATAATAAAGGAAATTGAGCATTTAAGAAAATACAACATTTTACACAATAGGATAACTGACATAGTTAAACATCCTTAGTTTAACAACTGATATGGTTTCAAGAGTAATTAATTAAAAGTTAAATAACAGAAATTGTAGAAATAGTCAACACAAGAAAAATTCAACATAAGCCATAATAGGAAAATAAGGGAACGGCTTATATTTTATTGTAACATGATTCATTCATTTATTAGTATGTAAGACACTATAAATTGTCATATGTTTAGTGTAACAATAATCAAGCAACATTGTAACAACAACAAAATATATATATATATATATATATATATATATATATATATATATATATATATATATATATATATATATAAAAGTTACTATTTTCTCAATATAATCAATCTTTATTCTTTAGACATATATTCCTTCATACAAGTTATTATTCTAGCTATATTATTTCGTGTTCAACCTTAGTGAGGGTGATATTTCATATCGTTATTAGAAGCCAAATTTCCGCTGCGACTCCAACAATTGGTATCAGAGCCAATTGTAAAATAGTATAGTGGTAAAACTTTATTATTTTTTGGTTATCGAAGATAATGGCTTCTACTAGTGGAACCGTCAAGGTTGGTAAATATGAAATTGAGAAGTTCAATGGGAAAAATGATTTTTCCTATTGGAGGATGCAGATGAAAAATCTGCTTATTTCACAAAACTTGCACAAAGCATTAGCGGGAAAAGAAAAGAAACCGGAGAGTATGAAGGATGAGGATTGGGAGGAGTTAGATCTTGAAGCACGGGCGGCCATAATCTTATGCCTTGAGAGGGATTTTGCATTCTTGGTTAATGAAGAAGCAACGGCTGCTGGCATGTGATCAAAGTTAGAGAGTAATTTCATGACGAAAACTCTAACAAATCGGATCTACTTAAAGTCCAAATTGTATACTTGCAAGATGGAGGAAGGCACCTCAATCCGGGAGTATGTCAACAAGTTTGATAGGATTATATCAGACTTGAAGGATGTAGAAGTGAAGATTGATGAAGAAGACCAAGCATTGTTGTTACTGCTTTCATTACCAGAGTCCTATGAAAATCTAGTCCAAACATTGATGCTTGTGGGTGATACTCTAACCATGGATGAAACTAGAACATCACTTTTGGCAGATGATCTTCGTAAGGTTGCTACAAGTGGGATGTCTAGTAGCAGTGGAAGAGAACAAGCTCAGGGATTATTTGTTACTAGAGGGAGGACAAATGAAAGAGGACAAGGCAGGGGAAGGAAGTCTAGATCAAAATCTAGAGCTCCTGTGGATAAGGCGTGCTTTAAATGTGGTGAGCTTGGGCACTTTAAAGCAAATTGTCCAAATAAGAGGGTATTATTTAAGAAGTACACCATTAACGAAAACTACTCCAGAGGTAAACAAGATTTGCAGGAGGCGAGTTATGTCTCTAATGGCGAGGATGGTTGCTTCTCAGTTTCAGACCAAGACCATGATATCTCCGGGAGATGGATGCTTGATTCAGGAGCTTCACACCATATGTGCCCAAATAGGAAGTGGTTTACTACCTACCAAAGCACAGATGGTGGTACAGTTTTAATGGGAAATAACCATGCCTGTAAAATTATGGGGTATGGTACAATACGAATCAAGATGCATGATGGAGCGGTAAGGACTCTGATGAACGTGAGACATGTCCCTAATTTGCGGAAAAACCTTATTTCTCTTGGTGTATTAGAGGAAAATGGTTGCAAAATAATCTTGGAAAATGGAGGCTTAAAGGTTGTTCGTGGCTCTTTGGTTGTGATGAAGGGGGTTCGTCACAGGAATCTGTATCCTCTTATTGGGGAAACTGTCACAGGTGATTTGGCAGTTGGAATCAGTGGAAGTAAAGATCAAACTGAATGTACCAGGATGTGGCATATGCGCCTTGGGCATATGTCTGAAAAGGGTCTATCACTGCTTGGTGAGAAAGGTTTGCTGAAGAACATGGAAAATCCATGCATGAAATTTTGTGAACATTGTGTGTATGGCAAAGCACATAAGTTGCGGTTTTCTACAAGCAAGCATAAAAGCAGGGGAATGTTAGACTACGTGCATACTGACGTTTGGGGTCCGGCTCCGATTACTTCTAAGGGTGGTTCTAGGTACTTTGTTACATACGTTGATGATCATTCGAGATATGCTTGGATTTATTTCCTTAAGCATAAGAATGAGGTATTTGATACTTTCAAGTGTTGGAAAGCAATGGTTGAGAACAGAACGGGTAGAAAGCTGAAAACTCTGCGATCGGATAATGGTACAGAGTATACGGATGGAGCTTTCAAGAGGTTCTGTGATCAGGAAGGCATTGTTAGACACTGGACGGTAAGAGGCACACCGCAACAGAATGGAGTCGCGGAAAGACTGAACCGTACACTTCTTGAGAAAGTAAGGTGTATGCGCTCTAATTCTAGGTTAGGTCGAGAATGGTGGGCAGAGTCGGTAGCTACAGCTTATTATGTTGTAAACAGATCCCCCACATTCTAGTTTAGGTGGAGACACACCCTATAGGGTGTGGTCAGGTGAGCATGCTGATTATGAAAGACTAAAAATATTCGGATGCACGGCTTATTATCACGTCAAGGAAAACAAACTTGATAATAGAGCCAAGAAAGCTATCTTTCTAGGATATGCAACAGGGGTCAAAGGCTACCGCCTTTGGAGTGTAGAAGATTCTAAGTTTGTGATTAGCAGGGATGTTACCTTTGATGAAAAATCTATGGTGCCTAAAGATGGTGATGTGACGATATCAAATAAGCAAGTTATTGAGATAGAATCTGAAGACCAACCAAATTCTAGTCGTGGTCAGGTGGAGAATCCTATCGCCAATGAAGACGAGCAAGAGGATGAACATGATTATGAGGAGGTTCAACAGGAAAATACACATGTATTACAACAACAACAGCAGGAATCTTTGGATACCACTAGGCCAAAGAGAAATTATAAAACAGTTCAGAAGTTTGGGTCAGACAAACCTCTAAGGCATTATGGGCAGGTTAACTTGGTTGAATATGCACTCTCGGTTGAAGATGATGAGCCGGTCACCTTCAAGCAAGCTATCAAAGACAAAGATAGAGAGAGTTGGTTGGTTGATATGGAGGAAGAGATGCAATCTCTTCACAAGAACAAGACATGGGAGGTGGTCCCATTGCCTCTAGGAAAGTCTGCTATTGGTTGTAAATGGGTGTATAAAAGAAAAGAAAATCATACTAAGTCATGCGGTACAAGATATAAGGCTAGGCTAGTGGCCAAGGGGTTTGCACAAAAGGAAGGAGTTGATTACAATGAGATATTTTCTCCGGTGGTGAAACATACTTCTATCTGGGTGCTATTAAGTTTAGTAGCTCATGGTGATCTTGAGCTGGAACAACTAGACGTGAAGACAGCTTTCTTGCATGGAGACTTAGATGAGGAAATATATATGTATCAACCTGAGGGTTACAAGGTTGAGGGTAAAGAGAGTTAGGTATGTCGTTTGAGAAAATCACTTTATGGATTGAAACAATCTCCGAGACAGTGGTACAAACAATTTGATTCTTTTATGATAAAATAAGGTTTCTCTAGAAGCAGCTACGACAGTTGTGTCTATATTCAGAAGCTTCATGGAGGTGATTCTATCTATCTATTATTGTATGTCGATGACATGCTTATTGCTTCAAAAAGCAAGGTGGAGATAGATAAGTTAAAGTCTAAACTTGGTAAAGAGTTTGAGACGAAGAACTTGGGTGCTGCAAATAAAATACTGGGTATGGAGATTAGAAGAGAGCGGACAAACCAGAAACTGTTCTTGAGTCAAAAAGGCTATTTAGAGCGGGTTTTTGAAAGGTTTGGAATGAAAGGTGCTAAGTCGGTGGTTACTCCATTAGCTCCACATTTTAGGCTTTCTGGTAATCAATCTCCCACTACAGCAAAAGATAAGGCATACATGGAAAATGTACCTTATGCTAGTGCAGTTGGCAGTTTGATGTACGCTATGGTGTGTACACGTCCAGATATTTCACAAGTGGTAAGTGTTGTCAGTAGGTTCATGGCAAATCTGGGAAAGGCACACTGAGAAGCGGTGAAGTGGATTTTGAGGTACTTAAAGGGTACCATTAACACTGGTTTGTGTTTTGGTGAAGATACATGTCAAATAAGCGGGTTCGTTGATTCAGATTATGCTGGTGATCTAGATAGACGACGATCTACTACTGGTTATGTGTTCAAAATACACGGTGCTCCAGTTAGTTGGCGATCGATGTTATAGTCTACAGTGGCACTCTCTACTACGGAAGCCGAGTACATGGCAGTAGCAGAAGGAGTAAAGGAAGCATTGTGGCTGAGGGGTCTTCTAGGTGATTTGGGTGTTGAGCAAGAACGCGTGAGACTGATGTGTGATAGTCAAAGTGCAATCCATTTGGCTAAGAATCAGGTCCATCATGCTCGAACCAAGCATATAGATGTCAGGTATCATTTTGTACGGGATGTCATAGAGGAAGGTCATATTTCTCTTACGAAAGTACACACTGATGAAAATCCTGCAGACATGTTGACCAAGGTTGTGACAGGCAGCAAGTTTCAACACTGCTTGAACTTGCTAAACATTATTCCATTTTCGTCCAAAATTTAAGGATTTTTTTTAAATTATGAACGAGGTGGAGAATTGTAGAAATAGTCAACACAAGAAAAATTCAACACAAGCCATAATAGAAAAATAAGGGAACGACTTATATTTTATTGTAACATGATTCATTCATTTATTAGTATGTAAGACACTATAAATTATCATATGTTTAGTGTAACAATAATCAAGTAATATTGTAACAACATATATATATATATATATATATATATATATATATATATATATATATATAAATAAACGAAGTTACTACTTTCTTAATATAATCAATCTTTATTCTTTAGACATATATTCCTTCATATAAGTTATTATTCTAGCTATATTATTTCGTGTTCAACCTTAGTGAGGGTGATATTTCATATCGTTATTAGAAGCCAAATTTCCACTGCGACTCCAACAGAAATCATATAAGATAGTTAGAGGTCATAATAGTAGTGTTAAAACAAAACTAAGTGAAAGTATGAGTAAGGTAAGTAAAGAGTACGATCAAAAGTAGAGTAATAGGAACTATACCATATGTAGAAACTACAATAAACCACACGTACTTAAAAGCTTACATAAAAGTTGTCAAAGTATAATACAATGTCTTATATAAAAGATCCAAAATAAACATTGATACAAGTAAAATTTAAAGGGCAAAAACACAATTATACAGAAACAACAATATTGTCCTGAAATAAACTTCCAATATCAAACACCATTTCCTCCTCAAATGAACATGCATGAAATTTGAAATCTAATGCATTCTAAATGACAAAAGATCATCATAATATTCATACCAACCCTGTCCAATGAATTTTTCATGGTTGTCCCTTTCTAGTTTGTTCTTTTTAGCCATATGAGTGATGCAATTGTAAGTTTTGTCAGCTTAAACAAACATCAACCATTTTTATTTCCTTCTGCTTAGTCCGAAGACATTTTTGGTTATAACTCTAGGGAAGTGTTGTAAAATATGCGTATAAATGATGAATTAAGTTATTAACAACGATATTGAAAAAACAAATACTTCATCTGTTTCTTTTTAAGTGTCAGTTTCTTAATAAATTTTTATTTCTTTTTAATTGTTACTTGCAAAGTTCAAGATAATATTAAATACACTTTTGTCAAAATTACCCTTATGCAATTACTATATAGAGAGAAAAAGTAAAATGAATGTAATATATAATTAAGGATATTATAGGTAAAATGAGAATTATTGTTTAAAAAGTAATAATAATGATTAATTTTCTTGGTATGAATAAAAAGTCCAAAAGCGATACTTAAAAAGGAACGAAGAGAGTATTTTACCTAGTATCATTGGGAAAAAAAAGTAGTACCAACACATTTTTTGTTTTAGTTTTCAGATTTGTTACTCTGCCCTCCCAATGAAAAAGATTGTTGTTTACATTACCACGCTCATTCACTTTGTTCACAGCACCAAAAATCTTGATAGTTTTGTTCTTATCTTTATAAGTTTCCTTCACATCAGTAGTTTTATAGTCTTATTGGATTCTCCAATAGATAACTTACTAGTCCGGATGGCAGATTCATTAACAGATTCGGACTATTCAAACATAGACTTATAATTAAATTAACATTAAATATACACCGATAAGTTATTTATAGATGACAATGTGTGAAACCCATGCACATAGTAAAAAGGTTAAAATTGACAGATAATAAGTTCTTTATATGCATGTATTGTTTTAAAACCGACACAGATAGGGGTGTTCAAAACCAAACCAACCCAATAGAAAATCGCAAACCAAACCAAACCAAACCGAAACCGCAAAAAACCGCATTTGGTTCGGATTCGTTTGGGTCATTTTTTAACAAAACCGCATGGTTTGGTTTGGTTTACGGTTTGTATTTTTCAAACCGAACTAAACCAAACCAAACCGCATTATGTTACAACCCAAAGTTCACTTATCCCACATCCAACCCAAACCTCAAACCTAGTATGCCTTAACCTTACAATTACAAACGATTTTCTCTTAATCACACTTAGGGTTTCAATTTCAACCTTCTTAAATCTCTCATAATAGTATCACACATTCTTCTCATCTTATTTTCCATGTAGGTCTCGCCTATTCTACTCTAATAAGTCCTCTATTATGTTCTTTCTTTTTTTATCTTTTATGTTACTATTTTCTCTTCCAATTACGTTTTTATTGCACTTTTCTTCTCAATCCCGCATCTCTTATGTTATTTTTTTCATCTTCTCTAATCTCTCATCTCATATGTTTTTTTATGTTTTATTATAATGTCTTTGATATTATTTTATGCTACTATTGATATTTGTCTTTTATTCCACTTTTTTCTAATCTGGTTTTTTGTATATTAAATGAAACGTTTTTGTCTAAATATGATGAATTTTGATGTTATTTAGTAATGTATGAATGACTAAACACAAAGTTATGTCGTTATTTATAGGAGTATATATGGCTCAATAAAAATATTATAAAAAACCGAACCAACCCAAACCGCATTGATTTGGTTTGGTTTGATTTGGTTTTATTTCTAAAAGTCAACCGAACCAAACCAAACCGCATACTTTTTTCTCTTGCGGTTCAGGTGATTTTTATCGCAAAAACCGATCAAACCGCACCGCGAACATTCCTAGACACAGATACTTCTTATGCATGTATTATTTTAAAACCGACCAAGTGTGAAACAATTTACACAACAAAAGCAGGTTAATTTTATAACAGAAAGAGGCAGTGTGAAACCATGTACACAATAAAAGCAGCTAACATTTATAACCATAGATGAGAAGAAGAATAAAAATTCAATCGAACAAAATGGAGAATAAAAGTGAAAACACCTGTTACTGGATGAAGAAATGTATTCGCGCATTGTAGAGCTGTCAAAATGGACTACACAGCCTTAAACAGAGCGGCCCTGACGGACCTCGGGCTTTTTAGGACTGAGCCAAAAAATATCTATTGTAATATGGGTTCGAAAATTACCACTCGAACCCGACTTCGGGCTACCTGGTCCTAAATGAGTTTTTTTAATAAAAAATTAAAATAAAAACCATATAATATTTATTATAAATATTAAAAACTATATTATCTTTTATAAATACTATAATGTGTTTTTAAATACAACACATGTCTAAATTGTATAAAATAATACTCGAATATTTAACTTTAGAGAAAATAAAAGTAGCTTTTGTGGATCTCAATTAATAATAAGAAGTGAATAATTAAAGAGAGAAAATAAAAGTGGTAAGAAAATTGGAATAAATTTAATTGTAATTGTAAGTGAATCATATAAAAAGGAAAATGCAACACTTTATGTAATATAAATATAAAAAAAGGAAATGAGGGAAGAGTGAAGTGTTCATTTTGTGACATGATGACTTCCTTTAATGAAATAGCAAAACATGGGATTGAGGCATAGATTGAGTCAATGGCATAACAATAACTTGCAAACGTATTGAGATAAAGTTAAACGTAAAAAAATAATTTAAAATGAGTAATAATGAATTTTATACACATGACATTTGTTATTATTGGAAGTAACATAAAATTTAAATCGTACTTTGTCAACTGAACATGTTAGATTCATAGAAGTCATTCAATTTGTATGTTAATTTTGTTCGATATGGATCTTTAATGTTCAATGGTCGTAAGCGTTCTTTTCTTTCTGTTATCACCGTACAATATAAAAAATTGATAATCATAATCTCTTAATATTGTTGCAAAGTCTACCTACAATCTCTATAAAATGAAATAAGTTACCATGGAATTTAGTTAAATAAACCTAGAAGAAAAACGAAATAAAATATTTATTGAAAGGAAATAAGGTAAAAGGACTCTTTGTGGTAGAGATATCGACACTGGTATTGGGGTAATTGTTCAAGATGAAATAATGTTTTAAATTGTTTATTTCAAAATTGTTGTCACCATAATATGCTACTTCAACAATAATGTTTGTCGATAAATTGTGGTATGTCTCACAACTTTCCATCTGCTAATTATAAGTGGATGATCTTGATCTTTGTTATATATTACGACATGATAGGCACCTTCATGATTCAATATTGTCCATGTTTTTGTTAAGTTATTATCATAAATATTAACAAAAGCAGGATCAATTTCACACTGCGAATACCCAAAATTTACCGGAAAAATAAGGGAATACCCTTTGAGTGGTTAGTTAAAGTCGGAAAATATTTTAATTTTTAGCAAATACCCCAAGATATTCGTTTACATATGGAGGATTTTTATATAAAAATTGATGCATTAATTTTGTTTAACTTATGCTTCAAAAATCACCAATCACTATATTGGTTTTATTTTACAAATGCGTTAGAATTACTTTTTTGTCCTTTTACTCCACCAAAATGATTTTTCACCACAAACACTTAAATTATAAAGTCTGATTGATGGAATCCTAGCTATATTACTTGTGTATCCTGACATCACCCAAAATATACTTTAACCACAAATAAATACCAGTTAAAGTCGACAACGGCTTGCGCACTTTGTTTTGGACCCTCTGATGAACGGGTCATAGACTGTTGTTTCTGGATTTGGTTGCAATTGTCGTAGATCCTTACAGTTTTATTATTGAACAAGGTGTTTGGATTTATTCTAATCGGAGTTGGGAAATTTAGTTTCAAAGAGAAGTTCTTACTAAAACCGAAATTTTGCAGCTCAATGAACTTTTGCAGATTATGTCCTCCTTTTGGCCCAGGTATGATAAATAAGATGAAATTGTTTTTAGGCAAGAAAATTGTGGTTTTTCTATTAAGATATGTTATTCTATACTTTCTACTCTAATTATTTTCAAAAATTCCATTGAAACGGAGACTTTGAAGGGTTTTGATTTAATTTGGAAGCTGAAAATTTTGTAGCAGGTTTCAAATTTTCAATTGGAGGTTGATATTGGCAAGATTTCCTATGAAATCAGAGATGGCTAAAAGAGGTATTTTTTCTAGAAGTCACGAGCTAGTGTTCCCTCTTTGTTGGAAAGTTGATGAGAATTTTGAGCATCTGCTTCTTACTTGTCCAATGAACATCTAGGTGTGGCTTCAAATGAGCACATGGATGAGGTTAGACATGGGGGAAGAGAAAAATTATCTATCCTCTCATATTTTTTATTTTACCTTTATATCTAACAAGTCTTGTTGCATGTCCTAGATTGTTATTTGTTGGTCCTTATGGACAAGTAGGAATATAATTTTATTTCGAGACAAAGTGTTGACAATTCAAGAGATTGTTGAGCTTTCCAATTATTTGGCATGGGAGTGGTGGTCTATCAGAAGCGAGGGGCGTTTCCATATAGATTGACATAGTTGTCAATCAAATTTGAACGATTATATGTCTTTGCATTTCTCCCCTGTAAATTTATTCTAAGGGTTGGGCACCCCTAATGTCATTATCAATCTATTTTACTTATAAAACAGATAGTAGCTAAACTCACAACAAACATCCCTCCCATAATTTCCAGTGATGATGAAAAATGTCCCTCACTTACATTATCAGTGAGTTTGAGCCATTGTTCACATCACCTTACAAAACTAACTCATTAACTTTGTGTTGCACGAGAAAATATGCATAAAACAACTTTTGATACTTTTGTCGCCCACTATAAATATTTAGTGATTCCCTTTGGGCTTACTTTGCATTCATGCAGCCTCTGTATATGCCTACGATATTTAGAGATATTTGAATCCACCGTGTGAGAATAGTATTATGGAGACTGAATATTATATATATATATATATATATATATATATATATATATATATATATATATATATATATATATATATATATATATATATATATATATATATATATATATATATATATATATATATATATATATTGATTCCCTATGGGCTTACTTTGCATTCATGCAGCCTCTGTATATGCCTACGATATTTAGAGATATTTGAATCCACCGTGTGAGAATAGTATTATGGAGACTGTATATTATATATATATATATATATATATATATATATATATATATATATAAATATATATAAAGAGAGAGAGAGAGAGAGAGAGATTCACAGTTAATTACATGATATAGTCGATGTGGAACTTATATACAAATATTCTTTCACAAACAAATAAATATTCTTTCACACCCCCGCAGTAGAAGCATGAGGTTGACGGACGCTCAGACTGGTCCGGAAATCATCAAAGAGAACTCAAGGGAGACCTTTGGTGAATATATCAACAATCTGGTGCCGGGAAGGAACATGAAGAACGTGGGCTTTACCACGAGCGACCTTCTCCTGAACAAAGTGAATGCTCATCTCAATGTGTTTTGTACGCTGATGTTGGATAGGATTGTCGGATAGGTAGATAGGACTAACATTGTCATAATACACAAGAATAGCTTGGGAAATAGGAAAATAAAGCTCCAAGAGAAGGTTACGGAGCCAACATGATTCTAAAACCGCATTAGCAACTCCGCGATACTCAGTCTCTGCACTGGAATGAGAAAATATGGGTTGTCTCTAGGAAGACCATGAAATTAGGTTATCACCAAGTAAAACACAATAACCCAAATTATATCGACGAGTGTCAGGTCATCCACCTCATTCAGAATATGTGTGGGTAACAAGCTTCTCGATGGAAGAATGATAAAGATGTAAACCATATTGTAAGGTGCCCTAAATGTAACGCATAATGTGTTTCAATGGAAGCATGAGCTTAGTGCAAGGAGCATGCATGTGAAGACACACCTATTGGACAATATAAGAGATGTCAGAATGGTAAATGTGAGATGCTGCAAAGCACCATCGAGGCTCCAATATAATGTAGGATTGTCATATGGAGTGTCGGCAAAGGTATTCAGCTTCTACTTGGTGTCAACTAGAGTAACGGAAGGTTTTCATGAGGCCATGAAGGCTCGAGTAATAATGTTGTTGGCGTAGGTACTCTGACTAGGAAAAAGTCCATCTGCATGTCTGGTCACTACAATACCTATAAAATAACCCAGCGGTCCCAGATCCTTCATAGCAAACTCGGAGGCAAGAAGCGCCATGATAAGTTTGCATAGGTCATGAGAGGAACTAATAATGATGATGTCATCAACATAAATTAAGATGTAAGCCATGTTGGTAGATGAAGAGAGAGTGATTAGAGGTGATGTGATGAAATTCAATTGAGGAGACATGGTCTGTAAAACGCTGGTACCAGGCACAAGGCCCTTGCTTAAGACCGTAGAGAGATTTGTGCAAGCGACACATATAATTTGGGTGATAAGGATCTTGGAAACCCAGTGGTTGATGCATATAGACAGTTTTATGTAGATCATCATGTAGAAAGATATTTTGAATATCTAATTAATGAATGGGTCATGACTTGGAGAGAGAAATGGTGAGAACAATATGAATGGTTGCATGTTTCACCACAGGGACGAAAGTATCATCACAATCCACTCCAACAATTTGAGACATGCCATCACGTACAAGTCGAGGATGGTCAGAAACAACCAGTAGATTTATTTTTATGCCAGAAAACCCACATACCATAAATAATGTTAACATCACAAGGTCAAGGAACTAAATACCATGTATTATTTCTAATAAGAGCATTAAATTCATACCACATTGCGGATTTCCAATTAGGGTCAAAAATGATAATTTTATGGTTTTGGGGAAGAGGGGTGGTGGTCAGATCATCAATGGTAACTAACAAGTTAAAGAGTTTCCTAGGTTTGTAATGCCCTCATGCTTTGAGTGCCCATGGTCTGGGTATGAGGTATGGGTTGGGCCGGTGGTGTAGGTGAGGGGGAGGTATTTAAGTGATTCGATGAAGTGGATAGGGGAGTGGCTAGGGAGGTTGGTTGTATATGGTGAGGGTTAGGTATAGGTGAATGTATGAGAAAGTCATCTGGTAGAGACTCTAAATATGTACGAGTCCACTGATATGTAAGAGAGGGGTGTAAATCATCAGTGAAATAGTCGTATGTAGGAGCACATGTGGAGGAAAGGAGAGCAAAGGGAAATTAAGTCTCATCAAAGTTGACATGCCGTGAGATGATGATTTTTCTGTGCGACAAATCAAAACATTTATAACCTATATGATTAAGGTGATACCCTAAGAAAACATACAGAGTTGAGCAGCATTGTAATTTTTTGATGGTAGTGGAGGGAAACAATGGATAACAAAGACGACCAAAGACACAAATGATATAAAAATTGGATGGAAGAGAGATTAAACATAGTTTTCTAGGCAAAATGTTAAGATATGTAGCCATTTGAAGCGCATGATGCTAAAATGAGGGAGGAACTGATGCATGAGCGAGAAGAGTTCGAATTGTGTTGTTAATAGTGCATATTTTTCGTTCCGCCTTGACATTTTATGATGAAGTGTGAGGGTAAGAGAAACGAAAAATGAAACCATTAGCAACACAATAATTATGTAAAAATGTATTCTCATATTCTCGGCCATTATCACATTGAAAAAATTTGACATTTTGAGAAAATTGTGTGCGAATTTGATTTGAGAGAGAAGTGAACATTTCAAAAGCTTGAGATTCATTAGTTAAAAGAAAAGTCCAGAGAAAATAATAATAATCATCCAAAAATAAAATGTAATAGCGATGACTGGTTAAACCAAAAATGGGGGATGTCCATAAATCACTTTGTAAAATATTGAAGGGCATCATAGTAGCATTATTGGAGGAAACAAAAGGTAACCTAACATGTTTGCCAAAGCTGAAGAACTGGGATGTTTGAGACGACTGTGCCAAAGACTGTAAGTAAGACCAGTAAATGGGTAGGAAGGTGTAACTGGATATAGATCACCTAGGCTATCACATCATATGAGTGGAGTCCCCGTCTGAAATACATTTACCAAAAAACCAAAAGGATCAAAAGAAACAGAAACATTATTGTCAGTAGTGAGTTGTCGGCTTGTGTTTATGGGAGGTGGGTAGGGTTGTGTGTCTAGAGCCCTAAATTGAAATGCCTTATGCGCTGCCAATAAATAGTTTCTGATTTAAGTGACTCAAATTAGAATAAGACGAGAGATTACCTTATGACGTCTATGTGGGAAGAGGCATATGTGTCCACGTACCATGTGTTGTCAGGAGGAGTGAGAGACATGGTATACATAGCAGCTACGATGTCAGTGGATGCTGGTGAAGTCATGGCAGTGTAAGCTTGAGGACATTGGCCCAGAATTCCCTATTGATGGGAAGGAGCAAAAAGGCGAGTCCATTGAGAAGTAGGATATAGGCACAGAGGCATGGTCCAAGGTGGTGGAGTCCAACCCCACTACTAGTAAGAGGGATATTGTTGTTGTGATTGCTGCTGGTGCCAAGGAGGAGAACTATGTGTGTTACAACTGTGATTAACACCATAGTTACAATGATTTCCACCTTGATTTTGATTATTGTGAGGACAAGAGCGGTTTCCATAGCGACAACTGGTGCTCGGGGATGAGTCATCAAAAGGACATTGTTTGTTGGTAAGATAATCGACAAGAGATTCAATGAGTGTCATCTTAGTTAAATCAGGTTCTTCTAATGTGAGCATGGACCAAGCCTGATGAAAAGAGTAGAACGAATTTCTCCATCGAATTAAGGTGGCAACACTATGATAGGCATCGGTAAGGCCGAAGTTGAGCCAGAGGACCAAGCGGTGATTGTTCATAAGAGACAAACATTTCGTAATTGGTCCGAAAGCGTCTTCAGACATTGACATCAAGAAAAGACATTTGAAAAAGTCTTCATGCAAACTCTAGAGAATTCCTGCTCAAGAGTGACATCACGTGCGTTCTGATTATCCTAGAAGAGGTCAGCTAAATGCTTACAGGCATCCAAAGTTGTGGAGCCAGGTTCCAAGATGGTGATTAGCAAGTCAACAAAAATAGTGGAATAGATTCACTGAAGTATGATTGCATCCAAAGTGGCCCACTGGTCATAACCGGGGTCAGTGACAGGTGGTGAAAGCTTGTTGTCTGAAGGTATAATATGTTGTAGGAGCCGGTGAGAGTAGGCATGAACGTGAAATAGCTCTTCCCATGTGTCGTATCGATCATTTTCCATGTCAAGCATAATTGAAATATTATTCCTAATATTGGAAACATCGAGAGCGATATGAAATTCCAGCTTGGCAGAGGATGATGGAAGTGGTGTCGGGGTTTCAACCTTGGGAGGAGGAGTTTTCATGTTGTTATCGTCATTAGAAGAGATAAACATGTTGTGTATATCTTGTACAGTTAGAGGGATGGAAGAAGATCTGGCGGCGGCGCGAGGGGAGGAAGGGATGGAGAGATGGAGAGAACGATGGCGGAGGTGGGGGGGGGGGGGGGGAAGCGGAGGTGTAAGGGTGGAGCTACTACGACGACGACATCTTTTGAGGAGAATTAGGTTTCAATCTTTACCACACTTGATACCATGTAAGAGAGTAAGAGATATTTGAAAAAATCGTGTGAGAATAGCACTACGGATATTGTATTATATATAGAGAGATTTATACTTAATTACATTATATAGTCAATGTGGGACTTATGTACAAATAATTTTTAACAAATAAATACATAGTTTATCATTTTCCTCATCCAAATGCATTAATTTCAAAACTTGTAATGGCATCTTCCACCCGCCATACTTGGCTATTAGGCATGCACGACAATAAATGAAGCATTGGACACCACTCTGACACACAAACATATTCTTTTGAAACTCCTTAAAGAAAATTTAAAATAAAATTATATAGAGGATGGAAAACCAAGATAACGGGAAGAAGGGTAATTTTACCTTTAATGTGAGTGTCTTAGTTGTTCTTTGTTTACAACCCTATCATCAAAAATTCTCAATAGAAATATCTCTCAAAACCTTTTTTTGTCCTTTATATGGTCATTAAACATGTGGGTAAAATGTCCTATGAATTGGATCTCCGTGTTAAAATGTAATCCAAATTCAAGTAGTTAGTTGAATTTCATTTAAGTGACATTTGAGTTTCATCTCATATTAGAATTTGTATATAAACTGAATTTATATTCAGTTAGAAGTAGAAATCATTTTGTAACAGACTTTGAAAATTAGTTACCATCTCTCTCTCTCTCTCTCTCTCTCTCTCTCTCTATATATATATATATATATATATATATATATATATATATATATATATATATATATATATATATATATATATATATATATATATATATATATATATATATCCCCCTCTCTCTCTTCCATCTTCATCTTCTTCATCTTCAATTTTGTGCACCAACAATTGGTACCTAAGCTCCGATTCAGATTTAGGAACGGGAAACACGAGTGTACCTGAGGTGTGTGTGATTGGTTATGCTCATTCAATTTACAATGAATTGAGGATTTGAATCGAAACATAACCATGTTTCTTGATTCTTAGGGATTGGAAACACAAGTGCTAGTGAGTTTTTTGAGTTGATCTGCACAAGAATGAAGATGAACGGTGGAAACGGTAGCTTGAACACAAAGTTTCCAGTCTTTGATGGAAACAATTGGAATCGATGGATGATTCAGATGCGTGTGTTGTTTAGAGCCCATGAAGTTCTTCATATCGTCAATGACGATTACACAGATGTTGCAACATATGTAATTGAAGCATAAATAAATACGCATAGAGAAATGAGGAAGAAGGATCAGAAGGCTCTGTTCTATATCTATTAGTGTGTGGATCTGAATATGTTTGAGAAGATTATTGATTCAACAACAACGAAGGTTGTGTAGGACACACTGGTACGTTGATATGGTGGTGATGCATCAGTTAAAAATGTGAAGCTTCAGTATCTATGTAAGAAGTATGAGAATCTAAACATGAAGAGCAATAAGAAGATACCAAATTACATCTCCAGAGTGATTCTGATCACAAATGAGATGAAATCTTATGGAGAGACTCTCTCTGAACAAGTAATCATTGAAAAGGTACTAGGATCACTTCTTAGTTTGATTACATTGTTATAGTAATTGATCACTTTGAGCACCTTAGCACCATAATAATTGAAGAGTTGTAGAGTAGTCTAGAGTCACAAAAGTTGCTTGTAACTGAGAAAAAGTATGAAAGAAAGGTAAGCAGGCTCTGAGAGCATATTTGAGTAAGAAGAATCAGAAGCAGTCTTGGTCAAAGGCCAAGAAGAGACATGGTGGTGCTTATCATAAGTTAGAAGTCTCCAACTCTGATAAGAAGAAACATCAGAAGAGAAAGGAGAAGTTTGATAAAGAGAAGGTTCAATGCTACTATTGTAAGAAGTTTGGCCATTTTGCTGCTGACTGTTGGTCAAAGAAGGAAAGGAAATCAGAAGAAGAAAACATAGCTAGAGGAGAGTCTCATGATGAAGTTATGTTATTGATGGCTTATGAATCTAATGGTGTATATTTTGTAGAATATTTGTATATGGACACTAGGTGCTCAAATCACCTAACTGGAAACAAACAATGGCTAATTAACTTTGACTCAAGAAAGTAGACAAAGATCATATGTACTGATGATAAGTATCTAAATGCTGAAGGAGTGGGGAATGTCAAGGCCAAAGTGAATAATAGCAAAAATGTTTTGATCAAGGATGTTTGGTATGTTTCTGGCATGAAGAGCAATCTGATGAGTGTAGGTCAGCTAATTGAGAAAGGTTTCTCAGTTACTATGAAGGAAACTCTCTTGAATTTGTATGATTCTGATCAGATACTGATTATGCAGTCGGAACAGGGAAGCATTAGAACATTCAAGGTGAATGTGGAAATAACTAAAACTAAATGCCTTAGTGCAGAAGGTGCTGAAGGTGACAGTGAGTTATGGTATAAGAGATTGTGACATTTGAACTTCAGAAGCTTTGGGCATATGAGTTCTAATAAGCTTGTACATGGAATTCCTAAGATTGTGAAGCCTGAAAAGTCATGTGAGATATGCATGAAAGGAAAGTAACCTAGATTTCCATTTCCATCAAAAATCGCTCCAAGAGCAAAACATGCTTTAGGAGTAGTACATTTTGACGTGTGTAGGCAATTTGAAGTACCTTCACTTGGAGGAAACAAGTACTTTGTGTTATTTGTGGATGAGTTCACAAGAATGACATGGTAACACTCATCAAGTTTAAGCATGAGGTGTTTGTTGAGTTTCAAAAGTTGAAGTTGAAGGTGAAGGCTGAAAAACAACATGGTCAGAAGTTGAAAATTCTCAGAACTGATGGTGGAGGTGAGTACAACTCAACAAAGTTCAAGAAATATTGTGAGAAGAATGGAATTGAGCATGAGGTTACTGCTCCATACACTCCTCAACATAATGGTCTTGCTGAAAGAAGAAACTGAACTTTGCTTGATATGACAATGAGCATGCTGAAGGAGAAGAAGCTCCCTCACACCTTGTGGGGAGAAGTTGTTGCTACTGCAGCATATATGCTCAATAGGTGTCCAACCAAAAATATGAAGGAAAAATTTTCCTTTTGAGAAGTGGGTTGGAGATAGGAAAAATGTGAGCCATCTGAAGGTGTTTGGTTTTGTTTGTTATAAACATGTCCCAAATGCTAATATAAGGAAGTTAGATGACAGAAGCAGAGTCATGTTGCTTGTAGGGTACCACAATGCATGTGCTTGTAAGTTATATTGTCCTGTCACTAACAAAGTTGAATTCAACATAGATGTTATTATGAAAGAATCAGAAGCGTGGGATTGGAACAAGTCTCAATCCAACTTGGGTGCAATGTTAACACCTAAGTTAACTTCTAAAGATATTTTAGACTCTGAAGGAGAATATGCCTCTGAAGGAGATTCTGAGTCTGAAGATGAGTCAGAGTTTAGAGGTGATTTTGATGCTGAAAGGAGAGTATGAAGGCGAGTATGAATCTGAAGGTAAATTTGATTCTGATCCAGATTTTGATGATGATCTAGACTTTGGTGGTAATCATGCCTCTGAAGGTGGTCCAACCTCTGAAGGTAGTCCAACAACTGATATTGTTCCAGCATATGAAGAAGATTCTAAACAAGTTCAAAGGCGACAAAGATTCATACAAATACCAAGAAGATTTTCAAAGTTTGACATGTTACAAGATACTAATATAGATATGAAGGGGAAGTCATTCAATGTGCCATGTTGGTATACTCTGAGCCAATAAGTATTGAAGAAGCTCTCAAGAAGAAAGTGTGGCTGAAGGCCATGAAAGAAGAACTTTAGACTATAGAAAGAAACAAGACTTGGGAGTTGACTGAGCTTCCAAAGAACAAGAAAGGAAATAGTGTGAGATGGGTTTACAAGTTAAAAATGAAGCCAAATGGATCAATTGGCAAATACAAAGCAAGGTTAGTAGCTAGAGGATTTCTACAGAAATCTGGATTAGATTACTTTAAGGTGTTTGCACCTATAGCTAGACATGAAACAACCATATTGGTGATTGCTATATTTGCTAATAGAATTTAGCCTCTAGTGTATTTAGATGTGAAATATGCATTTCTGAATGCTCCTTTACAAGAGGAAGTATATGTGTCACAACCTCTTGGATTTGTGAAAAAAGAATCGGGAAGGTATGGTGTACAAGTTACATAAAGTCTTGTATGGTCTGATAGAGTTTGAAATCTGAAAATTGATTCATTTTTCAAGCTTCAAGGTTTCATAAAATGTGAGATGTAGTATGGTGTTTATGTTAAACATGCATCTGATAGCAATATGATTCTGGTGTGTCTCTATGTAGATGACATATTGCTAACATGAAGTTGTTCAGATGAGATAGCTAAGTTCAAGAAGATATCGATTAATGAGTTTGAGATGACTGATCTAGGAAATATGGTATATTTTCTAGGGATGGAGTTTTATACTATGACAAGGTTATAATTTTGCATCATCTGAAGTATGAACTTAAGCTTCTGAAGAGATTTGAGCTAATAAATTGCAAGTCAGTAATCCATCTGCTGAAACAAATCTCAAGTTGGATTCTGATGTTTAGGATGATGATGTAGATGCTACAATTTTTAAGCAGTTGGTGGGCTCATTAAGATATCTCTGTAATACCCGACCTGACATCTGTTATGCATTTGGAATGGTGAGTAGGCTTATGAACAAACCAAAGTGGTTACACTACCAAGTTTCTATCAAGATATTGAGGTATATTGAGGAGACTCTGAAGTATGGAGTTTTGTTCCCTTCTGGTGTTGAATCTGATTCAGAGCTGATATGTTATTCAGACTCTGATTAGTGTGGAGATAGAATTGACAGAAGAAGTACTTATCGATATTTTTTCAAGTATTTGAGATATCCCATTTATTGGTGCTCCAAGAAGAAACCAATGGTTCCATTGTCAACCTGTGAAGCTGAGTATATTGCAGGTGCTTTGTCTGCTTGTCAAGTTGATTGATTTCTGAACTTGTTGCAGGATCTGAAAATCAAGGTGAACGAGCATGTGAAGGTTATGATTGACAACAAATCAACTATAAGCCTTCCCAAGAATCCAGTGCAGCATGGAAGGAGCAAGCACATTGACACAAAGTTTCACTTTATGAGAAATCAAGTTCATAATTGAGTGCTTGAAGTTGTTATTTGTAGCACTCATAAGCAACTAGAAGATGTGCTGACCAAAGCAATCAAGACTTGACACTTTATTCATTTGAGGGATGTAATTGGTGTTGTTGATTTTATTCTTGAATATGGATTAAGGAATGGTGTTAAAGTGTAATCCAAATTCAAGTTATTAGTTGCATTTCATTTAAGTGTCATTTTATTTTCATCTCATTTTTGAATTTGTATATAAACTGAATTTACATTTCGTCAGAAGTAGAACTCATTTTGTAACCGACTCTGAAAATTAGTTATAGTTTTTCCCTCTCCCTCTCTTCCCTCTTTATCTTTTTTATCTTCAACCTTATACACCAACACTCCCGTAATATTGACCACAAACACCATGTAGTCCATGTACCCTTGTTGAGACCTTTTTTTTTTAGAATAAAAATATTAATTTTAGTCCATTACCTTGGAATCTTAAAAAGATAAAAAAGAGAAACATAAGGAAACTAGAAAGAGCTCAAAAGGACGTAGATGTTCACAACAAGATGTTACTTTTCTTAGAACATAAAACTGAAATTTGAAGGTTTAACAATGGTGGAAGAAAGAAAGTTGGGGAAGATGAAGATGAGAGAGAAATGGAGAAAAGAGTAATATTTGATGAGTATAGATTTTGGCATTAATTTTTGAATTGGAATAGTACAAATGTATTTATATATTGAGCATAAAATGATACAACTAAAGTGACTATAAAGAAATAAATTCTGCTAATTATTTGGAAGGGTAAAAACAGAATTTTATTTCAATTAACACACCACCTCACTTTAGTTGCTCCAAGTCCACCATGTTCAAGCACTTCTTTAGCCTCTTGAACACATCATTTGTCACACCCTTTGTCAACAAATCCGCGACTTGGTCTTCGCTTCGGCAATAGCTCAATCTAAGCTTTCCATCACCAGCCAATTCTCTCAAATAATGAAACCGCATCTCAATATGCTTGCTCCTTCCGTGTGCAATCGGGTTCTTCGCAAGATTTATTGCGGAAACATTGTCTACAAACAGTGTGGTGGCAGCATCATCACCACATCCCAATTCCTTCAATAGATTCATAAGCCACATAGCTTGGCACGCACCTAACGACGCCGCAATGTACTCGGCCTCACAAGAAGAGAGTGCTACAACCGATTCCTTTTTCGAACACCAAGAGATTGGTGTACTACCAAACATAAAGATGTACCCCGCCGTCGATTTTCGGTCATCTTTATCTCCGCACCAATTAGAATTGGTGTAGCCAAGTAAATTGCACTTACGCCCCGTGTCCGATGCGGGAAAGAGAATTCCGCAACCAAGAGTACCTTTCACATATCTAAGGATCCTCTTGACCGCCGCCAAGTGAGACACCTTCGGTCTCTCCATGAATCTACTCGCAATACCGACACTAAAAGCCAAATACGGTCGCGTATTGCACAAATATCGTAACGATGCAAACAAGCTCCGGCAAAGCGTTGGATCGACATCATCCTCCTCATCACTTTTGGACAGCTGCACTCTAGCCTCACAAGGTGTAATAAAAGCATTACAATGCTCCATATCACACTTTTTCAAAATACCTAGAGCATACCTCCTTTGGTGCATAAGCAACCCCACTTTTGACTTGTGAAACTCTATGCCAAGGAAGTAATTCATGAGACCAAGGTCTGTCATCTCAAACTCTCTCATGAGCTCACTTTTGAACCTTGAAACACTCTTGTCATGGATGCCCGTAATCAAGAGATCATCAACATACAAGCAAAGTATAATCACACCATCATTCGTATCCGATCTCACATAAACTCCATGTTCGGATACACATCGTTTGAAACCAATGTCAATAAGAAAGTCGTCAATACGTTTGTTCCAAGCCCTTGGAGCTTGTTTCAAACCATACAACGCCTTGTGTAGCTTGTAATACTTCATCTCTTGATCTTTTATCACGAAACCGGGTGGCTGCCCCACATAGACCTCCTCAACAAGAGGACCATTCAAAAATGCAGATTTGACACCCATTTGGTAAACCATCCAATTATTGTTATGCGCAATACCAATAACCAAACGAATAGTCTCTAATCTAGCCACCGGTGCGAATACCTCCTCATAATCTATACCTTCTCGTTGCAAGAACCCCTTCGCCACTAATCGAGCTTTGTGCTTGATTACTTCACCTTTGGGATTTGCTTTAACCTTATAGACCCATCGCACACCTATCGGTTTCTTTCCAAGTGATAAATCGACCAACTCCCAAGTACCATTTTTCTCAATAGATTCCAGCTCCTCTTTCATTACACATATCCACTTAGGGTCACTTAAGGCTTCTTCCTCATTTACCGGTTCAGATTCGGCCATAAGTGCGAAATGAACAAAATCACCATCGTTATTCACTTCGTTGTCTTGGAATCTTTCGTAATCTCGGAGTCGATGAGGCAAGGCTCTTTGCCTCACTGGTCTACCATTATTAATAACATCATTTTGTGCTACTGTAGGTGCTGGTACAATGGTGTCGGAAGCCTCCGGATCAGAGTTCTCAAAAAACTACTGCTGCTGTTTTTCTATGTGTAATCGATTACTCCCAGTAGGGTAATCGGTTACTGCTGCATTTTCTGTGAGTAATCGATTACTGCTATTTGGGTAATCAGTTACTGCAGCATTTTCTGCATTTTTTACTTTATCAAAAGTCACATCCCAGGTTATGACGATCTTCCGATTTTTTCCATCAAATAGCTTGTACCCTCCAGTAGAGTGATATCCTACAAATATTAGCTTTTCACCCTTATCAACCAATTTCTTTCGAAGTTGGTCCGGTACATGACGATATGCAATCGATCCAAAAACGCGCAAATGATTCAAATTTGGTTTGAAGCCACTCCAAGCCTCTTCCGGTGTGAGTTTCTCCAACTTCTTAGTGGGACACCTATTCAACAAGTAGGTGGCTGTAGACACGGCCTCACCCCATAATTCCTTAGGCAAATTTTTCCAACAAAGCATACTACGCACCATGTTCATTATTGTACGATTTTTCCTCTCGGCAACCCCGTTTTGTTGAGGCGTGTACGGAGGCACCACCTCACGTACAATTCCCTCAAGATCACAAAACTTCCCAAAATCACTAGAGGTATACTCACCTCCACCATCCATTTTGAGAATTTTGAGCTTCCGACCGCTTTGGCGCTCCACCATGGATTTGAAATTCTTGAAAACTCCAAATGCCTCATCTTTTCTCTTGATAAGATATGTCCAAAGCTTCCTACTAAAATCGTCAATAAACGTAACAAAATATCGATTGCCACCATAAGTCTCTACTTGCATCGGTCCGCAAACGTCGGAACATACCACCTCAAGTAAGCCTTTGGTTCTTCGACTCGCATCTTTGCTAAACACATTCTTGTGCTGTTTAGCCTTCACACATTCCTCACACAATTTAGTTGGAATACTAATGTGTGGCAGCCCCGTTACCATTTCACTTTGTTGCAACTTTCTTAGATCCCTAAAATTAAGGTGACCAAGACGGTAATGCCATAACCACTCATCTCTACTTGCCGCGGTAGCTAGACAACGATGCTCCATAACCTTTAACTCAACCTTAAAGGTTCTATTGGCAGCCATCGGCGCTTTTAAAATCAACAAACCATTTGAATCCAAAACGCGTAAAATCTTGTCCTCCAACCGAATTTTGTATCCTCTTTCAAGTAATTGGCCAATACTTAAAAGATTATACTTAATTCCCGGTATATACAAGACATCTTTGATCCTTGAATGTCCATCATTCCTTTTTCCGATCAAAACATCTTCTACCCCTTCGGCGCTTAAAGTGGTGTCGTCCGCAAATTTGACTTTACTTTTTGCCGCTTGATTGATTTGCACAAACCAATCTTTTCGACCCGTCATATGTGTTGAACAACCGGAATCCAAGTACCACTCATCTCTCCCTTGGACTCCATCACGAACGGTAACCAATGCATTTTGATCCGAATGCATTTTCTCGCTATTTTCTGAAACGGTACAGCTGTTGTCCCGCAAATTGTCACTACTGCAGCTGCTTCTCGGAACATCCGTAATGCCATAACTCCTCTCCGTGATCATTACTAGAAGTTTGTCCTCATCATCTACCTCTTCCCTAGCAACCTTGGCTTCATTATTGTGATTCTCATTCGATTTTCCACGACACAAATTTGCAAAGTGTCCAAACTTTCTGCACTTGTAGCATTGCACCTTACTCACATCACGCTTCTTGAAACCATTGCTATGACCACTATCCTTGGAGCTACTTTCACCCTTTTCACTCGTCGAATGCTTTGAATTTTGTGAATCATTTGAACCAAAATTATGAAAATTTGATTTACCTCTCGCCGCAAATTTTCCTTTCGACCTCTTATTCTTCTCATTGAAACGCGCTTGCAAAGCAATCTCCGTTTTGGCTTTGTCGGCGCCTCTCTCATCCATCCTTTGTTCATGTGCCTCTAACGAACTTTGCAATTCATCCTTGCTCAAAGTTGTTAGATCCTTTGATTCTTCAATAGCCACAACTATGTTGTCGAAACGCGGCGTTAACGAACGCAATACTTTCGATACAAAATTCTGCTCAAGAATCGTTTCCCCACAAGATTTGATTTGATTAACTAACTGGGTAATGCGCGTAATGTAGTCGTTGATCGTTTCTTTGTCTTTCATTCGTGTTAACTCGAATTGTCGCTTGTAAGTTTGTAACCTTACAACATTCGCTTTGACGGCACCGACATATGCTTTCTCCAAGATTTCCCATGCTTGCTTCGCCAATTCACAATCACCAACCTTCTCGAAATTGTCGTTGTCAACACACGAATGAATCAAGAATAGGGCTTTGTAATCCTTCTTCTTCTCTTCTTTGTGTGTAGCTCTTTGAATGTCGGTAGCCCCTGCCCTTAATTGTGTAACTCCATTGATGATGATTTCAAGCACCTCTTAATAACCAAACAAAACCCTCATTTGTTTTGCCCATTTATCATAGTTCTTCGAATCAAGAATCGGGAGATTGATGGGAATTCGATCATTGGAAACGGTTGCCATTGTTGCAGCGGATTAGGATCGATAACCAGACTCTTGATGCCAAATGTTAGAACATAAAACTGAAATTTGAAGGTTTAACAATGGTGGAAGAAAGAAAGTTGGGGAAGATGAAGATGAGAGAGAAATAGAGAAAAGAGTAATGTTTGATTAGTATAGATTTTGGCATTAATTTTTGAATTGAAATGGTACAAATGTATTTATATATTGAGCATAAAATGATACAACTAAAGTGACTCTAAAGAAATAAATTCTATTAATTATTTAGAAGGGTAAAAGCATAATTTTATTTCAATTAACAACTTTGATACACATAAATTTATTTATGGAAGAAAATGAGGAAATAAAACACAAGTGTTTTACTTTTAAAAAAAATAGTGGAATACCGGTGCGTTCGTAGTGTATTGGTACGGTACACACATTTGTTTCAAAAATATTATAAAAATGAAATAATAGAAAAATTAAATTGTTCAACCAATTTTTTTAATTATTTTTAAAAGAGATAATAAATTGGTGCATTTAATTTTTCCATATATAAAAATATTTGAATCAACCATATACTTATATTATTTTGTAATAATTATTATCTTTGTTTTGACTTTATTTTCAAAAATATTTGAATTATAATAAAATTATTTCATTATTATTCAATATTTAGATCAATATCTGTTAAAAAATAAAGTGAAAATAGTACTAGATGTTATCAATGTTTTACAACGGTTAACAAAGCTAAAACTTCACACTATCATTAAAGTTGATAAGATTGAATTTATTGTAGCTGTATAATTGATAGCTATTTCAAAATTAATATTGGTTGGTTGGGTTTGATTATTCCAAATGTAATAAAGATATCCCCTCCAAATAAACCAAACATAAGAATATTGTACTAGTATCTCTTTTAATTAGAAACTAAGAAGTTGAAAAAAGTTTAAAATATTGTGTCTATTAATTAAAAACTAAGAATTTAAATGAAGTTTAAAATAGTGTATCTCTCTTGATTAGAAACTAAAAAGTTGAAAGAAATTTAAAATATCATGTCTCTTTTAAATAGATAATGGAAAAAGAAGAAATAACTTTAGAATAATTAAAAGAATATTTGTAGTTTTCTTTTTCAATATCCACTTTGCAATGCCAAAAAACTATACTATTTGTTTCTGGGAAGTTGTTTTAGTATATTAATAAAAAATAGATTCATTAATATTTTCCAATACTTTTATTTTTATTTTTATTTTTATTATATACCAGTCATCTTATGTCAGACTACCACATACACCTAGTTAGTAGTTAGTACATTTTTAATAAAGAAAAGTCAATAAACTAATTAAAGATAATATATTCCTATTTGTTTCTATTTTTAATATATCAAGTCTTTATTCTTATCATAATTTCTCACATGTTTCTTATCTCATCTCACTTAAACAAAAGAAGAAAATAGTTTCTTCACAATAATATAGATTTATCTAAATTTATCTGAACTAAGAAGGATATTTTTCAAAGTGAATCAACCATTTAGTAATTATGATAAAAAGATATTGTATATATGGACGATAAAAGACATACTTAATTTTACTATTTAATAATATTAATTCATAAATTTAAATTAAAAATAGTTATTTAATAGAGTTGATTAAAATTATTTGAGTACTTTAATATTTCATTTTTATTAAATCATAAACATAAATTAAACATTTTTTTTTAATTTTCTGTAACTACAGTAACATTTATGTTTTAGATAATTTATAATAATTGCATAATAATATATGATATTTTTATTCATCAATAATCAAATAAAGATTGATCAATTTTTAAAGGTATAATCCATAACAAAGTCTATTGTTTCACAATTTCAAATATAATTAATATATGGTATGATATACATACAAATAGTTTATATTGTATTGTAAAATATTTGTAACAAATATTTCATCTCTACTAATGAATAAAATTAATTTCTATGATTTATTACCATCTAAAAATTGAAAAAACAAAATTACAAATGCGTTATTAATGTTGAGCAAATCAAAACATACTTTTATAATATTTTGTGTTTCCCTTCCCTATCTTTTTTTAAATAACCGATGATAATAAATAAAATAAAAAAAGAAAAATAGTAGTTCACTCGTCCATTTGTGGTGTACTTTGACGGCGATTTTCCATATCTCTTTTTGATCGTTGATGTATTTGATTTTCTCAAACGGTCTCGCCATAGCTTTGTTGTTTGGTGGTCGGA
Source organism: Lathyrus oleraceus (assembly GCF_024323335.1). Classification (NCBI taxonomy): domain Eukaryota; kingdom Viridiplantae; phylum Streptophyta; class Magnoliopsida; order Fabales; family Fabaceae; genus Lathyrus; species Lathyrus oleraceus. Next base: position 175,419,920 of record NC_066579.1, read on the forward strand.
GAAGATAGACGATTTGGCGGAAAAATAATAGTTTGGAGAAGAAAGGGTGGTAGAGTAGAAGGGGTTATCTGAACGTTATGGTATATTTGGATAGGTGGTATGAGATGGAATGGAATGAAATGGAGTGAAGTGGTAACTAATAAGATTCCATTTTTTGGATTCGTAAATAATTAATGGAATGAAATATGATGGAATGAGACAATTTTAATAAAATAATCAATCAATGAAGTGAAATCTATATTCCATTCGGTTCCGTCATGTTTTATTCCGCTCCGCTCTATTATGTTTCATCAATCCAAATATAATCTTAGAGTTTATTTTCAAAATGAAGTATGAATGAACGTGTGTGAAACAAATATTAGTTATTGGAAAGGAAAATGAAATGATGAAAATGTGGAGGGCGACATGACTGAAGTTAAAAAATAAATTGCCAAATTGTAATGCATTGGATACGAACCAACGTGTAGAGTCATTCCAAATGCTGTTACCATAGGGCCAACCATGAATATGATGAAATATAAATCAACGTCCTTCCCTCAGTTTACATGCATGATGAACCTTGACAGCTTATGGAAACGTGTTCTCCAACTACCATTGGATAAATGTTATGTTTCTAAATCACAATGTCATCTTTGATCCCAACCACTCCTTCACCTATTATGTGCATTATTCTTATTCCACGTGCCTTGCTAGATTTTAAAGAGCCTAGTACACAAGTGTTCCGTGGTAAGTATGCTTTTAAACCTTTTAAACCTTGAGGGCCAGGGCCAAGCAACCCAAACTCAAACTAGTGCTTGGTATTCTTCAAACCATTATAAAAAATGTGAGAAAATTACAAGTTACAACTCGGACGAATACGATAAATGTCTATTCACTCAATCATAATATTTGTGATTCAGAGTGACATATTTTTTTGTTTGAGAGTCAAAGTCAAGTCATTCTCTTAATTTCTTTATTTCTCCCTCAATATGAATGATTTCTCCATTAAACATATTATGATTTTTTTTAATTCCAAATCACCCAACAAATTGCAAACTAGACCATTAAACATGTATTAGATACATTATTGTACAAAAGTCCCCCATATTTGAAAAAAATGGTCAAATTAAGGGTCCTTCATAATCGAATTATTTCTTATCCAATGTAAAATGTCTCTCTAAAGATGTTTGACTTTGGAACAAGAGAAGAAGAGATGATCCAAAATTTTCAAACTTTTGAAATAAAATACACATATGAGTGAAAAAGTGTAAGGTAAAATACCTCTTTTTGTATAGCCTCCTTTGTTGGTAATTTATGTTGTATAAGTATCAAACAAAAAATGTTAGTTTTCTATGAGATTTCCCATTTCCATTTAGAATTTAGAGCTTCCAAGAGATTGTCTTTCAAAATGTGAAGATGGTTCTCCATGAGATAATTGTTGAATGATTTGCACTAAAACCCCAAACTTTACCATATATATGAATTCTCCGGCCAGGGTTCACTTGTAGTTGGGAAGCTTCAAGCAAAAGTGTTTGGAGATGAAGTAGTTCTTCTCGATTAAACTAATCTTCCTTTATGTTCCATAGGATGTGCCATTGCTATGATTTATTGATGTATTCGTCCAAGTTTGAAATGAACTCGTTATTGTTACCTATAAAATAAAATAAAAAAGGTTAGGAAAAAGATCCCTCTGAGTTGTCCTACCTAACCATCCATCATTCCAACACAATATTTTGTCTCCACTCCCAACTCAACTCTCAAATTGTTGCTGAACTGATTCATACAAGCATGATTGTATTCTCCAACTTTCATGATGTCTTGCTACCAAATTGATTGTTTATCACTACAACGAGTGTTATCTTTCCACAAATCAAAAGATGATAAATTCACATATCTAAATGATAAAAAGTCAAACCGTTGTGCAATTGCATCACATAAAACACCACTTCCACTATTTTAGTAATACTAAATTGAAATAAACAAAGTTTTTTTATCCCTAGTCCACCTTTATGTTTAGGTAGACAAACATTCTCTCACTTTACCCGACACGACTTCTTACCCTTCGAACCTCTAGGCCATAAATTTTTTTTAAGTTTGGATCATTATCTTGATGATTTTTGTAATAGCCTTGAAAAAGAGAAGAATATAGGGGATAGACTATTGAGCACCGAGTTTATTATCGTAATGTAGTCCCCAATTGAAAGGTGTCGGCCTTTCTAAGATGGGAGTCTATTTTTAATATTCTCCAATATCAGATCCCAAGTGGCGCATCTTCTCGGATTAGACCCAATCAGAATTTTCAAGAATTTGAAAAGATCCTTTGATACACGGTAAGAAATCGCTCTTGAATAAATTAAACTTCAAACCCGAAATCAATTTGAATGTTCTAAAGATTGCTTTGAGGCACCATAGATTTTCCCAAGATGTTTTGGCTAGAAAGATTATGTCATTCGCAAATTGTAGGATTATGAATTGGAATATTTTATGAACTTTGTAGCCCTTAAGTCTCCCTCACTCAGCTGCCCTATTAATGAGTGTTGCTAGGCTTTCTACTATAATGAGGAAGAGAAATTGTGTTATAGATTCCCTTGATGTATACCATTTTCCACTCTAAAATCTTTCGTTGAAGTACCGTTGAGAAGAACGGATATGAAACTGTTACAAATTCATTCTTTCTCGTCCAAGATATCCAAGTGTTTTAGAATTCCGTCTTACTCACTATGTTGAAAAGGAAGTCAATTAATTATGTCGTAAATCTTTTCAAAAACGATTTTTAGCAACAAATATTTATCCTTTCTTCTTTTTGCCAAATCCAAAACCTCATTCAGACTTATCACTTTGTCCAAAATATTCCTACCGGAAATGAAGGAGGATTGGCAAGGGGAAATAACATTTGACAAGACTTTCTTGAATTTAGATACCAATAACTTCAATAAGATTTTGGTGATAATATCCAAGCTCTTGAGGATGAACTATTTTTTTGTATTAGTATCAAAAAGATGTTTTAAGTGCTTTTGGGTAAGTTTTCTGCAACATAGAATTCAGATAGAAAGTTCACTCTGTCATTTTTATATAAGATCCAAACATTTTTTTGAAAAAGTTAAAGATTGAATCCCTCAAAAAAGAGATTGTCTACTAGTTTAATTTAACTTTATAACCCATTGTATGCCGGTATTACTCCATAGATTTTGGATTGAAAGTTTTTCAATTTGTTATTTCTTAGTTTCTTTATGTTTTTGTTAATTTATTTTGTTTTCTTGTTTAACTTCCTTATGTGGATCATATCCTATACCTCTTAGAAAATCTAAATATTTAAATATAATGTTAGTGAGAGTAATGGATGTAAAATTTCTAAAACAATTTTTATGTTATTTCTTTCTTTAGAACGGTAGATCTGGATTGATTTTAGTATAATTTATAAAATATAGTTTTTATTACATAGAGGCAAGGAGGTATGAAACCAAACACCCTTTGAGAACTGAGTGATGAGTGTTCTAGAAGAAAATATTTATTAATTTCCACCTAATATTCTTTAGAAAGCTAGCTGTTTCAGCCAGCACCAAATATTGAAATTTGAATAACAAATAATTGACTAATAAAAATCCTAATTCACAACTCATTATGTACTTTAAATAAATAGTCTCGTTCACATTAGTTTATATACTATTTATACTAAATAAGAGAACGATAAAATAGCTTTTTTTATAAATAAAACTTGTATTAATGAGAATGAGTATTAGGAGTACTCAACTCTTACAAGATAAATGAAATACATTTTCAAATTAAATCAATAATCCAATTTGATTTGTAAGGTAAAATAACGGATAGGTGCATCAATCGACTCAGCAACAATCAACCAATACTTTGTTTCTAGCTACAAATCAATCTCAAGACAACACTTTGACCCTACTCACAAAATCCTCTATCCAAAAAGAAACGCCCTTGAAAACCATTTCATTCCTGCTAATCCAAATTGACCAACAAACCACTAACCAAACGAGAAGTCGAATCTGTTTTTTCACCTTACATTTTATGTTTGAAACATCCAACAAATTTTGACAAGAATCAGCTCAAGTTTGTGTTTGAAACATCCAACAAATTTTGACAAGATATATCCAACCATACAAATATTTTTTTCCAAATTAATGACACCTTCCTACATTCAACAAAAAGATGAGCAATGGATTCTTCTTCGACCAAACAAAAAGGACATACCATACAATGAGTTCTAGAGATGATTCCTCTTCTAGCCAATGCCACTTTAAATGGTAACCGATTCAATAATAATCTCCAATCGAAAATCTGGATTTTGTTCGGTGCATTTGTGATCCACAATTTGTTCAACATCTGAATCAAGCTATCTTCAACCCGCAAACCAAAATCAACAATAGCAGCAATAGCCTAGTAACAACTTTGAACTGAAAATCCCATCTTGTTCCTCCACGTAACGAAAGCGAATTCAATATGTGTTTCCTCTAAAGCGGATGGTAGTGCCTCCAATTCGGATTTTTCATTGTGACAACAAGTTCTCTTCAACTTCAACTTCAACATCACAAAACCACCTACTTTCCTCCCAAAATCCCATGTCTGCCACTTTAATATTCGTATGTTTCGCACGCACGTAAATGAGAAGAAATAAAGTACGAAACGGAACCAGACCCAACCATTTATTGTTCCAAAAATCGATCGACATTCCATTACCCAATTTACATGAAATGTTGTAGGAAAACCAATTGCAATCTTCAGTCCTCGAGAAGCCAACTAGTGATAGATCTCTCCACCATAGTGAATCATCTTTGTTGAACGCCTGCCTATTTTCTTCAATCGTTTTTCTCTTAATATCCATGTACCTCATTGTTAATATTTCAGACCATATAGCTTTTGGTTCGACGAGAATACATCACTTCCATTTGTTTAAGAGTAAAAGATTGAATATTTCGCAATGCTTGATGCCAAGCCCACCTTCTGAATTTGGTTTACAAATTGATAACCAGCTAATCCACGCCATTTTCCTCTTCTCCGAGTTACCACCCCACAAGAAATTCCAATGGATATAAATTATTTCTTGAATGACACTTTTAGGTGTCTTGTAAAAAGATAAAGTATAGATTGTAATTGAATTAAGTACTGAATTAATAAGCATCACACGCCCTCCTAAAGAAAGATATGCCCAAAAACAAAAATGAAATACTACTTACTGCACATGCTAAGAATGTCGAAGCTGCTTCCAAAAAAGCTTGATTGGGATTAATACCAATCATCTTGCTTTTGTTGAAGTTTACATAGATGCTAATTCTAATCCTCTTAAAACTGCTTTTATAGACCATAGATTTTTCCATGAGCCTCTCCCAGAATGATGGTGTCGTCCACAAATTGTAATAAGTTGAAACTTACCTCATTTGTAAAAAAATGTAACAAGAATGTGCACGATTCGTGAACCGTTGTGACAAATGTCAGATTTATGCTTCCTTCGTACACTTTCCTCCCGAGTTGTTGCATTCAGTAATTTCCCCTTGGCCTTTTTACGAATAAGGATCTAATATTCACGACCTTTTGCCTCTAGCTACTGGACAACTGAAATTTATTATAGTTGTGGTGGATTATTTCACCAAATCGATGAAAGTCGAGATCGTACCCCGGATCACGGCGGAAAGGGTAAGGCATTTTTATTGGAGGAATATCATATTCTGTTTTGGTATACCAAAGATCATTGTTTCCAATATTGGCACTCAGTTCACAAGCTCGTCGGTTGTAGGATTTTGCAGGCACCACGACATACAAAATCGATTTATTTCTGTTGAGCACCCCCAGGCTAATGGGCAAGCAGAAGCAGCGAACAAGGTCATCTTATCAGGAATGAAGAAAAATCTAGATGAAGCGAAAGGGCTTTCGGCCGAGTATTTACACGAGATTTTATGGTCCTATCACACTACCCATCACTCAACCACTAAGGAGTCTCCCTTTCGAATGGTGTATGGGGTTGATGCAATGATACCAGTAAAAGTTAACACACCAACCTGGAGTCAAACAAATTTTGAAAATAGTCTTAACAAAGAAGGATTAGACAACTCAGCGAACCTTGTACAGGAGATCTGAATAATGACTCATGTTAGAGAGTTTGCATCGAAACAAAGAATGGCCACAAGGTTCAATACTAGAGTTCTTCCGAGAAGCTTTCAAGAGGGCGACCTAGTTTTGAAGAGGGTTACAGATACATAGAAGAAAGGAAATCTCACCGTAAACTGGGAAGGGAATTACTGGATCCGACATAGGTTGAATAATGGAGCTTATAAGCCTGAACGTTTGGAAGGATTAAAAAAACCAAGAGCTTGGAATATCGCCAACCTAAGATTTTATTATAGTTAAAACTACGTAATGTTCTTATTTAATAAAAATTGTAGGTAGCACTCTTTTCCCTTGCAATGGCATGGGTTTTTATGAGGCACCCTCAATGCATATTAATGTGTGTTACTCTTTTTAGTTTTTACATGGAACAAATTGGGCTCGTCCTAGGAATGATAAGTGTGCTCGATATTGCCTTATTCTAATTAAGTCAGTCAAATAAATAGAAACCTCTAACCGGATTATGGTAATTAAAACCTACGACTGAATCAAAAGTCCAAGTAAATAAGAACCTCTAGCAAAAAGTTCAAGTAAATAAAATCCTCTTACCTGATTATGTTAATTAAAACCTCTGACCGAATCAAAAGTCCAAGTAAATAAGAACCTCTAGCAAAAAGGTCAAGTAAATAAGAACCTCTGACCGGGTTATGTTAATTAAAACCTCTGACCGAATCAAAGATCCAAGTAAATAAGAACCTCTGGAAAATCGGTCAAGTAAATAGAAAGCTCTGACGGGGTTATGTTAATTAAAACCTCTGACCAAACCAAAAGTCCAAGTTAATTGAACTCTCTGGAAGGTCGGTTAATTTACTTGAGATCTATGACCTAGTTAAAAGAATTGAGTTGACATGCCTCTGGTGCGGATCCGGGTACATATCACTAATATATGAGCCTTAATAATCTAAGATGTGCCCGAGCCATACATATGATCAGGGATTAACGGTGATAAAAATCATGCAAGACAATAATAATACATTTTAAAAAAACCTCATAGGGGCTTAAAACATTGTACTGGAAAGAAAAAGGAAATTATCCAAACATTACAAAAGTGCATCGGTATTGATGACTAACAATAAAAAAAATGTTTAAGCGTCATGCTTATCCTCCTCTTGAACATCAGGGGTTGGATCACCGGTCGCAACATCCTTAGAAACCTCAACTTCAGGAGAAGCTTCCCCTATATCTACAAGTCGGTCATCCACCACGGTCTTAAAGAAGTCCATCTCTGACACATTGAGGTCGGGTTGGAGGCATATCGCTTGGGCTTTATCTCTCTCAAAAGCGTCATCGCTGGCTGAAAGAATGTCCACCTAGGCCTCTTGCAAAGATTTCTTCAGTGTCTCGTTAACCTCACGAGTCTTTTCAACATCTTGGATCAAGCCAACTATGGTTGCTTCAAGGTCCAAAAATTTGGACTCCGAAGTTTCTTTATGTCTCTTCACTTTCGACAATTGTTTGTTCAAATCGTCCACCTTGTTGGTGTGAACCTTCAAAGTATCCTTCAACTGAGTTATCTCCTTTGTGAGACAAATTTCATTATGCTCATAGGCGTCACTGACTTCAAACAGTCCTTGAGTTATAACAACACACCTCATCAGGTAAGCCTCAAGGTTTTGAGTTAGGTGTTGAGCCCTTATAGTATTCACCTTCTCAACATCCTCTGTCGCATTCTGATGGTCATAGAAGAACTTCAGACCATCAAATTTATTGGACCAAAACTTGAATTCGGCCGACGAGTTGGCTTTATGGCTGCCGCCAGAATCTTGCATCAAGGTGGTAATTGCCAAATCGACTTGACTTATAGGATCACCCATCAAAGTTTTCATATTTTTAGGGGAACTCGACTTCGAGCCTCCAGGAGGGGGAAGGGAGACACCTTAGGGCTCCGAATCGCCTGGGGATGCTTTCCCATCATCTATTTTCCTTGTCATCTCCCCTTGTGGTAGTGTTATGTGGATTGATATTGAGGCATGAGTCAGTTTTCTTTAGCCTCACGGTGGGTACCAACAGTACTAGTTAACAAATTACAATGAGGGTAACCTGATATTTGTAGGATTGTCCCGAGGGTTTTAGAGTATGGTGAGAGCTCGCCCATGAACGATTGTAGAGAGATCTTATGTGTATTTATGAGGGAATTTGGTGATCCCTTTCCCATTCTAAATATGTGATCTATAAAGTTTATTTAGGCCAAAGCTAGAGCATTTTCCCCAGCTCCCATGACCATCAACATGGGACAAACGAGACGCATTCTCCCTCGCATTGTGACAAATTCTTTTGAAAAAAAGTAGGTTCTTCTCTCCAACATTGCTTTAGTAGTAACTGTGTGGAAGACTATAGATAAGGCGAAGTTCTTCTTGGATCTTCGAACAATATCATCGCTCAAGGAATCGGTAGGATCAAGGGGTTGATAGCTACACACGAAGGTTTGGAGCAAAGTTGGTGTTATTGGAAGGATCAAGAAACATTTTCAAGTAAAGATTATGTAGAAGAGTTTGACAAGTTTGTTGTATACAAGTTAATATCCAAATTAGGAGATTTATTTTCTCAGCTATAATTGTGGATTGGTGATTGTATGAACTCTTGAAAATATTTGTCAAATAACAAGGATCTATGCAGGTTCCAATAGGAAACCTTGAAGAGTGCACATAGGCCAAGCGAGGACGAATGCCGAAGCACTATAAATCTCGATGTCATACCTCTAACTCTACTCTTGCATTTATATTCGTAATGATTACATGCTATGTTTTTCAATTCCTTCGTATTATATCATTTTGTTCTTGATAACTATTAATGACGTAAATCTTAGGTTTTGTTGGTATTAGACAACTAGTCAAGCTAGTATTATGATTGATAAATCTAAAAACTGATTGAATTTAGGATTCCACATATTGAATCAATTGTGTACACTTCTTGTGACTATACAACTTGAATCAATTCATACCAAACGTTTCATTGATTATAATCTTGGATATTTGTAAAACGAACTGTGTGTTTTCTAGATTATAATCAATTGTATAATTTCCATTTTCGCTTCAAACTTTCCGCTCGCAACTCATTTTTGAAAATACTCTGATTTTTGAAAACGGTGGTTGCATTTTTTATTTTTGGTTTATTCAACCCCCCCCCCTTTCCTAGACCGGTTTTCTACTTCTATATTCACACCTAACAAAAATAACCAATCCGAACATAATAATGCATGACAATAGAGGGAACATTTGACACGACTCTGACACAAACAAGAAATTTTAATACTCCTCAAAGAAAATTAAACTAAAGGTAGATAGGGAATAGAAAACCATGATAACAGGAAGAAGGTTGATTTTACCTTTAATATGGGTGACTTAGTTCTTCTTCATTTACAACCCTACCATCAACAAACATTCAATAGAAAAACTCTCAAAATTTATCAAAATCTTTTTTTGTCCTTTTTATGGTCATTAAATATGTTAGTAAAATGACATATGAATTAGATCTCCTGCCATATTGACACATACACCATGTAGTGCACGCACCTTCATTGAGACCATATTTTAATGAAAATTGAAATACTAATTTTAGTCCATTACCCTTGTATCTTATAGGTATTTTCCAGAAGAAGAGAAAAATAAGAAAACTAGAAAGAGCTCAAAGGGCCATAGAAGTTCAGAACATGATATTACTTTGATACACATAAATTTATTTGTGGAAGAAAATGAGGAAATAAGAGACATATAAAACACAAGTGCATTATTCTTATTCCACGTTCCATGCTAAATTTTAAAGAGACTAGTACACAAGTTTTTTGTGGCAAGTATGCTTTTAAGCCTTGAGGGCTAGGGTCAAGCAATCCAAGCTAGTGCTTTATGCCAAATTGACTATATCTATTTATCATTGGTTGAATTGGAATAAGAAAAAACATATATTCTTATATTCATTGGTTCAACTCCTAGTATTAACAAAATTTAATTATTTTTAAAAGTTTTACTAAAAAAGTGTTTTAGGTACATGTTGGATTGACTCTATTAGCAAGTCAGAATTAAAGTCCATGCAACAAGCTATATAGAGAGATCTAATTGATTGTGACTTTTTTTATAAGTTTTAAGGATGCAATTAATATTTACTTTTTTTTATAAGAAAATGGTATTTATGGGACGTATAAGGTATTCTCCAACCCAATATAAAAAATGTGAGAAATTTATACAATAAAGATGTATTCACCCAATCATAATATTTATGATACATAGTGGCATACTTCTTATTTGAGAGCGAGAGTCAGGTCATTCTCTGAATTTCTTCACTTTTCTCTTCAATATGAATGGCTTCTCCTTTAAACATATTATGATTTCTTATATTCCAAATCACCCAACAAGTTGCAAACTAGACCATCAAACCAATATTAGACACATTATTATAAAAAATCTCCTAAATTTGAAGAAATTATCAAATTGATAGTCTTTCATAATCGAATTATTTTGTATCCGTTGTAAAATGTCTCTCCATAGATGTTTGACTTTGGGACAAGAGAAGAAAAGATGGTCCAAAGTTTCCAAACTTTTGAAACAAAATACACAACTGAGTGAAAAAGCGTAAATTAAAATACCTCTTTTTTTAGAGCCTCCTTTGTTAATAATTTATGTTGTAAAAGTATCCATATAAAATGTTAGTTTTCTATGGGATTTCACATTTCCATGCATAATTTAGAGTTTCCAAGAGATTTGTCTCCATAAAAGTGTGAAGATGGTTCTCCGTGAGATAATTGTAAAATGGTTTGCACTAAAATCCCAAACTCTACCAGATATTTGAATCCTCCGGAGGTCCCTTGTAGTTGGGAAGCTTCATATAAAACACCACTTCCACTTTTCTAGTAATGCTAAATTGAAATAAACAACTCTTTTTACCCTTAGTCCACCTTTATGTTTAGGTAAACAAATATTTTCCCACTTCACCTCGCACAACTTCTTACCCTTCGAACCTCCACACCTTAAAAAAACTTCTTTAAATTTGGATTAGTGTATTGATAATTTTTGTAAGAGTCTTGAAAAAAGAGAAGAATATATGGGGTATACTATTGAACACCGACTTTTTTTATCCTAATTCTTCCTCCAATTGAAAGGTGTCAGCCTTTATAAGATGAGAGTCTATTTTCAATGTTATCCAATATTGGATCCCAAGTAGCGCATCTTCTCAGATTAACCCCAACCGGGATTTCCAAGAATTTGAAGAGATCCTTTGATACACCGTAGGACATGGACGTTGATGCTTCCCTCGAAACAAGAATTGTCTAAATGACGCCAATCAAATCACTCTTGAATAAATTAAACTTCAAAATCGAAATCAATTTGAACCTTCTAAAGATTATTTTGAGCCACCATAGATTTTCCCAAGATCCTTTGACTAGAATGGTTGTGTCGTTCATAAATTGCAGGATTATGAATTGGAGTATTTGATGAACTTTAGAGCCATTAAATCTCCCTGACTCAGCTTCCCTATTAACGAGTGTTGTTAGGCCTTCTACTACAATGAGGGATATAAATTATGTTATAGGATCCCCTTGAGGAATACCCTTTCCCACTCTAAAATCTTCTATTGGACTACCGTTGACAAGAACGAACATGAAACTGTTGCAAATTCATTCTTTCATCCAAGATATCCAAGTGTTTTAGAATATATTCTTAATCACCATGTTGAAAAGGAAGTTCAATTAATTCAGTCGTAAGCCTTTTCATAATCAATTTTTAGTAACAAACATTTATCCTTTCTTCTTTTTGCCAAATCCAAAACCTCGTTTAGAACCATCACCCTGTCCAAAATATTCCTACATAGAAGGAGGATTGGCAAGGGGAAATAATATTTAACAAGACTTTCTTCAATTTAGATAACAATAACTTCGATAAGATCTTGTATAGACTTTCATTGAGACAAATTGGGTGATAATATCCAAGCTCTTGAGGTTGAACTCTTTTTTTTGGATTAACGTCAAAAATAGATGTTTTAACTTCTTTTGGAAAGTTTCATGCAACATAGAATTCAGATAGAAAGTTCACTATGTCATTTTTATATAAGATCTCAACATTCTTTAAAAAAGTTGAGACTGAATCCATCTGGCATCGAGCATTTGTTACCTTCACATCTCCAAATTATATCTTTGATTTCCTACTCCTAAAACTATTTAGTCAAAAAGAGATTGTCTACTAGTTTAATTTGATGATTCAAGTCTCCTTCGGTTCTTGGTCAAAACTGATGATCCTCTTGAAAGTATCGAGAAAAGTGCTCATTGAATTCATTTTTTATTTCATTCAATCCTACTAACCATTCATCTTAGTTTTTTAATGCAATCATTTGTTTCCTTCTTCTTCTGAACTTCAACCCCATCTTAGAAAACCCTAAATATTTAAACATAATGTTTGTGATAGTAATGGGATATAAAGTTTCTAAGATAATTTTTATGATGTCTATTTCTTTACAACAATATATCTGAATTGATTTTAGTATAATCTATAAAATACATTTTTTTATTACATTGAGGCAGGGGATATGAAACCAAACACTCTTTGAGAACTAAGTGATGAGTTATCTAGAATAAAATATATTTATTAATTTCTACCTAATATTCTTTAGAAAGCTAGTTGTTTCAACCAGCGCCAAATCTTGAAATTTGAATAAAATAATTGACTACTAAAAATGCCCCATCCATAACTCATTATGTACCGCTAAAGAGGGGTACGGTGGCACGCTTCAAAGAATAGAACTTATGAGTCTTCTTCAAGTATGAAAGGTTGCTGACACTTTGCTTTGTTTGTGGGAGATTGGGGCATTAGCTAAAGGATTATGATGTAGTGGGTGATCTCAGTGAAGAGGGTTTTAAGGAGATTGAGTAGAAAGATCTGTCGTATGAGCCTTGGCTGCGATTTTCTCCACTTCCAAGGACTCCAGATGAACAAAAGAAGGAATCCAACTCTAGCTCTTGTAGTAAAATCCTCTTCAACATTTCTTCAGGAAATAGAAAGTGCGACAACAGGGGAAAGGAAAAGGAAGGAAAAGGGAAGGTTGAACATGATAGAAGCTTGGTGAGTAAAAGTAAACAAGATGAGGTTCCAACAATCAAAGAACTTCCACCTAGGTACAACATCTTGAAAACTGAAGTTATTGTAGAATCGCTAAGGACAATGGATATTTCAAATGTGGGGAATGGAAAAGGATCAACTTCAATAGCTACAAGTGCTCAGAAGAAAAAATGGACCAGGAAACCGGCAAACAAAAAATTGAATCCAAGCCAAGATAAGAAGCTAGAATTGGAGATTGGGAAGCGTCATTTGGTGGGTGTTATGATTGTTGAAGTCATTTTTGAGGGGTGTGGAAGTGGTGGGAAAAAACGGAAGGGTCAAGTTACTTTGAAGGAAAAACTAGAAGTTGCACTAGAAATGGTATTGGAAGACCAATACCGCCTTCACAATGAAAATTATTAGTTGGAGTTGTAGGGGGTTAGGGAGTCCCCGTGCAGCTCAAGACTTGTTAAGGCTCAACTGTATCGAAAATATCAATGTGATGTTTCTCATGGAGACCCGTCTGAAAAGTGATGAAGTTTAGTCCATAAAATTTAAAAGTGGATTCGATTGTTGTAGGATAGTTTATTGCAAGGGTAATGGTAAGGAGAGAGCCAGAGGCCTCATTCTTTTTCGGAAAGAAAAGTTACCGTTCAAAATTGACTCATGCTCTCTTAATCATATAAGGGGATCTGTGGTTGATGATACTAATAACCAGAAGTGGTTCTTCAGTGGTATCTACGGCTTCTCGGAGGAACAAAACAAGAGAACACTCAGATGTTGATTCATGAAGTAGCAAGAAGTGAGGGAGACAAATTTATTTGCTTTGGGGGACCTTAATGATGTCTTATTTGATCATGAAAAGTATGGAGGAAACACTTAGGACCAACAATCAACTCTCTTGGGGGAGGCGAGCTATGAGTACCTATGGATTAATTGATTCGAGTTTTGCAGGATACCGATTCATGTGGGCAAATGGAAGAGTAGGGGTGACAATGTTCAGTGCAGGTTGGATAGGAGTCTGGCAACAGAGAGCTTCATCAATATATTTTCACCTATTAGGGTGAATCACCTTCCCCATTATGGATCAATCACGCTGCGACTAGAATTAATTTGGAAGTTGATATTGATGGTAATAGAAGGAAAAAGAGACACATTTTCAGGTTTGAAGAAGTTTTGAGCATGGATTCCAAATGTGAAAAGTTTGTTGATCGACTATGGAACAATAATGCAATCATGGGCTATAGAAAGTTTGATGATATGCAAGGCCTTGATGATCTTTTCTGGGAGTAAATGAGGAGCTCAATCAGTAAATAGATTGGAATAGTAGAAGAACTTCTGAAGGAGGATAATAGATGGGATGCAAATCTGGAAGATTTCAGTGTGTATAAGGCGCTTGAGAGACAAAGGAAAATTTTGCTTCAGGTTGATGAGGTTATCTGGACGCAATGAAGCATGGCTCTTTGGCTAAAACATTGTGACAAAAACACTAAGTTTTTTCATGGAAAAGCTAACCAAAGGAGGAAAACAAATCAAATTAGGAAGCTCAAAGATGATAATGGTATAAAGTGGATAGGTGACGACCATTGTGAAAATTTTCAAAGGCATGTACTACCCTCAAAGTTACATATCGAAGAGTTCTATTGGCTTCGCACCCATCTACGCTTGGAGGAGTATTCTAAGTGCTAGAGATCTAATTAATAAAGGAGCTAGATGGAGGATAGGAAATGGTGAGAGAGTTACGACATACAGACACAACTGGTTATTGGAAAAAACTTGCTTCAAGATTCTTGGGATTGTGAGAGGCATTGACAAGGAGTCCAGAGTGAAGGATTTCATTCATAGTGATTTGGGCATTTGGAAGAAGGACCTGATATTTTCTAGTTTTGACCCTTCGGAAGCAAAATAAGTTGTCATCATTCCTCTTTCTTTTAGGGACACTAAAGATCGTCTCATCTGGCATCACAAAATGAATGAGGAATATTCTGTTTGTTCAGCATATCACATCAGTCTATAGAACAAAGTTGCAAAAAACCCAGGCCTCTCGAGTGTCATGTATCAAAGACTTTGGAAAGAGATATGGAGGTCCCCTATTCATACCAGGACATGGAATTTTCTTTGGAGGCTAGCAAAGAACATCCTATCCTTAAAAGACAATCTCCTCAAGAAAGGAATCAGGTTAGATAACTCTTGTTCCCTCTGTCATTCTGCATCTGAATCAACCCACCACCTCTTCATGGACTATGAGTTTTCCAAACAAGTATTCTTCTCTTATATTCTTAGTTACAGTATCCCCCCTGATTTGGAACTCAATGATTGGATGATGAGTATGTTAACTTTTGGTGACTTGTTGAATACCCAATTAATGTGTCCTCTGCTCCAAAAAATATGGACTACGCGTAATTTACTTTTATGCCAGCAAAAGAGTGTGGAGCCATTTAGGATGGTAGAGGAAGCGCTCGATCTTGTGATAAGTTTATCAAATTGAATCCTAAGATTGGCGCAAAGAAACAGATGCTTATGCAACCTGATTTGGACTCTGCACCAAAAGATGTTCATGTTTTGCAGGTTAACGTAGGCGTTTACTTGAAGGAGTTTGTATCTTTTGGTTGCATCATCAAGAATTATCAATGGAACATATGTTCATCATGAATGGGAGACTCAACCCTATAAAACCGGTTAAAACCGGTTGGTAGAGTGAGGACTGCCCCCACTTATAAACACATGTTCATGCCATATATTGTCCGATGTGGGACTCTTAACACACACCCTCACGCCCAGGACTGGACATCTGGAGCGTGGAAATAAATGATGGGTGGTCCAATAGCGGAAACCATAATAGGTGGCCCACCGGATCTTAAACCAGGCTCTGATACCATATCAATGGAACATATGTTCATCATGAATGGGAGATGGAAAACAGTTAGGTATGCATCAAGAAGAAGAAGAAAAAGGTAGTTGCATTCAAGAAGAAGAAGGAAAGGAAAATATTGTTTCATTGATTAATCAATAATGATTACAATATGGTTTATATATACAAGAAGATGTAGTAGTGTAAGCTAAGATGGAAACTCTGTACAATATAAAGTGTTAGTTCTAATAAGAATCCTGCTTTGGAAACCGTTTTCGCAGCTAGTCGGAAGGAGACTACCTCGGTTGCTCCGGAAGTGGCCGAAATTCTTGCTATCATATGGTGTCTCACGATGGAAAAACTTATGAACCTGGGAAGGATAATAATCTAGTCGGATTCCCTTACTGGTGTTGATTGCATAAATTCTGGTATTGATAATGCAGTTTTATAGCCCATTGCAGCGGATTATCGTTTACTTCTTAGTAGTTTCTAGCTAGGCTCAATAATGTTTTTAAGTAGGGTTTTTAATATTGATGCTCATAACTTAGTTGGGTTGGGGAAATTGTACGAATCTAAAACTTGGATTGGAGGGTACCCCTTTGTGGAGCCTGTGATGTATGATACTACTATTGTTTCTTCTTAATGGAAATATATTTCCTGTCACGGAAAAAAGATTTAATTTATAAATAAGAGAACCATATAACAACATAATTAAATGCTATAAAGTATATGCACATATAATTTTTTTTAAATAATTTTTTCGATTAAAAGAAGTTCTTATTTTGGTTGGGGAAATCGAGGTAATAAAAAATGTTATGGAAAATGCGTCACTTTTTCCTTCAGATCACTGATCGAGACCAAAAAAATTAGATAGCGTGTCACTTTTCTCCTCGGTTAGGAGGTTAACCTAGGAGAAATCCATCACTTTTCACATTGGCTGGCCTCTGAACCGAGCTAAAATCTTTCACTTTTCCACTCAGTTGAAAATTTTAATCAAGAGAATAAAGGTTAAGGGTCCACTTTTCAAATCGGTTGGAACTGTCAACCAACGTGAAATCCCTTATATTTTAAAATATAATCAGTTTTAATTTTTTTTTGTTATAACCTGTATTTTTATAAAACTGAACATTAATGATACATTTTGTACCATATACTCGATGGCTACATGTTACAGGAGGTGCAGGTGAAACCTTTGGAGGAAGATGTGTTTGTGTGGTGGAGGAACAAGTTCGGTTTCTCGGTTAAAAGTTGTTATCAAGTTCTATAATCTGTCTTTGACTCTGATGTGCAGGTCGAGGAAAATACAATTCAGTTGTTAGATAGGCTTTGGTTAACAAACGTACCAATCCTCATATTTGGTTGGAGTTTGCTTCTGAATCATATGCCCACTAGAGTAGCATTAGCTAACAGAGGAATCATTCATGGAAACAACAATTTGCTTTACCCATTTTGTTTGATTGATGATGAATCTATTTCTCATCTTTTTGCTAAATGTAGGATGGTGACTAGAGTTTGGGAGAAGATCTATCTTTGGCTAGACATTTCTTTTTATCCCCAATTGGATTTTTCGGGCACATACTTCTCTAGCTTCTTATCTTCTCTTAAAGGTAGAGTTAATAAAACACTTCGACTTCTGATTTGGTAAGTTGTTTGTTGGGCGATATGGACAAGTAGGAACAATATGGTGTTCAAAGGAACTTTCATTTGGGTCGAAGGTTTGGTGGATAGGGCCAAAGCAATGGCTTGGGAAGGGTTCTTAGCTAGGAACAAACGTGCAGATGCTTGGTGTTGGACTGATTGGTGCGTCAATCCGTTGGTTTGTCTAGTAAATCTGGTTGGGATTCTCACTTAGTTTTATATTTTGATTCAACATTATCATTTGTATTATTATCCTCTTATAAGGGTTGGGTACTCCTAGTACTATTTATTTTTAAATACAAGATTTGCTTATAAAAAAAATGTCAAAGCAGAAACTATATTTTTTTTACCAAAACCAAAATGACACGGATTTTGTTCCATATAATTAATGGCTAATCAAATATGTCTAAAGTAACTCAGAAACTATACATATTCGTTTTTTAAACAAAGTCAAACTTATTAATGGTTCAATTGAACTCATAAAACTATGAGAAGCAAGGTTTCCAACGTGAACAAACGTTTATCATATAAATCTTCTTCTGTGAATGACCGATGTTCGTTCGTTAAACACCTATGAGTTGAACAAAATTTAAAAACAGTTAGAATAATAACAATATCAACTATAAATATTAAGATTAAATTATAACAATAAATTATGGATAAACAATAACAAATATTTACTCGTTAGTTTTCCATATTTCGTCTTGATTATCATAATAAATAACATGCACATCATCTGAATTATTTTATTCATATGAGATACACACATGTGTTAAGAAAGAATGAGTCTCAAAAATATTAAGAGTTGAATCTTGATTTTTATCACTAACAGAAATGTGTTTTCCTTGGAGAAATATAGATCATATTTTGTTAGAAGGATCATTAACATAAAACACTTGTTTTTCTTGAGATTCCATGATCAAAGGTTGGTTCATATATATGCTCTATTGCCAAGGCCATTTCGTGTGAATCATAAATTATCGATTTGTACATTAGTCTTATTGTCAATTTACTTTAATAGATGCACTTTAAATATAACATAATCAATCTTTCAAATCTTTTCGATGACCTCAAAGTACGATCTAGATGTCATTATAAGATTCTTATTTTTGGAATTAGAGAAGTACATGGATTCGACATCAACCATAACTCCACTATTTTGCATGATACTACGATCACTCTTTAATTTTGTATATAATAAAAATTTAATAACATTGTATGCATTCCAAATTATTACATTGAATTTAGGCATACATGTCATCTATTTAATTATCTCAAATGCACTCTCATCTTTAAGAATCCTTTTGTTAAACCAATTTATGAAGTTCTTGTTATACTTTGTTCACGAAATTTTTTTATTAGTTCGGAAGAAATTTTCCTTGATAATTCTTTTGGAAGTAAATAAATAAGGTTGAACTTCATCAATGATATTTAATATATATAAACGTGCTTGAAAAACTAGGTTCTAAATCATTGTCTTAATATTTAAATCTTGAATTTAAAGGACATTGGAGGAGGGTTGAGTTGGATATCATAAATACTTACGTGGACAACCTAGGTGAATGGAGTGACAAAGTAATATGCATAAAATAAAAATAAAATTAGTATTTTTGCTTAACAATTTTACTTGGTAAGATAAATTAGTCTCGATGTAAAAACAAAATAAACTAGGTTAGAGAAAACACCACTTTTTTTGTTAATATTTCGACTACATAGAATTTTGTTAGATAAAATAAAATTCAATGGATACACACCTTCATAAAGATCCTTAAATCATCACTCACTGTCATATATATTCCTTGGATTGACTTGTTTGTATAATTGTTATTATCAACATTTTTTATTTATTATAAGTCAGTTTTGAAAAATATTTTATACCATAATATAAATCATTTTATAATATCAATAAATTATTAATATTTTTTTAATATCTTTAAATATTTATCATTCTCTCAATTATATTAATTTATTTTTTTCAATAACATTAATAAAAGATAATTTTATAAAATTCTTCATAATTTTTTTTATATCATAATTATTATATTTTTTAATATATATAAAAAATCAAAAATGATTTATAATAAAAAATAGAGGGAGTATTAATTAAATCATATTTAAATTCTAATACATAAAAGAAAAAGAATAATGTAGAAAAAAAATCCACATACTTGTTTTCTTTTTTGTGTTGACACAATCCACGTAGTATTTGTTTTGGTGTTAGTGGTCTGCATATCCTAAAGGTTGCCTTATTCAAGCAGCCGTAACGTCACCGAAATTATAAAATACTTAAATATCAACATTTAACTCACAACGAGTTTTTTTATTATTCTTCGATAATCCATTAAATCAATAATACTACAAATACATTTTTTTCTTAAACAATATTTGTCACATTTACAACAAAATATATTGTCTCAAAATTACTATCAACTTTAATAGTTTATATTTTTAATTATATAATTGAATTAATATTGTATACATCACAATTATATAAGTAATTTAATAAACTAATAAATATTTTTTAATCAGTATGAAATAGAATAAAATTAAATGTTAGGAGAAAGATAAAATATCTTTAAAGATGAGTTCAACAGTAGTCCATCTTGAATTGGTATTTAAAATTATTATAAAATTTTACATTGATAGACAATACTCTTCAAAAATAAAGATAGAAACTTATGACTTTTTGTTGTGCTGAGGTGATCGTTGTTCTTGTATAGGTTTAATTATATTTTCGGGCCTTAATTTAATTTAATTTAAAATTTAATTTTGATTTTTTAATTAATAAATATTATTTTTTAGTTCTCCAAAATTATTCTCTTAATCAACTTTGTTCTTTTTGTTAATATTTAGAATAAATATTAACTTGTACTTATGTGATAATCCAATTAGATTAATTTTATTTAATATGGTTTTTTGTGTTTTTAATTTATCATTATCTGAAAAATATCCAAAGAACTCTAATATTCTCCTTTTTGTTACAACCAACGAAACACGAATACTAGAAGTTAAAAGAACCAGCTAAATGAGTCCTGAATCCTAGAAGATAACATTTTGATATGATCGTAAGAATGAAGACTCACGTTACTATCATTAATAGGTCATTATTGACAATTCATCTCTATATTCATCTCCATTCTTCAATAGGTATGAATTTATTTTACTAAAAATATGAATTTATTAGTTCTTGCATGTATGTCTCACTGATTTTCTCTCTACATTCCATTTCTTTAAATCGAATAGGGCACATATATGAGGTTTGAGTGTGTTTTGCATCATAGGGGGGATTTATTGAGTTAATAAAAGTAAGTTACAACATTCTAAAGTGTGTTTGGAAATGTGACCCTGATTACGGGTCCTACTTTAAAATGTTTAGCAGTTTTAAAAGATTTAGTGTACCTAACTGTAGAGAGCTTATGGTATTATGATGCAATGGACATCAATGAGATGACTCTTTTAAAAGATGGTTTAGGCACCAATAAGATGAAAACTTTCACACAATTGACTAGGAGTGTGCATTTATATGTTATTCATCCACTATCACAATTTGAAATGATTCAAGAGTTTCCATTTTCTCTTGAATACAATGTTGTAAAGCCCAGTGTAGTTGACCTTGATAATGTAGGATAATATATTGCATAGCCCAATGTACTAGAGTTGGATGAAGATGTCAATTATGAGGACATTAGTTTGGAAAAGGAAATTGAAAAAGACAAGGGCGAGGGAGGGAATAATGTGGAAAAAAACAACTTTGAGGGAGAGACCATTGCATTGAATGATGATAATGTAGAAAAAGACTACTTTGAAAGTAGGATGAATGCATTGGATGAAGACATTAACGAGGGAAGGGTCACTGATGCAATTGAAGAGTGACTAGATTATAAATCTATTATAGAAGATGAACCAAAATTTAACCATGATATAGATCTGAGACCAAATTGTAACCCTAATATAGATTTGGGACTAGATTGTAACTAAGAAACACATTATGCTAGTGAAGACAGTGCTTTGGAAGTAAATTTTGAAGATTCAGGGGATGGTATTGGTCTTGTTTATAATTTTGTTGATGAAAAAGAATTGTTATAGAAGGAAAAAATGGAAGAGAAGGGGAAAAATAAGAGGAAAGGTAAAGGTAAAGATAACAGTAAGGGGAAAGGCAAAAAAAGGGAAAGAAAAAAGGAAATACGAAGTTGGAACACCATATAAACAACCAAGCTAGACTGAATGTATAGTAGTGAAGAGAATTTAAATGATGATGTAGATGAAGATGACGAGACAAAGATAAACTATAGGGATTTGAGTGACATTGCATAACACAACAATGATGAGTTACCTAGTGAGTATGACACTGAAAATGAAGATGGTTCAAAGACTACTTTTCAAACCTTTAAGCTTCCAGAAATATGGAAGAATTATAAGTGGATAGGGACATATTTTGCTATAAAACAAGACTTTCAAGAGTGTATGAGAACGTATGTTATACATTCTGACAAGAACTTGAAGTTTAAAAAATGGTAACAATAGGATAAGAATGATATGCGTGGCAGGTTATCCATGGGAGGCTTATTGTGCAAAGATACCACAAGAAGAGACTTAAGAGTTGAGAAAAACATATATTAACCATACATGCAATAGGGATTATAAAGTTAGATTACTTACATGAAAATAGTTAAGAAATAAGATACACACACACACTAATGTGAGGGAGAATCTAAGCTTGAAGTTGACTTGCATATACGACAAAGTCACTTGCTATTGATATTGTGGATGATTCTTTTATGGATAAATAAACAAGAATATATGATAATGGTCATGAACTTTTAAGGTCAAATTCAAGGTCAACTATGAAAATAACAACTCAAGCATTTCAAGGTGGAGAGGAAAGCCTTGAGCATCCTAATAGGCCATTGAACCCACATTTCCAAAGGATATTGAATAGGGAGAATCTTAATTGGGCTAGGAAAGACCCGACCCAAAGATCTTTAAGCGGAGGCTTAGTACATGAATGAAGTAAGGCGGGCACCCAATCATAGCTTTGGGTCACCTGACCCGAACATAGCATCACTCATCCACCTTGGGTCATATGTGGCGGTTAAAATGTATATGGGAGTAACAATTTTTACTAGGTCATGGAAGAAAGAACCAATTCTCCAAATAAAAAGGAAATTTCTCCCATCTAATACCACTTATTCCTCAAAAGATTGAGGAGGAACTGATTCTTTGACTAGATCTAACCAATAGAGTCATACATAAGTCTCATAACCTTTGAGGTTAAGGGGGATTAAGGAAATTTCCAAGATACAAAATTACATACTCTCTTGCTCTTGGTTCTGTAAGAAGGTCATCACTTTATTGTACTTTTCCAAGTACAATTGGCGCCCATCGTAGGCCCAATATAACTGACCCGAGCTTCAAGTTCAATCCACTCACAATAGTGGGGGTGATGAGGATAAGGAGGATAGAATTCCGAGCGGAGATGGAATTTTCGTTCCTTTTCTCTCAAAAGTTCAAACTCAACGACCTGTCTAAATGACAATTAATAACCTATCGTTCACATTCAGTCTATCATTCACCCTAGCTATTTCACAAAGGCGATCCCTAATCAACAACAACAGATTTGTTTTCTCCCACCTAAGCAAATCCTGAAATTTAGCTCTTAAATTCCCCTATCGATTTCAGTTAACTCGGCAAATTGATCGACGAGCTGACTCGGAGAATCAAAAGATGATTTTTGTTAGCCCGTGGAGACTCAAACTTGTGGTGTCACACACCAAGCACCAAAGGTTGCCCCTGACAAAGTCGTTTGATTCTAAAGACCCATCTATTCCAACATAAAAAGAAATAAATCATTCTTTAGAGAAAAAAAACTCGAAAACAATTTTTTTCGATGATCCATCCTCGTATCAAGTTCAATAATATTTGATATGATATATAAAATAAAAATAAAAATAAAATTTTCATTAAAATTATAAAAAAAAGTATAGTATTTTTATTTAATAATTTAATTTGATAATTGATAGCTGTACAAAGATATCAATTACAGAGACGCGAGCTCGAATCCAGGATATCTAATTTATTTTCATTTTTAAATGATGAATTCTAGTTGTTTTTAAAGAGAGAAGAAAAATATGATATAAGAAACAATAACCTAGAGAAAATAGACCTTTTTTGTTGTTGTTGATATTTCGTTTACATAGAATTTTGTTGATAAAATAAAATTCAATGGATGCACACCTGCATAAAGACCCTCAAATCATCACTAGTGACCGTCTTAACTTCCTTGGCTTGACTTGCTTGTATTATTGTTATTACTAATATCAACTAAATCATGTTCAAATTCTAATACCATAAAAGGAAAAGAATAATGTAGCAAAAAATCCATGTAGTATTTGTTTTGGTGTTAGTGGTCTGCATATCCTAAAGCTTGCCTTATTCAATATTCAAGCAGATAGTAACGTCACGGAAATTATAAATATTAAAATATTTAAACTAAAACCACGACGAGTTTTTTATTAAAAAAAATCTTCGCTAATTCATCCATCTAAATTTATTAGAGTTTAAGTTTGAAATAATTCATTCTTATCTACCTATTTATATAGGGTGAGCAGTGCCATTATATATAAACTTTTTAGAATTTATGTGTCTAATCTAGGGGTGGCAAACGGGCATGCCCGCCCCGTTTAGGCCCGCCCCGCAAAAGCCCTCAAAAAAATGGGACGGGGCGGGGCGGTCATAGTTGAGGATGTGGGCCTAAAACTTAGACCCGCCCCGCAAAAAAGTGAGGGCGGGGCGGGGAAAGCCCGCGGGCACTGCACTATTTAAGCCTAAAAACGCAAAAATTTATGTAAATACACGTGCCCGCAAAAGCCCGCGAAAAAAACGGGGCGGGGCGGTGCGGACATATTTGAGGGTGAGGGTCTAAATCCTTAGCCCGCCCCGCACAAAAGTGCGGGCAAAACGGGCATGCACCGCGGGCCGAGCCCGTTTTGCCACCCCTAGTCTAATCAATGTAATATTTGAGATTTTTTCAATAAAATTAAGATAAAATAGTCTTTTTCGTTTCTTATGTTTAACGTTGAGTTCATTTTGATCCCTTAATTTTTAAAAAGTTCATTTCTGTCCCTCAACTGTATTAAATGTACCACGTCTATCCTTTGCAGACAAAATACAATAACGTTGTTAAACATGAAAGTGTTAACATCTACGTCAGCTCCATGTAGGACGTCTTCTTCATGTGAATTAGGGTTCCGTGCATAATTCTCATTTGTGCCTACCTTCTTCACCTGCGAACGCCATTTGTGCCTACCTACTGCTCATAAATTGCCTTCATCTTCTTCACTAGTCATCTTCTTCACAAGTTGCCTTCATATTATTTCTGCAATCTATGAATAATGGCTCATAAAAGTTTTGCTCCGTCGCAAAAGGGGGTCTGGGTACAGTGGAGAACTGAGCTACAGTTTCGAATCTGGGTTTAATTCTGCTTCTTCGAAAAATCAATGGAGACCTAATTGTTAGTGTGGTGATTTTACTGTACTCAGAAGGGGAAAAACAGTCAAAAATTTGGGAAACAGTTTTGGGGATGTCCACATTATAAGGTATGATATATCTTGTTAAATTTGCAATTTCAATTTTGCACAGTGGATAATGGTGTATGTAACCTGTGGAGTGGAATACAAGTAATGAATGTGATTATTTTGATTGGTTTTATGCTAAAGTGAAAGATGGCAAAGACATGTTTATCAAGAATAAAAAAAAGAGGTTGAAAATCTTAGCAAAAGAGAATAAAGATCAACATCAGAAATTGCTTAAACCTGAAGGATTAATTGAAGAACTTGAGGGGGCTCTCAATATCACAAAGAAGTGGAAGACATTTTGGAGAAATTCATTTTTTATTGCTTTAAGTGTATTAATCTACAATTTGTTAATGTAATTGTACACTAAAATAGAATTGAATTGTTCTATGGGATGAATGAATTGTATTTCTATAATATTGTTTTATGAGATCAATGAAATGGAATTGTGCAATGTTGTTTATCACCTGGTATAGTTACTAGTTTAATTTGTCTACCAACCTGGTATAGCCTAACTGTAGCGGAGTATTCGTTACCATTAGAGATATTGACTAAATCCAAGGTAAACCATACAAGTCGAGTCGCCACCGCACTTCTATTTATCCAAAGGAATGGTTAGAAAGCGAACAAAAACCTAAAAGTTTTATCGAATCAAAAACTAGTAAAAATGTCAGAGATCTGGGTAATGGGGTTGGTTATGCAATGAGAAGGTTTTAAGCATCCAAAACATCCTAGGTACTCCTAGGGAGCCCTTTTCATAAGTGTTGTTCTAGTCTAAAGGGTGTAGGTATATCTAAAGTACTATTTACTAAAAGGAAGGTTAAAAGAAAATGACTCGCAAGGATGTCGCATCCACTGCCTACGTATCTCATCTGAGTATGAGAATCAGAGTCTTCGTAGCTCGGCTACCTATGGGTTAAAGAGAAGTGTGCTCGATAAGACGCCGCGTCTTATGCCTATGTATCTCATCTGGAATGAGAATCAGAGCAAAACGTAGTTCGGCTAACTAGGGATTAAGGATTGCCATCTGAACATAGACTTACAAAAGAGGACACCAACTGTGTCAAAGGAGGGTGGGCAGTGTGTTCAACGTCCTAGCAGTAGGTGTCGCAACTCGCTGAATCGAGTCTTAGGCAGTTAGCTCTTTGCAATAGAACAGACTGACATGCCACAAGATCGGAGACGCACGGAATGTCTAAAAATGGGGAAGCTCTGCTCTAGAGTTGTCATGCAATATGGACCTATGTGTTAGGATTTACAAAGGGGAACATCTACCTAATGTTAGCATGCAAAGAATAAGGGAATTCTACCTATGTTATCATACAAAGGGTTCTACCTAATGGGTGCTACCTAAACGGAACAAGAGTCGACGGATGGAGCGCGGAGAGGAGTTACCGATAAGGGTAGATGGCGATACCGGAGGCAATCGACTTACAGGTAGAGGGCGATGCCTGAGGCAATCGACTTACAAGAGGATGGATGAATGCGTGCTGGTTCTGTTAAGTTTTGAAAATGATTACTCGACGTTGGATCGAGCTTTTGATCTTATTTTGAAATGGTTATCGGATGTTCGTTTTAATTCTTGTATTAACAGGTGACTAAAGAAATAAAGAAATAAATATTATACACTTTATGGGAGAGGGGTACATTTGTTATGAATGGGGATTGTTCATGGCAAACAAACAATAAGAATATATGCCTCATACATCATACAAGTAGGCAACAGTTATCAATCAGATCGGATAAATAAACAATATATAATCAAACCAAAGAATCAAATAATGGAGCATTTAAACAATGCATGGGAGTATGAACATGTTAAATAATCAATCAATAGAAAGCGTGAATGAGAGAAACAAGTATAAAAGATAACAGATGAATCAAACAGATGAAAATATACACACGAAGGGTCCACTGAATAATTTAATCAGGAAATGAGGTAAGGACAAAATAAAATCAAGGTAAAAGGCCTCTAATACATGACATATGAGATGAACAAGGGAGGATCAAAAGATCTCTTCAATTGCCATAAGCAATCCCTAAGTCAAACATCGATCATAAAGAAGTCAACTGAAAATTCAAGTCAACTTAAAAAATAACAAATAAATAGAAAATTAATCAAGAAAATTATGAAAAATTAAACTAAATAAGGTGGGGTCAGGACATCATCATTCTCCAAAAAGATTTTAAAAATAATGAAAATTGGCACGTGAATTAATTAAAACAAAACATAGGTCAAACCAAAAGTCAATTAATAAGACTAGGTTAGAAATAAATCAAGAATAAATAGTAAATTAATCAAGAAAATTATGAAAAATTAAACTAAATAAGGTGGGGTCAGGACATCATCATTCCCCAAAAATATTTTAAAAATAATGAAAATTGGTACGTGAATTAATTAAAACAAAACATAGGTCAAACCAAAAGTCAATTAATAAGACTAGGTTAGAAATAAATCAAGAATAAATAGTAAATTAATAAAGAAAATTATGAAAAATTAAAATAAATAAGGTGGTGTCAGGACATCATCATCCCCCAAAAAGATTTTAATTATAATGAAAATTGGCACGTGAATTAATTAAAATAAAACAGAAGTCAAATTAAAAGTCAACCAATCAAACTAGGTCAAAAATAAATCCAAAATAAATTGAAAATATGAAATAAAATTCCAAGAAAAGGTCATGTTGACCATGAGATAGTGGTCAACCTTCATCCCAAAAATCAAATGCTAACAATAATTTTAAGTCATAAAAATAAAATCAATAAAAAAAAGTGTGTTAAAATGGACCATTTAGAATAAATAATTAAAATAAAATATTAATATTAAAAAAATACGAAAATAAAAATTATATAAAATTAAATAAAACGTTAAGAAAAGTGAAAAATATTTTTGGGTAATTTTATGGGCGAAGAAAATATTTTAAATAAGAAAAAGAAATATAAAAATGGAAGGATTAATGGTGATAAACATGGTAAGCAAGCGTAGATATATCAAAACATGGCCATGGAAGAGATGATTACCTAATGGAAAATAGAAGTGGAATGGAATCTGATATGTGATGAAGCTTTGCCTCCTTGCCACGAAATTCCAATGCTCCTTTAGGGTTAGGGTTTCAGCTTCTTAAATAGGGTGGATTAGGTGTTCTCATGGGCTTTTTAATAAGTGATTTATCCATAAGAATAAAAGTGTGAAGTGAGGTGTAAAATGTTCTTATTTTGGGCCAAACTTAAGTGAATTAATGTCCAATGCATGACCAAAAGAGGTAAAAAAAACGTGACTGGTTTGTGCAGCATGCTTAGAAAATCTGATTGGGCCAGCCAGACCCAAAATCTGCCTAGAAAATCAAGTCATGGTGCCCACTTTAAATGAATGTATCTCTCACCATGAATCCAAATGAGATGATTCCAAACGGATATGAAAGAGGACATGGTAAGGTACAATTGTTGTGAAGAAAGTATTTTCAAATAATGCCTTGAAGTGCAAGAAAACTGGCCAAGAAGTCTTGACAAATTTTGAAGATTTTGGACTTAGAAATTTTTCTAAGTGTCCTAAAAAAATGTCTCACTTTGACTAAGCATAACTTTCGCAATTCTAATCCAAATGGAGCAAACTTTATATCTCTAGAAATATTGGAACAAGAGGAACAACTTTCATGTTGGAGAGATGTTCAAATGGAGATTTTATTTTGATGCCAAATGGGCTTAAAGTGAGTGCAAAGATCATGAAAACTTGCCCTAAATGGAAAGTCAACCATTTCCAAATTAAGTAACTTTTCCAATTCTTGATTAAATGATGAATCCATGATCCAACCTTGATCAAATTTCACATGTAGGATCCCCTAGGCATGGATTTTGAGATTCCACTCTCAAAATGTCAGGAGTTGACTTTTTTGGCCCCACGGTTGACTTTTCCCAAACCATCTGATTCCCGATTCCATTGATCAATTGAAGCACTTCTAGCTCAAATAAAGAGCTGATTTTTTGTATGTATACCTTTGTGGACATATGGAGGGCCATGGAAAAGAGTTTCACCCAAAGAATCAGAAATAAACTGATTTTATACCAAACCCTAGTTTTAGGGCAAAATGATCAGGAACTGATTGCACTGATTGCCAATGGATCTTTCTGAGATAATTGTGAATCTTCCTAGGCCAAGATGCCTCTCTAATCATGACATGGATGAGCTCCTCTACTTCCAACCAAACATTTCCTGTTGCAGGTAGCTGTTAGATGCCCAAAAGTGCTTATATGAGCTATCAAATGTGGGCATCTTTCACTCCTTTTTGTTGCTAAAGTGCTCGAAACCGCCTTTGTTTTAGATGAATTGCAATACAATGTTAAACGATCTTTGTACCCTTAATTTGTGCGTTATTGTGCAGGAATTAGGCATGAAATAATAGAATTGAAGGCACAAGAAAGTTGGCAAAGGGACCAAGAGAAGAAGCATTCATCAGCTTGCTCGCTAGGTGAGTGCTGTGGCGAAGTGCTCACTAGGCGAGCACCCAGCGAGCTGCTAGCGAGCATTCCCAAAATTTTACAGTAGCAAAAGTCAGCAAACTCGCTAGGCGAGCAGCCAGTGAAGGTGGTAGCGAGCACGCCCAGACTTGGTCAAAAGAGCAGCCAACACTTACTCGCTAGGCGAGCCTCTAGCGAGCGCCCAACGAGCAATTCCAGTAGCAAAACCTTCAGAGCTCGCTGGAGCGAAGGAGGTAGCGTGGGCTTCGCCTAGCGAAGGTTTCTTCGCCTAACGAACATGTGAATTCTAGACTTAGATATTTTCTGGGCGCAGGTGCCTCAGGTAGCCTATTTTAGGGCTCGCTAGGGGAACCATTCTGCTCGCCTAGCGAGCATGACAACTCAGCAGCAGTACTATAAGTAGCAAAGGCTACTTTTTGGAGGATATACTTTTAGAACTTAGATATTTTCCAGCATTGTTCTAGAGATATTTTGTAACCTAGAAACACTTTTTCTTCATTTTTCTTCATCTCTTAACAATATTCTACAAAAAGAAGGTGGATTCCCATCCAATCTCGATTCTTCGACTTGGATGTTGATCAACCTTCAACCGAGACTTGTTGTATAAGCCACCATGAAAATGAGTGGCTAAGTTCTTCATTTTGTCAAGGTTAGATGTAGATGATCATAAGCTTTGTGTGTATATGGGATGATCTTCATTTGTAAACTCTTTAATGATGAATATATGGTGAAAACTTTGTTTTGTTGATAACTCTTTGTGTTGGTTTATGATCGAGAGATGTTTACCAACTCTTTACTTAGGTTTTCATCCAATCTTGTTTGTTAGCTAGAGATAGTAATGAATGATTTTGTTCACCATAAAGTTGAACCAAAAAGTTGTCATTTTGATAGATTGTGTTAGAGATAAACAATGGATCAAAATGGGAAAACCCACAATGTGTGTTAGAGATAAACACATTGGGAGGACTTTGTGAAATAGTTTATCATCTAAAGGAGTTTATGAGTTTTGTAGATCGAACATATACATGCAAAGTGATCTTCGAACCCTAATTTTGACAATATTTCTCAAATAGAAAAACCAAAACTTTTACCGCATTTTCTTACTCTTTTATGCAAGATACCGTGACAAAAACTAAAACCCCCCTGTTACTACTAGTTAAGAATTAAAACAATTGTCGAAAGGCGGCGATATCTCACAATCCCTGTGGAGACGATAACAAAAACCCGACACTCTAACCTATTCCAACAAAATGGCGCCGTTGCCGGGGATTGTGAATTGATATTGCGAGCATCGCAATAGTTGCTTAATTTTTAACTTTTGAATTTTTGACTTGTGCTTGTAATTTGTTTGGTTTAGTGTGCAGCTTTCGTTTTATGCGAGGGCAGGTTCTTGAGGACGAACTTCTTTTTGATCCCGAGATCGAAAGAACCGCAAGGAGACTGAATAGCAGAACGAGACGAAGGAGGCAACAAGCTAGACAACAACAAGAACAAGGAGAAAGTTATTCTATAATACATCCACCACCTTTCATACCTATCATGGATCAACCACCATAACCACCGCCCATTTCCACACCATGTGCCAACAGTCCAAGGAATACTGCTCAGTTTGCCAACCACACGGGAAGGCAAGCCGAGATGAAGACGGGAACTCTTAACTTGCTGTATGGAAGTCCATTCACCAGAATGGACCATGAAGACCCTTTTGCTTTTCTCACCAAATTTTATGAGATAGCATTGGCGGCCGGAGTTGATCAAGCTCAAGAGCTACCGTTGTTCAAAAGACTGTTTCCCCACGCCTTGCTCGGTAAAGCAAAAGATTGGTACTTGGATCAAACACCTGCAGTCATGACGGATTGGAACGTGTTGGAAGAGAAGTTCATTGAAAGATTTTTCTCCCACAACCGTTTCATGGAATCCAAAACGGTCATCTCCGTGTTTTCACAAGGGACCAACGAATCATTGAATGAGGCGTGGGAAAGATTCAAATCCATGCTTCAGAAGTGCAAAGGGCACGGATTTGACGAATTGACTCAAATCCACATTTTCAAAAATGGCCTTCAACCAAATTGCAAGACTTTGTTGGATGCTACCTCGGGTGGTTCTTTGTTTTCTAAAAGTGCCGAAGAAGCTACTGATATCATTAACCGAATGGCTCTAAATGACCTCCAAAGTCAAAGTAGAGGCAACTCTTTGAAGAAATCGGGAGTGCTTGAACTTGGGACGAACGATGCCATTCTTGCCCAAAACAAACTCATTTCACAACAAGTTGAACTCTTGACTCAACAAATAAAAGAGTTGAGAGAACCTTCAAAAGCTAAACAAATAGCTTGTTGTGAGCTTTGCAAAGGTGAGCATGACACCGGATTTTGTCCACCTCCCGGGTTCGAAGAAGTAAATTACATGGCGAACCAACGAGACTACCAACCGAGGCAATAACAACAACAACCGTATCAACCACATCCTCCAAATCAACAACAACACTTTCAAAGGAATCAAGGGTTCCAACCAAGGACTAACTATTACCATAACCAAGGTTATGGGGGTGGTTCTTCTAGCCGTCAAAACCCTCCCCAAAATCCTTACCAACCTCAACAACCGCCGGTCGTGACATCAAAGTTAGAAGAGACATTGACACAATTTATGCAAATGTCGATGGCTAATCAAAAGAGCAACGATGCGGCAATCAAAAATCTCGAAACTCAAGTAGGTCAACTTGCTACACAACTAGCGGAACAACAACCCAGACCATCTTTTTCGGCGAACACGCCAACGAATCCAAAAGAGTATTGTAAAGCGATAATGACGAGAAGTGGAAGGGAGTTGATTAGTGAGAGTGACAAGAGAGATGAGAGTAAAAAAAGAGAGGATGAGAAAAATGATGAGGAGAAAATAATAGAGGATAATATTGATGGTGAAGTGGGGGAGTGGAGTGAGGAAGAAGTTGAAAATGATGAAAAGAATGGTGAAGTCGAAAATAAAGAAAGTGTGGAAATTGAGAAAAGTAATAGTGATGAAGTGAAGGTGGAGCCAGTGAAAAAGAAAAGAGAGAGGAATCCTAGAAGTTCTAGAGGAAAGGAGGTAGTGAGCGTTATTCCAATCCAAAACCTTCCGTATCCACATGCTCCATGTAAAAGGGAGAATGAACAACATTACGCCCGGTTCATGGATATATTCAAACAATTGAAAGTGAACATTCCGTTTGCCGAAGCATTGGAGCAAATGCCTAAGTATGCAAAATTCATGAAAGACATACTTACTAAAAAGCGGAGGTACACGGAACCAGAGACAGTCTTGCTTGATGCACGATGTAGTGCCATCATTCAAAAAACTCTCCCAAGGAAGGAATCCGATCCAGGACGAGTCGCTTTACCGGTAACCATCAGAGACACCTACACGGGTAATGGCTTAATTGACTTGGGATCCAACATCAATTTGATTCCCCTATCCATTGTTAAAAGATTGGGAAATGTTGAGATCAAATCTACTAAGATGACTTTACAACTAGCTGATAAGTCTACAACTGCACCATATGGAGTGGCTCAAGACATGTTAGTGAAAGTTGACAAATTCTTCTTCCCGGTTGATTTCATTGTTATTGATATGGAAGAGGACGATGATGCTCCACTTATTCTTGGCCGACCATTCATGAAAACCGCACGCATGATGATTGACGTTGACAACAGTTTGATGAAAGTAAGGGTCCAAAATGAAGAGGTAGCCTTCCATCTTTTTGAAGCCAAAAAGCATCCTAATGAGAAGCATGATTCTTTCCGAATCAATGCCACCAAGGAGAAGCATGTGGAGGTCACAAACCAGGTTCATGTTTCTAATCCTTCCGAAAGATCTCTTATCGGAGTATACAAAGTTCGACCAAAAATAAAGGAAAAGAGATGGAAGCATTGTTGCATGAATTAGAAGCTTGTGGAGAACTTGTTTATCATGAAGACACAAGCGAAGGTTTGGATATGACAAAGAAAGTGGAGGAGCCAAAACTAGAGCCACATTTGAAGTACGTGTTCCTTGGAGATAATTGTACTAAACCGGTAACCATTAGCGATACTTTGTCCACAAAAGAGGAGAATCAATTGATGCGAGTGCTGAAAAAGAAGGACATTGTAAAACTAGTAGAGGCCGGGATGAATTGTTCTATCTCCGATGGTGAATGGGTGAGCGTTGTGCAAATAGTTCCGAAAAAGGGTGGTATCATATTTTATCGAAGGTTCATCAAGAACCTGTTGAAGACAACAAAGCCCTTGAGGAAGTTGCTCAACAAAGTGGATCGCGGAAGCTGCGCAATTTCCTTGGATGCTCCTCTGTGAGCATCGAACCGTCGAGCTTATCCGACGTTAAACAAGCGCTCGTTGGGAGGCACCCCAACATTGTAAGTATTTAAAAGCTTTATGTTGTGTGGTATTGGGGTTCCAATTGATAAACCTTGCTGATATGTGCTTGGAATGCTATTTTGAAAAAGCAAAATACTGTCATGCTCGCTATCTGCTCGCTAGGCGAAGGCAGTAGCGAGCTGATTCGCTAGTTGCTCGCTAGGCGAAGCAGTAGCGAGTGCTACGTGGCAGAACCCATTTAATTTTCAGCATGCCACTCTTTTGGGCCCAAATACCATTTTTCTTTTTAGTGTTGTAGTCTGAACAAGAACTCACAATCACTCTCACATTCATTCACACTCTAACCCTAACATTGCATTGCAACCCTAACCTCCTATGCATTTCAAATTCATCAGATCTCAAATCAGGTTTGCCCCTTCTTCATTACTTTTTGTTTCCAATTGCTTGAAATTTCTGAAGTATATGTCATTTAGGGTGAATTTGGGACTGCGGGTATCATTAGGTTTTGCATGTGGGTTTAGACTTGCATGTATCTTAGAACAATTCTTTGCATGATAAATCATTTTGTTCTGAAATAGATACCATGAGACCTTGGGTTTTTCTGAAATTTCAGTGTTAACAAAGAAGAACCCCAAAACCCGTAAGATTCGCTAGCATCTCGCTAGGCGAATCAGTGGCGAGCATTCGCTGCCACTTCGCTAGGCGAACCTGTAGCGAAGCTTCGCTAGGTCCTCGCTAGGCGAAGCAGCAGAGACCATGACAGTAGTTGGATTTTCTGTTTTGCTTTCTAATCTGTTTTGTGTTTGTGTTGTTTCCTCTCTATGTCTTTGCAGATGGCATCCAAGTCCAGCATTTCGAAAAAGAGAAAGGTCGAGAGCACTTCCCGTACCGTACCCATACAGTTCGACACCGAAAAATTTGTCGGGCTAAAGCAAGCGGCTAGATATGTGGCTTTGGAGAAGAGAAAGATTTTGCCGGAGAAAAGGTTTATAATCAACCCCGAGGGCGAATACCGTACATTTGTCGGGTTGATTCATAGCAAAAAGTGGGACCGGTTGATTGCTCCGCTTGAACACTATGACATCGAAACAGTGCGTGAGTTCTATGCGAACGCACTGCCTAACGATAACGAGCCATTCACCTGGATGACTAGAGTCTCCGGCCGTACTGTTGCTTTCGATCGGGACACAATTAACCGTGTATTGGGTGAACCTCTCCATTTGGGAGCCAATGAGAGGGACACTTACCATAGGGATTTGAGGCTTCACCGGGATACCGATTCGATTTCTGCTGCCCTATTATTTGAAGGGAAATCAGTTGAGTTGAACCCATCTGGGGTTCCGATGAGATACCATAGGGAGGACATGATTCCCTTGGCTCAACTGATCCTTTTGTTGGTTCTGACAAATATCAAACCCAAGTCTCACACTTTAACCGTGCCGATCCCAGTGGCACACTTGGTTCACTGCATTCTCATGAACATTCAGACTGATGTGGCAAGGATAATTGCTTTAGAGTTGAAGTCCGTGATTGAGAGCGGGCTAAAGTCGGGGGCACGAGTTAACTGTCCCCTTGCTTTCCCGTGTCTCATCATGGCTTTGTGCCAACATGCGAGGGTGAAGCTACCCTCCCGGAGTCAAGTGAGGATCCCGCCAGCCATCGATGACAGATATGTGGCCAAGTACTGCAAACCGAAGAATTTCAGGAGTAGTTCAGCTGCTGATGTTACCGGGACTTCTGATGGTCCTGGTACTTTTGCTCATAGATCCGATCCTTTCCAGCAGGCTGTCTGCAACTATAACTGGGATTGGATGGCGGCAACTCAGCGCGCCATGCTTGATATTCATGATTCTATGCAGTTGTTGCAATTGCAGGTGCGTGACCCCTCCGGTGAGCATTCGATGATGACACGTGAGCAGTTTCTGCAGAACGCTAGCTGGCCTGTGGACAGGCCTGTGTTCGGAGAGGGGGCGGGTGCCGGTGCTTCTGGTGCTGGTGCTTTTGGTGCTGCTGAGGATGATGGTGATGACGATGATGATGATAGTAATGATGCTACCGATTCTGAGGCCGGTAGTGATGAGGGTTCTGAGTCCTTTGAGGGCTAAGTTTGTTTTATTTTATTGTATTTTCAGATTTGTTGTATTTTGATTTTGGTTATGTACTTTTGGGGTGTTTTGTCCCCCATGCACATTTTTTAAATTTTTTTAAGAAATAGTTATTATTTATGTTTTTAATTTATGTGTTTGGTTTAAATTTCTTTTTGTTTAATAAATTTTTGGTTGTTGAGTGTCAAATCTTCTAGATTGGTTGCTCCTCAAAGAAGTATCCAATGAAGGTGCATCTGAGCTTGGATGACAATGATAAAAATAAACAAGTGAATAATGCTAAGGTACATGGTTACCTTCGGTTAGAATTTTAGAATGCATTAAGAACTTTACTCTTTTTGTAATTGAATATTGTTCTTTTTGCAACATAATTGAATGAATGTTTCATCTAGGACTTAAAACCACAAATTATGAGGAAACCTCCATTGTACACTTAAATGCTGGATTCTAATAAACTTTGTTGATTCATTTGATTCACGCTTTGTCTTTTATTATTGTGAATTTGTGGAAGCAATTAGAAATGATCAAGGCGCTTGTTTTCTTATGAGCACAACCAGTTCCAAATACAACTTACCCGTGAGCAGAGAGAGTATTCGTTAACCCCTTTGAGCTTAAACAGTTGAATCTCAGCTTGAAATAAAGCGAGATGTCAAAAATCTTTTTTCTTGAAACCCGGAAAATTTTGATAATTGTTCTTTTGCTGTAAAAAGTCAAGAGCATTCACTTAGGGTGAGTGAGAAATAAGTTGGGGAGAATGAAAATGAGAATCGGTAAGTGCCACAACTCATGAAAAACCGAGCAAGCATTGAAAATAAAAAAAAAATTAGAAAAGAGAAACATTTGTTTTGTGAATATGATGTGAAAAGAAAAGAAAAAAAATAGAGAAAATGAAAATGAATGCTTGCTTGGAAGAAAAATAGTGAAAAACAAAAATTGAGTTGTGAAATAAGAGTTGTGAAGGTTTCAAATGAGAAACAAAGGGAACGAAGTTGAGATGTGTGAATAGTGTACAGTGAATGTCTCTTTTGCATCGGCAATTTCGTTTTCAATGGCCTTAGAAATGACCCTTGTTTGTTAACCTAACCAAGCTACAACCGGAAAAGTCCTTAGTGATCTTCGCGCTTCCGCATTTCCATTTATAATTATTAGACATTGTATGAATTGAATTGATTTCTTCATTGTTTGTTGGAGAGTGAGATTATTCCCGCGGTTGCAAACGCGTAATTTCTTCAATCCTTATTCGAAGAGGAGAGATAGGGTGATTCATTCAAGATAATATTATTGTGGATAGATACATATTTCGCATTGCTATTAAGTTTTAGTTCTTGTGTATTATGTTATTCTAACCATTGGGAATTTGTATCTGGTTGATTCGCTTGTGTTTGAGCCGTTTTATCCGACATCGGAGAAACCTTTTTCTTTAAGAAAATCCTCTTGTCCTTCAAGAGGCATACTTTGCTTGAGGACAAGCAAGAATCTAGTTGGGGAGAGTTGTTAGATGCCCAAAAGTGCTTATTTGAGCTATCAAATGTGGGCATCTTTCACTCCTTTTTGTTCCTAAAGTGCTCGAAACCGCCTTTGTTTTAGATGAATTGCAATACAATGTCAAACGATCTTGGTACCTTTAATTTGTGCGTTATTGTGCAGGAATTAGGCATGAAATAATAGAATTGAAGGCACAAGAAAGTTGGCAAAGGGACCAAGAGAAGAAGCATTCATCAGCTTGCTCGCTAGGCGAGTGCTGTGGCGAAGTGCTCGCTAGGCGTCCACCCAGCGAGCTGCTAGCGAGCATTCCCAGAATTTTACAGTAGCAAAAGTCAGCAAACTCGCTAGGCGAGCAGCCAGTGAAGGTGGTAGCGAGCACGCCCAGACTTGGTCAAAAGAGCAGCCAACACTTACTCGCTAGGCGAGCCTCTAGCGAGCGCCCAACGAGCAATTCCAGTAGCAAAACCTTCAGAGCTCGCTGGAGCGAAGGAGGTAGCGTGGGCTTCGCCTAGCGAAGGTTTCTTCGCCTAACGAACATGTGAATTCTAGACTTAGATATTTTCTGGGCGCAGGTGCCTCAGGTAGCCTATTTTAGGGCTCGCTAGGCGAACCATTCTGCTCGCCTAGCGAGCATGACAACTCAGCAGCAGTACTATTAGTAGCAAGGGCTACTTTTTGGAGGATATACTTTTAGAACTTAGATATTTTCCAGCATTGTGCTAGAGATATTTTGTAACCTAGAAACACTTTTTCTTCATTTTCCTTCATCTCTTAACAATATTCTACAAAAAGAAGGTGGATTCCCATCCAATCTCGATTCTTCGACTTGGATGTTGATCAACCTTCAACCGAGACTTGTTGTACAAGCCACCATGGAAATGAGTGGCTAAGTTCTTCATT
This sequence comes from Lathyrus oleraceus, assembly GCF_024323335.1. Classification (NCBI taxonomy): domain Eukaryota; kingdom Viridiplantae; phylum Streptophyta; class Magnoliopsida; order Fabales; family Fabaceae; genus Lathyrus; species Lathyrus oleraceus. Next base: position 175,458,416 of record NC_066579.1, read on the forward strand.
TTGTCAAGGTTAGATGTAGACGATCATAAGCTTTGTGTGTATATGAGATGATCTTCATTTGTAAACTCTTTAATGATGAATATATGGTGAAAACTTTATTTTATTGATAACTCTTTGTGTTGGTTTATGATCGAGAGATGTTTACCAACTCTTTACTTAGGTTTTCATCCAATCTTGTTTGTTAGCTAGAGATAGTAATGAATGATTTTGTTCACCATAAAGTTGAACAAAAAAGTTATCATTTTGATAGATTGTGTTAGAGATAAACAATGGATCAAAATGGGAAAACCCACAATGTGTGTTAGAGATAAACACATTAGGAGGACTTTGTGAAATAGTTTATCATCTAAAGGAGTTTATGAGTTTTGTAGATCGAACATATACATGCAAAGTGATCGTCGAACCCTAATTTTGACAATATTTCTCAAATAGAAAAACCAAAACTTTTACCGCATTTTCTTACTCTTTTATGCAAGATATCGTGACAAAAACTAAAACCCCCCTTGTTACTACTAGTTAAGAATTAAAACAACTGTCGAAAGGCGGCGATATCTCACAATCCCTGTGGAGACGATAACAAAAACCCGGCACTCTAACCTATTCCAACAGTAGCCATGAAACCCTAATTTCTGATTGAATCTAGATGAACACTCTAATAGCTTTGAATCCTTCACTGATGAACTGAGGACCATAATAAGATACTTGGACCCCCCTGAGACCCTTGAGACTTGTATACTTAGAAAATGAAGTCCAATTCTCAATCTTGCTTTGTGTGGGCTCCTTCTGTTAAGGAGTGATCGATCAAAACCTGATCTCCATGTCACTAATGTAGTATGCAATGAGTATGACCTAATATGATGCTAATGGAGTGTAAAACATAATCCCATGCTTCCAGAAAAAATGAAGGGTAAATTTTTGGGTATTATAGTTGCCCCTATTCAATCAACTGGAAACCCGAAAGGAAGATAGCAACGGCTTTCTCACTTTTGAGGTATCAAGTGATTGAATACGATAAAAGCCCAAAAATTTACACTGAAGTGAAAAAATGAAGTAACAATGCCTGTCAGAATCGGCCAAGAGGTGGTCTTGAAAAAGAATCCGTCTGGTACGGTGAGAGTCGGTCTGAACATCGAAACAAGGAATGTTAGCCTGAATACCAATATAAATGGTAACACAGAAATAACCATGGCCTGAATGCCGCTCATCAATCTGAGTACTAGAAATGACTTCGATCTGAGCATCAGACGATACTTGATTATCAAACATCGGTCTGAACACTGGGAAACTGGCCTAAATGCCACTTCGGTCTGAATACCAGAAAACTGGCCTGAATGCCACAAGTTGCATCGACCTGAATGTCGGAAACTTCTTCGATCTGAACATCGAAAAACTGGCCTGAATGCCACTTCGGTCTGAATACCGGAAAACTGGCCTGAATGCCACAAGTTGCATCGACCTGAATGTCAGAAACTTCTTCGATATGAACATCGGAAAACTGGCCTGAATGCCACTTCGGTCTGAATACCGGAAACTTGGCCTGAATGCCACAAGTTGCGTCGACCTGAATGTCGGAAACTTCTTCGATCTGAACATCGGAAAACTGGCCTGAATGCCACTTCGGTCTGAATACCAGAAACTTTCATGCCTGTCAGCATCGACAAAAATAGGGAAAATGATAATTGAGGCGACGCGTGGGCCAACGACCCCTGCTGGGAATAATAAAGATAAGTCATGAACAATCTTCAGTCTGAGTACTGGAAACAACTTTTGGCTTATCACTTGGGATACCGAGAATGTCTTATGCTTTACATGCGTATGTTTGAATTTTTCAATGGCGTAATGCTCCATGAAAATGGAAATGCTACGCAATTTGGGAGGATGCAATGCAATATGATTCTACATGCAGGGATGCGAAATGCTTGATTAGAGAGAACGCCAAGCTGAGGCAAGGAATTCTGCTGGGGAAATGATCACCATCTTTTGTACCCTGGCAAGGCTGTTGGAGATGCACAACACAAAGAACTCTGTGGGGAAATGACCCGCCACACGGTGTTCTGGCAAATAACAAAATACCGAGGCTCTGACTGGGGAGAGAATGGCACTGAAAATTTGCTGTCGAGGAAAGCGACAGTGGTTCTGGAAACCATAATCTGCGAGAGAGACGACTCAGCAAGGGAAGCAAACACCGATACGGTACCGAGATTCTGCTTCAAGGAAAGAGACCATGGGTCTAGCGTCGAGATCATCGATCTGGCATCGAACTCTGAGGAGCAGCCGCTTCTGCTGGGAAGGTACAGTCTGGCACTGTCAACTCCGCTGGGGATATACATTCAAACACTGTCAACTCCGCTGGGGATATACAGTCAGACACTGTCGACTCTACTGGTGAATGTATAATCTGAAACAAATGCTTGGGGAAGTACAGTAGTGAGAGCCTGTTGGGGATTGAAGAATCCAATGCTCGGACCAGCTCTGCAGGGATAAGATACCAAATTCCAATTGTTGAGGAAAAACATCCGCGATCATTTGATGGGGACATTAAGGAAATGCCCCGAGTGTACCTGTTCTGAATAGACGATCCAAAGCACTTAAAATTTACAACAATTTTCAATGTTTATTAAGCACGTACCTGTAAAGCTTTTATGTTTCATGATGCAATGTTTATCAAAAATTCGGACGTCATTTTTGCAAACAAAACAGTAAAATGAAAATGAACACAGAGATGTACTGAATAACATGATTTTATTGATTGAGTGGCCTCTGAATAGGTATTTACATCAGGAAGCAATCCATGGAAAGAGGTAATTGCACAACAGATAAAAACAGAAATTAATCTAATCGCAATGTGAAATGGATTTCTATCGGGTTCCAATTCTGCTATGATTCGCTCGTCTTCAAGATCTTCCAGATGATCAACTTTCCGAAAAAGGTGATTGGACTGTTTCCTATCCTTCGGAAGTTTCCGATTATCGACACGAGATGATATTCAGAACTACTCAGAACGCAGCCATTCGCTTAATCCCTAACTTTTGCCTGGATCGCCCTTTCGGGTTTTCAATCCACCGGGATACCCATTTTTGCCTAAGTTGCCCTTTCAGGTTTTCAACTTACCGGGTGTACAATCTTTTCATTTTTTAATCCCTTACTTTTGCCCGAACCTTTTTCATTTTCTTGGTTCGCCGGGATGCCCATTTTTTTGCCTGGACTATTCTTTTTATCGTCCAGCGGATCTATTTTATGCGAAGTATTTTTTAACTGCGTCTGAGTTCACAGGGGAAGTGAAGTTTTCACCATCCATAGTTGCAAGCATTAAGGCTCCACCATCAAAAACCTTGGTGACAATATACGGTCCATCATAGGTAGGAGTCCACTTGCCCCTGTGATCTGTCTGAGGAGGAAGGATCCTTTTCAACACCAAATCTCCGACTTGGAAGCATCGAGGATGCACTTTCTGATCAAAGGCTCTCTTCATCCGACTCTGATACAATTGCCCATGACAAATGGCTGCCATTCGCTTCTCTTCGATAAGACTCAACTCATTGAACCTTGTCTGAATCCATTCAGCTTCGTCTAACTTGACATCCAACATGACTCTTAGAGAAGGAATCTCCACTTTAACAGGTAGGACTGCTTCCATACCATACACAAGGGAATAAGGGGTTGCCCCGGTCGATGTACGTACTGAAGTAAGGTACCCATGCAAGGTGAAGGGTAGCATCTCATGCCAATCTCTGTACGTAACGACCATCTTCTGCACAATCTTTTTTATGTTCTTATTTGCTGCCTCAACAACACCGTTCATCTTAGGACGATAAGGGGAAGAGCTGTGATGTTGAATATTGAAGTTCTTTCACAACTCTTTCATCATTTTGTTATTGAGATTAGAACCATTATCAGTAATGATTCTTTCGGGAATCCCATAATGGCAAATGATTTCTTTCTTGATGAATCGGGCAACCACATGTCTGGTGACCTTCGCAAATGACGCTGCTTCGACCCACTTGGTGACATAGTCGATGGCAACAAGGATGAAGCGATGCCCATTGAAATTCTGGTGTAGTCAGAATTCAGATGTTATGACATCTGATCTAACATTGTAACTAATACAGCAAGATAGTTATTAACCACTGTACTAATATGCACAGGTTCACAGATGTCACTACATCTCATTCTATGTCACTCTAGAATGTATGAACCCCTGGTTTTGTGCTTCAGGAAGAAGGACTCAACAGAAATCAAACCTAGCACTCACTTCTGTTGTTTTCTTCCATAGTTATCAGCATGATGTCTCAACATTGATTTGAACATCATCTGTTACAGCATTACAGGTTTACCTTATTTTATAACTGACAAAATTATAACATGCAAAAGGTAAAAACACAAGTAATTGTTAACCCAGTTCAGTCCAACATGACCTACATCTGGGGGCTACCAAGCCAGGAAGAAGATCCACTATTAGTAGTATCAATTCAGAGTTAAACTCCCCCGTTTACAACTCATCACTTAATCCCTACCCAATGCAATCTATACCTAGGAACTCCTAGATAGAAACCTCCAGTTTCCATTCCTATCACTACAAATACAATGTAATGTGCAAACACCTTGAACTTGCTTCACAGCTTCATTCAAGAACATAATCACTCTTGCCTACAGGCTTTGAGTGACAAACACTCTCAGGTTTACCACTGAGAGACACATGGTAACCTTCCCACAGATTGGGAGGTTTACCTTACACACACCCCTAAAAATTCATTCTAAGAGGCTTACAAAGACTAGATTACAATCAGCTATTTATAACCTAATCACCCAAGTGGATTTGGGCCTTCAGAAATCGCAGCAAACTTCTCCTTTGCTGTTACAACATCAGCAGAAACTTTCTGCTACAAACAAGGTCTTCAATCCTTTAGTTCCTAAAATATCTCCATATTTAGTTCCTAAAATATCTCCATATTTAGTTCCTAAAATATCTCCACATTTAGTTACTAAAATATCTCAAGACCTCCACAAATAATGCCACATAGGATTCTAACTAATTTCCACATATTAGTGTGCTAACAAATATGCTATTTGTTAGGTTCCTCAATTGTAGCTTGGTTGTTGGTTTCCTGGATTTTCTCTAAGCTGTTGACTTCCTGAAGAATAGCCCAAGAAAAGCTGAAACAGAAAACTGAACAACCTACAATATAGCATATGCTGTCAGGAATGAATGTCACGACATTCAACTTGACATCAAGGTCCATATGCTGAGTCTGTTTTTTTTTTCAGAAAACAGACTGTACAATTTTGCTGACCTGTACATGATCAAAATGACCATACTACAGTAACAGCTTACATTAATAAATGTCAAAGTGTCCAACTTAACATTTACACATTTGGCCTTAAGTTAGTTCTGTTATTCTCTTGAAGAACAAACTAAGTTACATGCTGAAGTATAACAGAACACCACTCTGTCTAATCTTCAGCAGCTGCTTTCAATGATGAATGTCATAACATCCAGTTTGACATTCAGTCAGTAGGCCTTATGCCAGGTCTGGTTCTTCCTTGATAACCAGACTGCACTTAAATACTAAGTTCTAACAGAACTCCTGCTGTTCTATTCCTTAGTATCTGTTGACAGGTATGAATGTCACATCATCCAGTTTGACATTCAGTAAATCCTGTGTTAGCTAGTCCTGCAGTAACTACAATGTAGTTACACGTACATGTCATGACATCAGTCAAGACATTAGTACCCATCTAGTGTTTTACCATATAATGCAGCCAATTAAACACCTACAAACTCCCCCTTTGGCAAATTTTTGGCTAAAACACTTTGATCCCCATAACAGAGTTCATGGCAGCGGAATACTACTAGCTAATATACTCAGAGTGGCAGCACACTCACACACATGGAAGTTAAATAAAAACTTCACATAGCAGCACACACATATCAGAAGTTTCACCTAAACTTCAACATCAGCTGCAGGGGGGGGGAATCTTCAGATCTGTCATGAGAAGACCCACTCTGTTTGTCAGGGGTATTGGTGGTTATTACTCCCCCTTTTTGTCAAAAATGTTGCCAAAGCCAGCAACATAGCCAGAGCACACTGACAGAGTTCCAGACATGGTTTTACTTCACAGTTTCAACCAAGTTCACATCCACTTGATCTTGCTTCACAGCTTCGATCAAGTAATCACCCACTTTTGCTTTACAGTAGGTACAGCCATATCAGATTCCAAGACTTTGAGTCTGACATCTTGATCCACTCCTGCATTAACACTTTCTTGAACTCCAGCAGGAACATAAGATATCTTATGTTAAGACATCACAAATGGCATCTTGTGAATACTCTGTCCTTTTTGTTAACAAGGCAAACTATCAGCAGTTTAAACCACATAATAGTAGTTTAGTCAGCAGCAGGAGCAAAAACACTTACTAGTTATGGCTACTAGTAATACACACATGCACAAGGGTACTTCTTCTCCCCCTAAATCTGTGCATTCATCAAATAACAGCTGTTGTAATTCCAGCACCTGTACCAGCCAGAATGTCCTACTGGCATATGCTTCCATATTGTCATGACATCCGGTCAGACATTCTTCTGCTCACTCAGCCTTGACACATACCAACTTTATCCCACTAGCTAACAGGTTTCCAAACCTTGTTATCTGAGAACACATAGACCACAAGCTTGATGATTACTTGCAGTGCAAGGACAAAACTCCCCCTGTCATGAACAACCCATTCTCCTCTTGAAGCTTGGAGATCACACATGGGCATATCCAACATCCCAAAGTTGGACCTTCACATACTTCCTGATTCAAAGAGACTCCAGACCACTTGATGAATGGAAAACATAAGACGCATCTTCATGTCTTCAAGAGCACACCCTCTGTTCAACCCTCTTAGCTGAACACATTCACACTCTGTGTCAATCTCTCTTCTAACCAGAACAGAAGACCACTTCACAAGATGTTCTAACATCAGCTGGGACATCCTTCATAACAGGACAAGGCACACCATCTGATAGTCTTTAGATATCACTGAGTCACCGGGTTGATCAAGAAGAACCCAGACATACATTGGGACATATACATTTTCATCCCATTACAAGAGATAATCTTCCATAGATAGCTCAGAACTCCTACCACAAGCTCCAAGGGATGAATAGAAAACACCTCCTTTAGTCTTCAACTTACTACTTTTCTGCTTAAAAGTAATTTGTCTCAGACTTTCCTCAAGAATAATCAGCTGCCATATGGATTATCTTGATTCTTCGAACTCACTCCTGAGATAGACCAAATGCCACTGGTTGATTACCTCCTTCATGAATTCTCACATGAAAAGGTCAAATGCTGCTTTTTGACCTCCCCAAGTTTATCAGACTTCTCCCAAAGATATTCTGACCTTCCAAGTGAGACTAGAACTTCAAGTTTTTGAAGTATCCAATCTACAGCCCTGTAGACCTTTCTATCTCAAGTTGATGTGCCACTTCACCAACTAAGAGTCTGATGTTGAACCAAATGTCACAACATTGTGTTTTGACATCTAGCTGTTGAATTCAGCTCCTTCTTCTGCCACTTGAAAGAGCTTCCTCCCTTCACAGAACAAGAGTTCAATGTTCTCATAGACTTGATTGTGGAACCAAGTTTGAGTAAACAACCTCCATCCTGCTGGTTTGCAGTTAAGTCATCCAAGCTCACACCTTGATGAATCCCTGCTTCTTCTCCAAAGACATCAAACACTCTGATGTATGAGTCTTCAGAAGGACCAGTTAGACACTAACCCTTCAGCTCTACCAAGGATTTCACATCCTAGGGCAAGGCTGTTTCCATGATGTCAAGATTGCTGCCACTTGTTCTTGACTCCACAGTGTGCATAAGCTAATGCACTTCCTTACCTAGATCAGAAATAAACTGATCCAAGTAACCACCATCAAGACTATGATGTCTTCTTCTTCTTGTACATGCCAAGGCTGAACATGTTTCTTGCCAGGAAACCATTTCAGAGATCATATGCTTTTGCTGCCACCAAAGAGATAGATCATAAGCCAATGTACTATCCTTCCTGTGATTCTGCACAGGGTCTTGAAGAAGTGATGTTCCAACATCTTTAAGAACATCCGTTATCTTGAGCTCCAAGGATAATCAATTACACACTTGTACTTGGCACAAGCAGACATTGATCTTAAATCCTTTCCCAATTTTCCTTTCAGATACTTCCACCATAAGAATACTTTGAAAGTACTCTTCTTGTGTCAACATCTTCTGCTTGCAAGCACCTAGACAATTTTGAATGTCTTCCCAGATTAAATTCACCCTTAGGAATGAGAGAGATGAATTCTTCCTTGCAAATGTGTCACACAACCACCAGAACCCATGTGACACAGGTTAACAGCCAACCAGACCCTAGGCTGACCAAACGTGAGGAGGTTAACCAAAACTCCCCCTCAACTTAACAATCATGGAAACTCCACACCAATAACCATGCATTGTATATAAATGTCTCAACCTGACATACACCATCCCTACCAGTGGCAACTAACTCTATGAGTTATACCTATACATACTCCAATCACACCAATCAGACTCCAACTGACCATAAGTACTAGTGGTACAAAACAGCACCAGTCAATGGTAAATATGCATTGCCAGAGCATACTACCTCAACTAACCTCTGAATCTTCATATTCTCACTCCTCGAAAGAACTGCCACTTCTGAAACGTGGTGTTTGAATAACAAGATTCATGGTTCCAATCCTCTTAAATGGTATAGCAATCAGGTTATCCCATTATTGACTACTAACATCCAGGAGACTTGTCTTCCAACACAACATAGTACTTCAGGGAACAGCTATCCAACCCTGATCAATCAACAGGAATATGCCAAACAGCAGGAGATTGCACAAGTCACATCTCAACCAGCTCAACTTCTAGAGATCAGACTTCTAAAGGTGACCTTCTTGAGCTCACACACAGTTGACCCTACCCTTGTCAACTTAGCACACACAGATGTCTCCTCTTCCAGGTCAGGAGTAGGTTCCAAACAGAAGTATCCCTTTGTTTGATACCTAAAAACATCTGCTCTTCAACCAGTAGCTGCATACTTGTTGAATAACATGTTCTAACAACGCATAGAACATTAGTTCCACCTCCTTGGAACAAACCTTCCTTGAAGGTCTTCAAGGTCTTCATACACCCTACTCAAGAGAGTAAAAGAATCAGTGATTAAGTGATTCTTACTATCCTGAAGTGAGAACGTCATGATGAGTGGACTTGAGGGGACTCAAGTATCTTTGACATCTTCAGTAGATTATGATGAGATCTTGAATACAGCAGCCTTTCATCCACATGAGGGGAAACAACATCAGAGTTTGAGTTTTGCCAGGTATTATGCAGCGGAAATCATAATACAACTCAACCTATGAACACACACTTCACCAGATCAGCCTCCAAGACCATACCAAGTTTGAATGTGATTCAATACTGGCACAGCTGTCCCACACACAGGCCAATTGCCACCCTCCAGAGACAGGTACACACCATTCCTGTCATGAACAGTCCATCCACCTACTTCAAGGGACCATTCAGGGAAGTTACAGAACCTTTCTCAGGTTCCAGCATCAGTACTAACATAACTCCTTGCAAGATACCAGAAAGTATCACCCATGGATCTCATCCAGAAGCAGAACAGGATGCCTGCTCTGATACCAATTGAAATTCTGGTGTAGTCAGAATTCAGATGTTATGACATCTGATCTAACATTGTAACTAATACAGCAAGATAGTTATTAACCACTGTACTAATATGCACAGGTTCACAGATGTCACTACATCTCATTCTATGTCACTCTAGAATGTATGAACCCCTGGTTTTGTGCTTCAGGAAGAAGGACTCAACAGAAATCAAACCTAGCACTCACTTCTGTTGTTTTCTTCCATAGTTATCAGCATGATGTCTCAACATTGATTTGAACATCATCTGTTACAGCATTACAGGTTTACCTTATTTTATAACTGACAAAATTATAACATGCAAAAGGTAAAAACACAAGTAATTGTTAACCCAGTTCAGTCCAACATGACCTACATCTGGGGGCTACCAAGCCAGGAAGAAGATCCACTATTAGTAGTATCAATTCAGAGTTAAACTCCCCCGTTTACAACTCATCACTTAATCCCTACCCAATGCAATCTATACCTAGGAACTCCTAGATAGAAACCTCCAGTTTCCATTCCTATCACTACAAATACAATGTAATGTGCAAACACCTTGAACTTGCTTCACAGCTTCATTCAAGAACATAATCACTCTTGCCTACAGGCTTTGAGTGACAAACACTCTCAGGTTTACCACTGAGAGACACATGGTAACCTTCCCACAGATTGGGAGGTTTACCTTACACACACCCCTAAAAATTCATTCTAAGAGGCTTACAAAGACTAGATTACAATCAGCTATTTATAACCTAATCACCCAAGTGGATTTGGGCCTTCAGAAATCGCAGCAAACTTCTCCTTTGCTGTTACAACATCAGCAGAAACTTTCTGCTACAAACAAGGTCTTCAATCCTTTAGTTCCTAAAATATCTCCATATTTAGTTCCTAAAATATCTCCATATTTAGTTCCTAAAATATCTCCACATTTAGTTACTAAAATATCTCAAGACCTCCACAAATAATGCCACATAGGATTCTAACTAATTTCCACATATTAGTGTGCTAACAAATATGCTATTTGTTAGGTTCCTCAATTGTAGCTTGGTTGTTGGTTTCCTGGATTTTCTCTAAGCTGTTGACTTCCTGAAGAATAGCCCAAGAAAAGCTGAAACAGAAAACTGAACAACCTACAATATAGCATATGCTGTCAGGAATGAATGTCACGACATTCAACTTGACATCAAGGTCCATATGCTGAGTCTGTTTTTTTTTCTTCAGAAAACAGACTGTACAATTTTGCTGACCTGTACATGATCAAAATGACCATACTACAGTAACAGCTTACATTAATAAATGTCAAAGTGTCCAACTTAACATTTACACATTTGGCCTTAAGTTAGTTCTGTTATTCTCTTGAAGAACAAACTAAGTTACATGCTGAAGTATAACAGAACACCACTCTGTCTAATCTTCAGCAGCTGCTTTCAATGATGAATGTCATAACATCCAGTTTGACATTCAGTCAGTAGGCCTTATGCCAGGTCTGGTTCTTCCTTGATAACCAGACTGCACTTAAATACTAAGTTCTAACAGAACTCCTGCTGTTCTATTCCTTAGTATCTGTTGACAGGTATGAATGTCACATCATCCAGTTTGACATTCAGTAAATCCTGTGTTAGCTAGTCCTGCAGTAACTACAATGTAGTTACACGTACATGTCATGACATCAGTCAAGACATTAGTACCCATCTAGTGTTTTACCATATAATGCAGCCAATTAAACACCTACACCCATTGGAAGCAGTCGGCTCAATCTTTCCAATCATATCAATGCCCCACATAGCAAACGGCCATGGCGAAGACATCACATTCAGAGGATTTGGCGGCACATGCACCTTATCAGCATAAATCTGGCATTTATGACACTTCTAAGCATATTTGAAACAATCAGATTCCATATTCATCCAGTAATAACCCGCTCTCAACAATTTCTTAGCCATTGCATGTCCCCCGACATGAGTACCGAAGGAGCCTTCATGAACTTCATGCATTAACATGTCTGCTTCGTGTCTATCCACGCATCTGAGCAAAACCATGTCGAAGTTCCTCTTATACAGCACATCGTCTTTGTTCAAGAAGAAACTGCCAGCCAATCTTCTCAAAGTCTTTCTATCATTGTTGGATGCCCCTGCAGGGTACTCTTGATTCTTCAGAAAGCACTTGATGTCGTGGTACCAGGGCTTGTCATCAACTACCACTTCAGCAGCAAACACATACGCGGCCCTATCAAGGCGCATAACATCAATCCTGGGAACATGGTTCCACCGAATCACCTTGATCATGGAGGATAGAGTAGCAAGAGCATCTGCCATCTGGTTCTCATCACGAGGTATATGATACAGCTTTACTGTTGTGAAGAAAGTCAACAGTCTTCTTGTGTAATCTCTGTAGGGGACCAGATTAGGCTGGAGAGTGTTCCAATCACCATTCACTTGATTAATCACTAGAGCTGAATCTCCGAAGATGTCCAGAGTCTTGATTCTCAAATCAATGGTTTGCTCGATACCCAAGATACAGGCTTCATACTCAGCTTCATTATTGGTGCACTCGAAAGTCAGACGAGCGGTGAAAGGCATGTGGGCACCTTTCGGAGTAGTAATGACAACACCAATTCCATTTCCTTTGGCATTGACGGCCCCATCAAACATTAAAGTCCACTTTTCATCTGGATCAGGTCCCTCCTCAACAACTGGCTCTTCACAGTCTTTCATCTTGAGGAACATGATGTCTTCATCCGAAAAATCAAACTTCATCGGCTCATAATCATCAATCGGCTGTTGAGCAAGATAGTCTGACAGAATAATCCCTTTGATGGATTTCTGGGATGTATACTCGGTGTCGTACTCTGTCAGTACCATTTGCCAACGAGCAACCCTTCCGGTGAGAGCTGGCTTCTCAAATATATGCTTGACTGGATCCATTTTGGAGATCAGTAAGGTCGTGTGAGTCAACATGTATTGTCTCAATCGCTTAGCAGCCCATGCAAGTGCACAACATGTCTTTTCAAGCATTGAGTATCTCGACTCGCAATCTGTGAATTTTTTACTCATGTAGTAGATGGCATGCTCTTTCCTACCTGTCTCGTCATGTTGACCGGGAACACAACCCATGGAATTATCAAGTACTGTCAAATACATAATCAGCGGTCTCCCTGGGACTGGAGGCATAAGGATTGGAGGATTCTGCAATACTCTTTTATCTTCTCAAAAGCCCTTTGGCAATCATCATTCCACATGATGGCCTGATCTTTTCTCAATAATTTGAATATTGGCTCACACGTGGCTGTTAGGTGAGAGATGAACCTTGCAATGTAGTTCAACCTTCCTAAGAAACCACAAACTTGTTTTTCTGTTCTTGGCTCAGGCATTTCTTGTATCGCTTTCACTTTGGCCGGATCCACCTCAATCCCTTTTTCACTAACAATAAAACCCATTAGTTTTCCAGATCTCACCCCGAAAGTACACTTGTCCGGATTAAGCCTCAGCTTGAATTTCCTCAAACGCTCAAACAGTTTCTGCAAATTCACCAGATGTTCTTCTTCCGTCTGAGATTTGGCAATCATATCATCAACATAAACCTCGATTTCATGATGAATCATATCATGGAAAAGAGTTACCATAGCTCGTTGATATGTTGCCCCAGCATTTTTTAGACCAAACGACATCACCTTGTAGCAGAAGGTGCCCCATGGGGTTATGAAAGTTGTCTTCTCTATGTCTTCTGGTGCCATCTTAATTTGATTATAGCCAGAAAAGCCATCCATGAAGGAGAACACCAAGAACTGAGCCGTGTTATCCACCAAAACGTCGATGTGAGGTAATGGGAAATAATCTTTAGGACTAGCTCTGTTCAATTCCCGGTAGTCAACACACATCCGTACCTTTCCATCCTTTTTAGGTACTGGAACAATATTTGCAACCCATGGCGGATAATTTGTAACCGCTAGAAACCCTGCATCCAACTGTTTTTGCACTTCTTCCTTTATCTTGACAGCCATCTCTGGTCTTGTTCTTCTGAGCTTCTGCTTGACCAGAGGATAATCCTCTTTGAGAGGCAAACAGTGTACCACAATGTCTGTGTCAAGCCCTGGCATGTCCTGATAAGACCAAGCAAAGATGTCAACATACTCTTGCAGCAATTCAATCAGCCCCTTCTTCACATTATCTTCCAAAGCAGCCCATATCTTGATTTCTCTCTTGGCGTCCTCGGTGCCGAGATTAATCACTTCAACAGACTCTTGATGCGGTTGAATGACCCTTTCCTCTTGCTTTAACAACTTGGCAAGTTCTTCAGGGAGTTCACAGTCTTCATCGCCCTCTTCTTCAGCTTGAAAGATTGGATTTTCAAAGTCGAAGCGAGCCATAGCAGAACTGTTATCAATAGGATCCGGTGACGTGCATCTGCATGAGTGATGGTATGTGCTTATGAGTGTGAACAAGAAGTGGAAACTAAACAAAACATTGCCAAATGTATATATTTTTTTTTTATATTTTTGATTTTTGAAAACTGAAAAAATAGAAAGACAGTGAACAAAATATTTGAATGCAAAAAGACGTCCTTTATTTATGATAAAAAATGCAGGTATTCAAATAGATGAGCCCTACAATGAGTCATTACGCCCTGGGCGGAACGTAAGACCTGGATATGCATGAATAAACAAAGAAAATTACTCTTAAAGAAGAGTGACTTGGATAATCTCTTCAAAAGACCAATTGCGAAGAACTTCACCCGGGACCCTTGGACGCACCCAGTTGTCAATGTCGCAATCACTATCCTCATCTTCTTTGTTGATTCCTTCGGGTACCATATCGATGAATGCCTGAGTACCATATCGGTGAATGCCTGAGTCATCTATCAAACAAAATGAGAACACCGCGGCGGTACCTGTTATGCAAGACATGCTAATGGGTATGCAAATGCAATGACATGTTTATCCATTTCAAAGGGTATTCTACCCCTTGATTCCAGTCTCACATTAGATAAACAGTGTAAGAAAACCCTGACTAGAATCAAGAAGAAGATATAAACCCCTAGGAATAGATAAACATGATGCATGCAATGCTTATGATTTAATTTTTATATCAGAGGAACTTTAGAGTCTTATTTGTAAATTTTGGAAATATTAAACGTTTATCACATACGGAAATATCACGTCAATTAATATTTGGAAATGTTTTCTCTCCAAAGAAGTACAGTCTTGGTAACCAAATACAATACAAGAGAGAAGGAAGATGAACATCCTATGGATCCCTAGAAGCAATTGTCCAAAGCCCCCGAGACCGGAAGATAAGCTGCACGAAGCCTCTTCACCTCCCTCTCATAGGCTGCCTCCATATCTGCCTTCTCTTTGGCGAGTCGATCATACTTCCTCTTCCAAAACTTGGAAGATTGAGGAAGTAGAGAAGTCAATGCGTCATCAGGATCATCAATAACCTGGTGCTCAAGGAACTCTATCAAAGCATCCTTCTCTCTGATCTGCTGAAGCAACTCCTCTTGTTCACGGATCCAAGCACGCGAACGGTCTTCGTCTCTCAACTCCTCTACTCCTTGGCTAGGGAGGGTTGAAGGCCCAGCCACAACCAAAGGTGTGGGTCTTGGATACTCATAAGGGATGAGGTACTCGGAAGCTCTCCTCCTAACCCAAGAGGTATAGGGTTCCAAAGCGATACAGTTCTTTGGTCCTAGCTCCTTCCTTCCTTTCTTATGGATCTTGCGCCAAGCGCGGACCATCCTGCCCTTCAAGCCTTGGGGATCTTTACCCTCATGAAAGAACACACCCTCTAACAGAATGTTATTGGGTTTATCCTTTAGGGGGAACCCAAGCTGACGACGTGCCAAAATAGGGTTGTAGTTAATTCCACCGCATGTACCAAGAAGAGGTACATTGGGGAATTCACCACAAGAGTCGATAATCTGCACACCATCATATACACGGTTGTACCAAAAGATATCATCATTAGTGATAGACATAAGTCTCGTGGACCACCGTAGACATCCTTTGTTCTCCTTGAAAGTGAGCGTCTGAGGCAAGTGCGAAATAAACCACTTGTACAACAGAGGCAAACAACACACAATGGTACCACCGCCCTTTGCATTCCTCATATGCAAAGAGAAATAAGTGTCACCCAACAGAGTAGGAACGGGATTAAGAGTAGAGAAAATCCTAATGGCGTTCACATCCACAAACTTGTCGATGTTGGGGAATAACACTAGCCCATAGATGAGAAGTACAAATATGGCCTCAAAGGCATCCTCACTCATGGCCTTCCCAAACATAGTAGCTTGATCAATGAGGAAATCAGACGGGAGACCTTGAATTCCACCTTTGGTAGTCATATGAGCACCAATAATAGATTCATCTATACGCAACAAATCAGCAATCTCTTGAGAAGAAGGAACTCTCTCCAAGCCACTGAACGAAAACTGGTCTAGGATAGGTATGCCCATAAGATAGGCATACTCCTCAAGCGTGGGCAAAAGCTGGAAATCCGGAAAAGTGAAGCAACGGTACAAGGGATCATAGAACTGCACCAACACCACTCATTAGACCTTCATCCACTTGAGTAGCCAGAATAGATAGAAGCTTCCCATGACGAGCCTTGAATTCCAAGGGATCTAATACATAGGATGTCAAACTCCTTAACTCTTTCAAGTCGGGTTGTCTGAAACTGTACTTCTTCGTATTCCTTCTTTGCTTATCCATGTATGAAAATTTGCAAATAAACCTCTTAAGGTCCTCGAAAGTTTTCTCACTGTTGATGATACGAATATGTATGAATGCATGAATGCATGGATGCAACAATCACACTCAAGGAGCAAGCAAATCACACCACACAAAGGTCATGGGATGGATCAAGTCATCCTTAATATCAATCATCCATTTTGGTGGATTATGGTTTACACCTTATCAACACCCAAGTTCCATTGATATTAAGCATATAAGAACGGATCAACCATGAATCAAGGGTTTGTTGCGAGTCGCGAGCATGGAGTCTTGGTTAAGAACCACCCAAAGGGAGTGTACTAGGGTTTAAACCTGCCAAACATGTTCCACAAGAGGTTCCCATAGTCATCGTCCCATCCTTCGGATATTATCGGATAAACGACTACTCGTATTCCAAAAATATTCTCAAGAGAGACTCTTATGAGTGTAGTATCGCGTAACAATCGTATCAAATCTTACACTTGAACGATATTTGCACTACGTCCTAAAAATAGGCCAAGATGGGCGTGGTAAACTAAGGTCCTTGGCTTCTAAGGCATATATTGGAAAGAGTAATGCCTAACCACGACTACTCGTGTGACATTATTGATCCCAACATAACCTCCACCAAGTAAATGGGCTTGCAAGTCAACTTGCTAAGGAATAACTCCACACAAGTCAACAAGACTATGCCATTCTCCTATCCTAAGTGCACTCGAGTTCGGGTATAGAACTCATCTCACGAAGATCACCAAGCATACAAGGAATTAATATTCAAACAATTCAATCATTACATACAAGACAGTAATCCCAAATTGCACAAAAATATGTCACAAAGCAATATACCATACAATACAACAAATATGAAAAGTAGGCAAAACCCACTAGGCAAATGATAGTCCCCAGCAGAGTCGCCACTTTTCTGTAGCGGGGTATTCGTTACCATTAGAGATATTGACTAAATCCAAGGTAAACCATACAAGTCGAGTCGCCACGGCACTTCTATTTATCCAAAGGAATGGTTAGAAAGAGAACAAAAACCTAAAAGTTTTATCGAATCAAAAACTAGTAAAAATGTCAGAAAGATCTGGGTAAGGGGGTTGGTTATGCAATGGGAAGGTTTTAAGCACCCAAAACATCCTAGGTACTCCTAGGGAGCTCTTTTCATAAGTGTTGTTCTAGTCTAAAGGGTGTAGGTATATCTAAAGTACTATTTACTAAAAGGAAGGTTAAAAGAAAATGACTCGCAAGGATGTCGCATCCACTGCCTACGTATCTCATCTGAGTATGAGAATCAGAGTCTTCGTAGCTCAGCTACCTATGGGTTAAAGAGAAGTGTGCTCGGTAAGACGTCGTGTCTTATGCCTACGTATCTCATCTGGAATGAGAATCAGAGCAAAACGTAGTTCGGCTAACTAGGGGTTAAGGATTGCCATCTGAACATGGATTTACAAAAGAGGACACCAGATGTGTCAAAGGAGGGTGGACAGTGTGTTCAACGTCCTAGCAGTAGGTGTCGCAGCTTGCTGAATCGAGTCTTAGACAGTTACCTATTTGCAATAGAACGGACTGCCATGCCACAAGATCGGAGACGCACGGAAGGTCTAAAAGTGGGGAAGCTCTGCTCTAGAGTTGTCATGCAATATGGACCTATGTGTTAGGATTTACAAAGGGGAACATCTACCTAATGTTAGCATGCAAAGAATAAGGGAATTCTACCTATGTTATCATACAAAGGGTTCTACCTAATGGGTGCTACCTAAACGGAACAAGAGTCGACGGATGGAGCGCGGAGAGGAGTTACGGATAAGGGTAGATGGCGATGCCGGAGGAAATCGACTTACAGGTAGATGGCGATGCCTGAGGCAATCGACTTACAAGAGGATGGATGAATGCGTGCTGGTTCTGTTAAGTTTTGAAAATGATTACTCGACGTTGGATCGAGCTTTTGATCTTATTTTGAAATGGTTATCGGATGTTCGTTTTAATTCTTGTATTAACATGTGACTAAATAAATAAAGAAATAAATATTATACACTTTATGGGAGAGGGGTACATTTGTTATAAACGGGGATTGTTCATGGCAAACAAACAATAAGAGTATATGCCTCATACATCATTCAAGTAGGCAACAGTTATCAATCAGATCGGATAAATAAACAATATATAATCAAACCAAAGAATCAAATAATGGAGCATTTAAACAATGCATGGGAGTATGAACATGTTAAATAATCAATCAATAGAAAGCGTGAATGAGAGAAACAAGTATAAAAGATAACAGATGAATCAAACAGATGAAAATATAGACACGAAGGGTCCACTGAATAATTTAATCAAGAAATGAGGTAAGGACAAAATAAAATCAAGGTAAAAGGCCTCTAATACATGGCATATGAGATGAACAAGGGAGGATCAAAAGATCTCTTCAATTGCCATAAGCAATCCCTAAGTCAAACATCGATCATAAAGAAGTCAATTGAAAATTCAAGTCAACTTAAAAAATAACAAATAAATAGCAAATTAATCAATAAAATTATGAAAAGTTAAACTAAATAAGGTGGGGCCAGGATATCATCATCCCCCAAAAAGATTTTAAAAATAATGAAAATTGGCACGTGAATTAATTAAAACAAAACATAGGTCAAACCAAAAGTCAATTAATAAGACTAGGTTAGAAATAAATGAAAAATAAATAGTAAATTAATTAAGAAAATTATGAAAAATTAAACAAAATAAGGTGGGGTCAGGACATCATCATCCCCCAAAATTATTTTAAAAATAATGAAAATTGGCATGTGAATTAATTAAAACAAAACATAGGTCAAACCAAAAGTCAATTAATAAGACTAGGTTAGAAATAAATCAAGAATAAATAGTAAATTAATCAAGAAAATTATGAAAAATTAAACTAAATAAGACGGGGTCAGGACATCATCATCCCACAAAAAGATTTTAAAAATAATTAAAATTGGTACGTGAATTAATTAAAACAAAACATAGGTCAAACCAAAAGTCAATTAATAAGACTAGGTTAGAAATAAATCAAGAATAAATAGTAAATTAATCAAGAAAATTATGAAAAATTAAAATAAATAAGATGGGGTCAAGACATTATCAGCCCCCAAAAAGATTTTAAAAATAATGAAAATTGGCACGTGAATTAATTAAAATAAAACAAAAGTCAAATTAAAAGTCAACCAACCAAACTTGGTCAAAAATAAATCCAAAATAAATTGAAAATGTGAAATAAAATTCCAAGAAAAGGTCAGGTTGACCATGAGACAGTGGTCAACCTTAATCCCAAAAATCAAATGCTAACAATAATTTTAAGTCATAAAAATAAAATCAATAAAAAAAGTGTGTTAAAATGGACCATTTAGAATAAATAATTAAAACAAAATATTAATATTAAAAAAATACGAAAATAAAAATTATATAAAATTAAATAAAACATTAAGAAAAATGAAAAATATTTTTGGGTAATTTTATGGATGAAGAAAATATTTTAAATAAGAAAAAGAAACATGAAAATGGAAGGATTAATGGTGATGAACATGGTAAGCAAGCGTAGATATATCAAAACATGACCATGGAAGAGATGATTACCTAATGGAAAATAGAAGTGGAATGGAATCTGATATGTGATGAAGCTTTGCCTCCTTGCCACGAAATTCCAATTCTCCTTTAGGGTTAGGGTTTCAGCTTCTTAAATAGGGTGGAGTAGGTGTTCTCATGGGCTTTTTAATAAGTGATTTATCCATAAGAATAAAAGTGTGAAGTGAGGTGTAAAATGTTGTTATTTTGGGCCAAACTTAAGTGAATAGATGTCCAATGCATGGCCAAAATAGGTAAAAAAAACGTGACTGGTTTGTGTAGCATGCTTAGAAAATCTGATTGGGCCAGCCAGACCAAAAATCTGCCTAGAAAATCAAGTCATGGTGCCCACTTTAAATGAATGTATCTCTCAAACCATGGATCCAAATGAGATGATTCCAAAAGGATGTGAAAGAGGACATGGCAAGGTACAATTTTTGTGAATAAAGTATTTTCAAATAATGCCTTGAAGTGCAAGAAAACTGGCCAAGAAGTCTTGACAAATTTTGAAGATTTTGGACTTAGAAATTTTTCTAAGTGTCCTAAAAAAATGTCTCACTTTGACTAAGCATAACTTTCTCAATTCTAATCCAAATGGAGAAAACTTTATATCTCTAGAAATCTTGGAACAAGAGGAACAACTTTCATGTTGGAGAAAGTTTCAAATGGAGCTTTTATCTTGATGAAAAATGGGCTTAAAGTGAGTGCAACGATCATGAAAACTTGCCCTAAATGGAAAGTCAACCATTTCCAAATTAAGTAACTTTTCCAATTCTTGATTAAATGATGAATCCATGACCAACCTTGATCATATTTCATATGTAGGATCCCCTAGGCATGGATTTTAAGATTCCCCTCTCAAAATGTCAGGAGTTGACTTTTCTGGCCCCAAAGTTGACTTTTCCCAAACTATCTGATTCCCGATTCCATTGATCATTTGAAGCACTTCTAGCTCAAATAAAGAGCTGATTTTTTGTATGTAGACCCTTGTGGACATATGGAGGGCCATGGAAAAGAGTTTCACCCAAAGAATCAGAAATAAACTGATTTTATACCAAACCCTAGTTTTAGGGCAAAATGATCAGGAACTTATTGCACTGATTGCCAATGGATCTTTCTGAGATAATTGTGAATCTTACTGGGCCAAGATGCCTCTCTAATCATGACATGGATGAGCTCCTCTACTTCCAACCAAACATTTCCTGTTGCAGGTAGCCATGAAATCCTAATTTCTGATTGAATCCAGATGAACACTCTGATAGCTTTGAATCCTTCACTGATGAACTGAGGACCATAATAAGATACTTGGACCCCCCCTGAGACCCTTGAGACTTGTATACTTAGAAAATGAAGTCCAATTCTCAATCTTGCTTTGTATGGGCTCCTTCTGTTAATGAGTGATCGATCAAAACCTGATCTCCATGTCACTAATGCAGTATGCAATGAGTATGACCTAATATGATGCTAATGGAGTGTAAAACATAATCCCATGCTTCATGGAAAAATGAAGGGTAAATTTTGGGGTATTACACTAACTAATATAACTTGTAACTGAATTGGTATAATTTGTAACTTAACTGGTATAATTTGTAATTTAACTATTATAATATGTATATTTGGCCACAACAATAAGGTTTACAAAATATGTCTTTCATTGCACCATAACAGAATTCCCATATAAGGGTTACAAAACATAGTACCAAAACATAAGTTACATTACAGACCTAAGACAACACATTGTACCAAAACATAGGTGACATTATAGATCTAAGACAACATATTGTACCAAAACATAATACCAAAATATGTGACGTTATAGACCAAAATATGACCTAAAACATCATAACAGAAGTGAGCCTAAAATATCTATATTTTTTCTTTTTGCTTGCTTGAGATGAAGTGAGCCTAGTTGCAGGGTCTTCCACATTCCTTGATACAAATAACCTATTTGTAGGGCTTGGTGATCCCACACTTCTTGTTGATCTCCTAATACTTAACATCTTGACTGGAGTCCTGGAACCACTTGCTTTAGCCTTTGTGTGACCTTGAGTCTGAGCCTGAGATTGAGATGGTTGTGTCTGAGTCTGAGGTTGATGTGTCTGAGACTGAGCTGGCTATGTATGAGATTGAACTTGAGTTCCCTGAGTCTGAGACTGAGTTGGTTGTGTCTAAGATTGAACTTGAGTTCCCTGAGCTTGAGACTGAGTTGGTTGTGTCTGAGATTGAGCTTGAGTTCCCTAAGCTTGAGACTGAGTTTGTTGTGTTTGAGATTGAGACTGAGTTGGTGGATACTTGCAAGTAAGCTTGTTATGACCATTTTTTTGCACTTACTATATTTAATATGCAGTGCAGTCCTCCTCAGTGTGCGACCAATGCCATCAACTTCACCTTGCTTCAAATTCCTTTTCTTTTTTTGGCCTTCCTAGCATTTTTATAAGTACTGATGGTCGCACATCATTATAGATTGTCCTTTCCCATAGGTTGAAGTCATTAACAGGGTAGATGACATGGCTATATACCTCCTGATATTTTCCTTTTTTGTACATATCTGGTATGTTACTCTCTACCTTGAAATTTGTGCTTTTCATGGAATAAATTGCATGCACACATGGCAAGGTTGTCAGCTACCATTTCCTACATGTACAAATTTGATCTTGCAAGTTGACACTGAACATATATCCATCATTTTGAATGTGCCTAACCTCAAAGATATGCTCAGCAAACATTATGGAAAACAAGAGATAATCTCAGCAAACATTACATTATGAATATAAAGAACATAACATAACATTATGAGTATACCTTACAATCCATATGTTGGTGTATTCACCAATCCTTGTAATCCTAATAACCAAAACATTATGAGTATATAGAACATATCAATTTATAAAGTATCAGAACATAGCAGTTTATAAAGTATCAAAACATAGCAGTTTGTAAAGTACTTCTTCGTAATGTTTGGCAAGATGTCATCATCAGTAAGGTTTGCAAATCTCATTCTATGTTTTGCCCACCTTTCCATTATGTATGTTATGATTTCTTCTAGCATTGTCAGTGTCACTATAGGCTTAGCTCTTTCTTAAATAATAACATTATCGAATTCCTGTCGCATCCGCGAAAAACAACCGGCGGGAAAAAGCAAACAAACAGAGCCGCCACTGTGCGTTATTTATCCCAAAGGAGGGAAAGGAAACGCTCGAAGTAAACCTGGAAAGGAAATGGTCTTACGACCGGAGATGCAAGGATCGGGAGTCGGTTACGCAAGGGGAAGGTATTGGCACCCCCTCACATCCGTCGTACTCGACGGGATCCACGCTCAGAAAGAATAGAATAAGGTTGCCAAACTGCTCAAAGAATGTACACAAACTGGAATAAAACACAGATGGAAGAGGAGGGGAACGGGCTCGCTAGGATATAACATCCTATGCCTACGTATCTCATCTGGAATGAGAATCAGAGCTACCGTAGTTTGGCTAACGCACGCCGAAACAAAACACACACAAAGACGCTGAAACATCAGAGCAAACACACAACAGGAAACGGAATGCCAATCGCTGGTCTTACATCCGACTCCGAACAAAAGAAACACCAACAGGAAACCGAATGCCAATCGCTGGGCTTACATCAGACTCCACAAATAAACAACAAACTGGAAACCGAATGCCAATCGCTGGACTTACATCAGACTCCAAACACACACAAAGCAGAAGAGTTGAAAAAGAAAAGGGTTGAACACACAGACTAGAAGGGAGTCGGGAACTCTGACCTAGTAGCCGTCCAGCAAAACACACACAAAAAAGAAAAAGGGCGCCCGGAGAGATCTTGCATGATCTCCTGCCTACGTACCTCATCTGGTATGAGGATCAGGGCGACGTAGTTCCCCTGAACAGGGGAGAAACTTCTATCCTAACCAGAGACTGGGAAATAACAAACTAAAAGGGAGACTGACTCAAGCCTAATAGTTGTCATGTAATCCAAAATAGTCCTAGGTTGAGGTTTCTAACAAGGGTTTGACTCACACAGGCAGTGAGTCAACCCAAGTTTATCTCTACGTACATTCAACTTCCTTGAAAGTTGATCATACGACTCCTACAGAAAGGAGATGGAAAGCAAAACAGATAAACATCAAAAGCAGTCAGCACACACTATACACAACCAAGGGGCTCAAGCAAGGTTGGGCTTTAGTCAAGGGGTCATATCGACCTTGACAAACAAGCCAAATATTGGAATGGGTGGTCAGGCTCTTAACCTCTAACATTGAGAGTTAGGGTGAGCAGATGAAATGGAGATGAGGGTTATGCCTCATAGCTCTTAACCCGGGCCTGGGTGAGCTTGAATCAAAGAAGGTGTGGTTGTCCAGAATGTGGGACTCTATTCCACATGACTGACACAACAAGATTTTGGGTTTTATTCAAAGTGCATCAACACATGGTGTGAGCAAGATGAAAGACACAACTGAATAGCAGGGGATGGATTGCACATCCCTTTTATCTGCCAATGCCTCTTCACTTAGGAGGTCTTTGTATGTACATGACACAAAGATAAACAAGCACAAACATTGCCTCATAAGGTGGGCTTCAGACAGGTGCCTGCCAAAATAACATGACAGGTCTTCCAGACTACATGGAGAATAGGAAGTTACCTAAGTGGTATGCCAACCACAAGCAAAGCAGAGCAACTCAAATAATGAGTTAAAGCGGCTAAAGTACCTGTAAGAAAAGCTAAACCAGTCAATATTTACATTCAGACAAAACAGACAACAGTCAATAGATCTCAACAGACAGACAATACCAATATGCACAATGAGTAAGCCATAAGGCAAACACTCAAGTGAATTATCATCAAAGCCTACAAAACAAACAAATGTTAGCAAACAATAACAAATGGCCAAGCTCAAATGAAGAAGCAACATCAATCATGGAGATGCATGCTTGAACCTGAAATTCACAACTCAAATGTGAGTACAAACCTCTAGGGAAAAACCTAGGGTCAAAAGTGAAGTAAAAAGCCAAATCAGAAGCTAAAACTCAACATGAATCATCCTTACTCTATCATGAACATGTCCTAAAAAGGACCAAATCAAAATCATTAAGCAAGGGCATGTAATAAGCAAGAGAAGTCAAAGGCAAATTCAAAGCATACATTTGGACATTGAGAATGAAAATTCCAAATCAAAACAGAAATGATTCAAACAATTATGAAAATTTTTGTGAGCATACAACATGTCCAATACAATCATCATACCAAAAATCATAAACAGAGAAGCTCATTTGGTATGGAAATGAAAATGCATAAGTAAGACATCCAATTGTGTGACACAAATTGTCACACCTAAAGTACATGTGTCCCAAACAATGAAGACAATATCAAAAAATGCCAAATAAAATCACACAAGTCCATTAACATGTTAACAATCATCATGCAAAATTTCATGGCATTTGGATCATGTATGAGCATTTTATGATAGGATGAATGAAGCAAGGTCACAAAAGCATACATGTTCAATCAATCTAACACAATTTAATTTCCAGGCATGGTAAAATCACAAAATCAAAACCATAAAATTCTAGACATTTCAAGGAACACTTGGCAAAAAATTGCATTCAATTTGGAGCTATTTTCAATTAGTTATGATTTTCGGAAGTTGGGAAAAAAAATTGAATTAAAATGTGACATATGATGAAATGGAGGGAAAAGATAAATGAGCACTAATTTGAAATTTGCTGCCAGGCGGAATCGAAGTGAGGCAAGGAGCAAAATGCAGTAGTTTAATTAATGAGGTGGCACGGCTTAGTCAGCGGTCAAGGCGCGTGCGTGGCTAGTCAAAGAAGTAATAGCCAACCAAATTTCCACAAAGCGCGCATGTGGCATCTACAGGAATTGAGCCCTAGCGCCAGCACTGCTAATTGCAGGCGGCGACTCTCACGACCGGGCACGGAAGAAACAGTCGTCTTCTTCGTGAAGACGGCGAGTGAACAGTAGCATCTCAAGAAATTTTTTCCAGAACTCAATAAAAATGATACCAAACGAAAGCTCATGCAACGTACATCATAGATCAATCAATAATTAAGCCAAACAAGCCATGGATTAAGAGATTCGAGCAAAAACATTCTAGATCTACAAACTTTAAACTCACATATCTCATGCAATATTCATCCGTTTTTTACAAATTTTATATCAGTGTAACCAGCATAAAAAACTCTACAATTCTATGCACATAAAATCATGAATTAGGAGGTTCGAATTTTTGACCTCTTGAAGCTCCAACAATGGCAGTAGCAGATTCAAGGCTTGGCAAGCATCCAAATCTCTTCCTGTATCACTGTTATGAGGCTTGAAGTTGAAATTGAGGCTTGGCACAACTTAAATCTTTCTCAAATAACCATTTCCATCTTCACCTTCATGAACTTGATATGCTTGATTTTTACACGAATCCTTCAAAACAAAGCTTGATCTACACCAAATCCATATCACAGAACAAGAATATGCAAGAAAATAGCAAGGTTATGTGGAAGAAATTTGAATTTTGGTTGAGAGAAAAAAATGGAGGGAAAATGAGATCTAGATCTAGAATGATGAATAATGAAAATTCTGTTATGATTATGAATATATACCCTGTGTTAATCCACTCTTAATCAAAATTAATCATGTTTAGTTGAGATTAAGTGAAAAATAAGGTGTATTGGCAAATTTGGAAAATTGGTGGTGTATGGAGCATGCATACGTGAACAGTGCTATATGGCTGATCAATTTCACTTAAAAACTTCCAATTAACACAATGGCAATGGTGATTTGTTCCCATGATGCACCAATTTAAATTTTTCAAAATTCCCTCTAAAATGGGCATGAATATGCAAATGATCATAAGATGAGTTTTTGTGCCATGCCATGATAGATTTGGAAATTTCATGTCATGAGAAGAATTTGGCAAAAAGGAGCACTCAATTTGGAG
The DNA here is from genome assembly GCF_024323335.1 of Lathyrus oleraceus. NCBI lineage: Eukaryota > Viridiplantae > Streptophyta > Magnoliopsida > Fabales > Fabaceae > Lathyrus > Lathyrus oleraceus. The sequence goes on from NC_066579.1 coordinate 175,485,367, forward strand.
TTATGAGTCAAAAGTTATGCCCTTTTGAAGTTTCAAGCACACTTGGCAATGATTTGATCATATCTCCTCAACCATTCATCATAAATTCATGATCTTGGACTTTTTGGAAATGGGAGAGAGAGAGATCTTCAACTTTCATGTTGGGCAAAATTTCATTTGAAGCTTCTTTGATGATGTAAAATCAAGTTGAATTTGAACCAAAAACTTTCCATTTTTGGAAACTTTCAATTACAGGTCACTTTCCATTTTTGGAAACTTTTGATCTGACCTCAAATTCTTCAAGATATGCATTTGACAAGATGAATAAGCCTCTTTTGGACATGAATGAGATGTTGAAACTCATTTCTCCACCTCCCAGCCCTCAATTGACTTTCAGTTGACTTCCTGGTTGACAGATGACCTAGAAGTGCTCTGATCAGCTTGAGCCTCAACCACTTGAGGAAATGGCTCCAAAATGAAACCCTAGCTCCAATAAGCTCTTCATAATAATCATATGATCTACATCCAAGAAATAAACCCCATCTCCTTGAAAAACCCTTACTGGTAGAATGCAACTGATTAGGGTTGACCAGAGGTCAAAACCCTAATCCCAAGGAATCTGAGCATAAATTCTGAAACCTTTTCTAAGGACACAACCATGATGATGATGATGATGTACCCTTGCAATCAAGATACTGCTCAACCTCCTTGGAGAACCAAGAAAACCCTAATTGAAGCACAAACCCTCAGATGGCTAGTGATCAATTTATGAGACCCTCAGGCTTGAACCTCTTAACCTCTTCATCTTCTGAGAAAGACTTAGGAGGATGACCTGTTTATTCTCACATGATATGCAATATGCAATTACTAATGCCCTACAAAATGAAATGCAATATGCTAAGCTAGTCCCAAGAAGAGGAGGGCAAATTTTGAGGTGTTACAGCTGCCCCTATTCAATCCACTGTGAACCTGTCGATATGAATAGCCTAGGCTTTCAGATGATCAGGGTGAAGAGTGATTGAATACCAAGAACATACGAACAATTTGCACTCCGCATGGAAATAATTAACAATGCCTGTCAGAATCGGCAAAGAAGCGATCTCAAAAGAAGAACCCGTCTGGCACGGAGAAATTCGGCCTGAGTACCGAGAAGAAATATTGACCCGGATATCAAAATAAATGGTAACACAGGAACCACCATGGCCTGAACGCCGCTCATCAGTCTGAATACTGAGCAACGGAACATGAGAGTATTAACATCAGTCTGAACACCGAGAGATTGGCCTGAATGCCCGAAAAACTGACCTGAATGCCGCTTCGGTATGAATACCACTTCGGTCTGAATACCACAAACTGGCCTGAATACCGCTTCGGTCTGAATACCACAAACTGGCCTGAATACCGCTTCGGTCTGAATACCGGAAACTGGCCTGAGTACCACAAGTGCGTCGACCTGATCGTCGGAAACTTCTTCGATCTGAACATCAGAAACTGGCATGAGTGCCACAAGTGCTTCGACCTGAACGTCGGAAACTTCTTCGATCTGAAAATCGGAAACTGGCCTGAATGCCACATCGGTCTGAATACCCGAAAACTGGCCTGAATGCCGCAAGCTGCATCGATCTGAACTTCGGAAGCTTCTTCGATCTGAACATCGGAAACGGGCCTGAATGCCACATCGGGCTGAATACCCGAAAACCGGCTTGAACGCCACATCGGTCTGAATACCCGAAAGCTGGCCTGAACGCCACATCGGTCTGAATACCCGAAAACTTTGTCATGCCTGTCAGCATCGGCAGAAATAAAGGACAGTGATAAATGAGGCGGCACGCGTGCCAACAACCCATGCTGGGGATAACAAGCCATGAGCATGCTATCCTTACTTAACCCATTGTGAATGAACAAATTACGCTCAGCTGGGGATTTTTTCTCTCTTTTTTCCTTGCTCTTTTTTTTTGCTTTTCTTGAACCTCAAAACTTCTCTTGATTTTTTTATTATTTCCGTCTCCGCCCGACAGAAACTCTTCCTCCAATATCGCACTACTAGGGAATATTGTTGATTCAAAATCACGATGCCAAATTCCTTAGAGTAACATCTTCACCCTCTGGCGAAACCCATCCTCAAACAGTAACCACGGCTTGAGACTAGCTTATGCTTGCAATGCTGATGCATGATTTTTTTCAGCGTAATGCTCCATAATCATGGAAATGCTACGCAATAAACTATGCAATATGCTATGCTTATCTACATGATGAATGCATAAAAAGTATCCCCCTCAAGGGACTCTTCTGGGGAGCTCGAGGCACTCTGCTGAGGAACCCGACAACACTCCAATCTCCACCCTGCTGGGGAATAGCACTCCTGCTGGGAAATAGGCAACCCTCACCAGGGATGACCTCCGCTGAACCCGATCCGCTCGGGGACTTCGCTGGGGAAGAAACCACCAACACACTCTGTGGGGAAAACAACAATCTTCGACTTGCTGGGGAACTAACAAGCTCCGCCATGCTAGGGGAAATAGCCACCTTCCGGCCTGGATGCTGAGGAAATAGCAACCTTCAGGCCTGGCTGCTGAGGAAACACCGATCTCAAACCTGCTGGGGAGATAACCATCCCGACCCTGCTAGGGAAGACACAGACCTTGAATCTGCTGGGGAGGTAACAATCCCAACTCTGCTTGGGGAAACAAGGAAAGTCTGGCACAGAACACCCGTCGACTCGTCGAACCCTGGTATTCAACATCTAAATCCGGCGTCAGCTTTCCACTTTTGAGAGCTCTCAGACTCGTCTGGACTTTCTGATTCATCACCTTGTATTCTCGACCTCTCCGTACTCCACGGAGATCGAACTCCCTGGATTCATACAAACTTTCCAGTCCTCAGACTTTGAAGAGTCTTCTTGATTAATTCTCCAGGATCGTTGCACGTTCTTCTGTCGTCTTTTCACCGTTTTTCAATCCCTTGTCCCTGATTGGACTCCACGGGCATCTTTTGTCAAAAAGGCTTCACATCACAACCTACAAGTGAGTGAAAATACCTAACAGCACCTGCAAAAGAGATCGTTAGATAAAAACGTGCCCCAGGTGTGCCAAGATTTCAACACCTGAGTCACTCAACCTTCCAAATAAGATTTCAAGTTTTCAATCTTATGAACATGCATTGGAAGGGACCTCCATGTCTTAAAATGCAAATATTCTTTATCAAAATAAACGGATGTTTTTGCAATCAAAGCGGTAATGAAAACAAAACAAAATTATTTGACTGAATATGCATTTTATTGATTGAAAAAGATGTGGCTCAAAACTGAGCGATACACAGGAAGCAATTCCTGAAAAGAGGTAATTATGCACAAAAGGAAAAATCTATCCTAACGACAATGTGAAACCTTGATCTCATCGAGTTCCAACTCGGTTACACCCCATATGTCCTCAGACTCTCCGTGCTTTCTGCCTTCTAAACAAGACACTTCCGACTGATCCCTACCGGGGATTATCCATGGTGTCTTAACCAAAGTAAACGATCATGCTAGACGCAGTTGTTCGTTTCAATCCCTCTTTTGCCTGGACCGCCCTTTCGGGTTTTCAGTCCACCGGGATACCCTTTTTTGCCCAAGCCGCCCTTTCAGGTTTTCGACTTGCCGGGTGTACAATTTTTCCCTTTTTATCCCTAATTTTTGCCGGAACCTTTTTTCATTTTTTTTTTGGTTCGCCGGGATGCCCATTTTTGCCTAGACCATTTTATTCTTTTCGTCCAGCGGGTCTCTTATACGAAGTATTTTTTAACTGCGTCCGCATTCACAGGGGATGGAAAATCCTCACCATCCATGGTCGTCAACAACAAGGCTCTGCCAGAGAAAACCTTCTTGACCACGAATGGACCTTCATAATTGGGTGTCCATTTTCCCCTTCGATCGTTTTGAGGAGGAAGGATCCTTTTCAACACCAGATCTCCTACATGATATACCCGAGGTCGCACCTTTCGGTCAAAAGCGCGCTTCATCCGCTGCTGGTACAACTGCCCATGACAAATGGCCGCCAGCCTCTTTTCCTCAATCAGGCTCAACTCCTCGTACCGGGTCCTTACCCATTCAGCCTCTTGCAATTGCACGTCCATCAGGACTCTCAACGACGGAATCTGGACCTCAACCGGTAGCACCGCTTCCATCCCGTACACGAGTGAGAAAGGCGTTGCCCCAGTAGATGTACGCACCGAGGTTCGATACCCATGCAATGCAAACGGCAACATCTCGTGCCAATCCTTATAGGTCACGACCATTTTCTGCACAATCTTCTTGATATTCTTATTGGCTGCCTCAACCGCCCCATTCATCTTCGGACGATAAGGAGAAGAATTGTGATGCTCAATTTTGAATTCCCGGCACAGTTCTGCCATCATCTTGTTGTTGAGATTAGAACAATTATCAGTAATGATTCTCTCGGGAACCCCATATCTGCAAATGATGTCTCTCTTCAGGAATCTGGCAACGACCTGCTTTGTCACGTTTGCATAAGAGGCTGCTTCCACCCACTTGGTGAAGTAATCGATAGCCACTAATATGAACCGGTGCCCATTCGAAGCTGTAGGCTCAATCTTCCCAATCATATCGATGCCCCACATAGCAAACGGCCACGGAGACGACATCAAACTCAACGGGTTCGGAGGCACGTGCACCTTATTAGCATAAATCTGGCATTTATGACACTTCCGCACGAAATTGAAACATTGGGCCTCCATCGTCATCCAATAATACCCAGCTCTCAACAGTTTTTTCACCATTGCATTCCCACTGGCATGGGTACCAAACGACCCCTCGTGTACCTCTTTCATCAATTGGCTTGCTTCTTTATCATCGACACATCTGAGCAAGACCCAATCAAAATTCCGCTTGTACAAAACCCCATCCTTATTCAGATAAAACACCATGGCCAACCTCCTCAGAGTCTTTCGGTCCTTTTTAGATGCTCCCTCAGGATATTCTTGGGTTTCTAGATAGCGTTTAATGTCATAGTACCACGGCTTCTCATCATCAAGCGTTGTGTCAACAGCAAACACATAAGCCGGTCTATCCAGACGTCCCACCTCAATACTAGGGAACTGATTCCACCACCACACCTTAATCAAGGCGGCCAGAGTAGCCAAAGCATCTGCCAAAGGGTTTTCCTCTCTCGGCACATGATGCAATTTCACCTTGGTGAAAAACGTCAACAATCTCCTCGTATAATCCCGGTATGGAATCAAATGAGATTGATGCGTATACCATTTTCCGTTAACCTGATTCACAACCAAAGCTGAATCTCCATATATTACGAGGTTCTTGATCCTCAAATCAATCGCCTCTTCAATCCCCAAAATACAAGCTTCATATTCAGCCACGTTGTTGGTGCACTCAAATGTTAGCCGGGCAGCAAAAGGAATGTGGGATCCTCTCGACGTAACCAAAACAACACCAACACCGCTACCATTCACGTTAACAGCCCCATCAAACATCAGAATCCATTCGGATTCAGGGTCAGGCCCCTCCTCCGGGATTGGTTCCTCACAATCTTTCGATTTGAGAAACATGATGTCCTCATCAGGGAACTCAAACTTCATCGGTTGATAATCCTCGATGGGTTGCTGGGCGAGGTAATTAGACAATACACTCCCCTTGATCGCTTTCTGAGAGGTATACTGAATATCATACTCGGTTAAAATCATCTGCCATCTCGCAACCCGTCCGGTCAATGCTGGCTTCTCAAAAATATACTTGATCGGATCCATCTTGGAAATCAACAAAGTGGTATGAACCAGCATATACTGTCTCAGTCGGCGGGAAGCCCATACCAAAGCACAATAAGTTTTCTCGAGCAGTGAATATCTTGTTTCACAGTCGGTAAACTTTTTGCTAAGGTAGTAAATCGCATGCTCTTTTCGACCAGACTCGTCATGCTGCCCCAGTACACACCCCATAGACCCCTTGAGGACCGTCAAGTACAGAATTAACGGTCGTCCCTCCACGGGAGGCATCAGAATCGGAGGCTCCTGCAAATACTCTTTTATCTTTTCAAATGCCGTTTGGCAATCATTATTCCACCTGACCGTCTGATCTTTTCTCAACAACTTGAATATAGGTTCGCACGTGGCTGTTAGATGAGATATGAACCGTGAAATGTAGTTCAATCTACCTAAGAAACCACGAACCTCCTTTTCTGTTCTCGGTTCAGGCATTTCTTGTATTGCTTTTACTTTAGCAGGATCAACCTCGATTCCTCTTTCGCTTACAATAAACCCCAGCAATTTACCGGACCGCACTCCGAAAGTGCACTTATTCGGATTCAACCTCAGACTGAATTATCTCAGCCGGTCAAACAACTTGGCCAGATCTACCAAATGCCCCTCTTCTGTTTGGGACTTTGCTATCATGTCATCAACATAGCATTCAATTTCATGATGAATCATATCATGAAACAAAGTCACCATGGCCCTCTGATAAGTAGCACCGGCGTTCTTGAGACCGAATGGTATCACCTTATAGCAAAAAGTGCCCCACGGTGTGATGAACGTTGTTTTCTCCATATCATCTGGCGACATTTTGATTTGATTATATCCAGAAAAGCCATCCATGAAGGAAAACACCGAGAACTGAGCTGTATTATCTACCAACACATCAATGTGAGATAATGGAAAATCATCCTTCGGGCTAGCTCTATTCAAATCCCGGTAGTCCATACACATTCTCACCTTCCCGTCTTTCTTCGGCACCGGCACAATATTAGCAACCCAAGGCGGATAATTGGTGACAGCGAGGAAACCAGCATCCAACTGCTTCTGAACCTCCTCTTTAATTTTCATGGCCATCTCAGGTCGAGTTCTGCGCAACTTCTGCTTCACTGGAGGACAATCTGCTCTCAATGGTAGCTTGTGCACAACGATATCGGTATCCAACCCTAGCATATCCTGATAAGACCAGGCGAAGATATCAATATATTCTTTCAACAAGGCTACCATTTTTCTCTTAACATTCGCCTCCAAAGCAGCCCCAACCTTCACTTCTCTCCTGACCTCGTCAGTACCCAGATTCACAACCTCAACTTGCTCTTCATGCGGTTGAATCACCTTCTCCTCTTGTTTTAACAACCTGGCTAATTCCTCCGGCAGTTCACAATCTTCTTCGCCTTCTTCTTCGGCATGATAGATCGGATTGTCGAAGTCATATGAGGGTGTAACAGGATTGTTATCAATGAGATCCGGAGAAAGATCGCATCTGCATGAATGTTGATTCATGCATTGCTTTAGAACCGGAACGAAGCACATTAAAAGGAAGAAAAATGAAAATAAACATTGCCATTTTTATTTTTGTTTTTAAACTGCAAAAATAAATGAAAAACAGGGAACACCGCTTTTAATGAAAAACATCCATTTATTATTGATGCAAATTTTGCCAAATGAAACACATGAGGTGGCCCTTACAAAGAACCATTACGTTTCGGGCAAAACGTATGGCTTTCATGCAGACAAAATTGAAAAACAGGAAATATTACTCTTCACGTAGAGTGACAGTGATGATCTTTTCGGCCTTCCAGTTCTGGACTTCCATCCCTGGTATGCACGGTTTTATCCATTGATCGAGCTTGCAATCACTGTCGACCTCTTCACCCACCATACAGATGTGATATGGATCCAGCATTCCAGCACTGGTGAACGTGAATGGCGGACGACGTCCTCTGCCCTGTCCAGACGAGCCTCGGCCCGACTGATAACCAACCCCAAATCTGTCCTTCTTGGCGGCTATGTCCATCATCTTCCCCCAACCAGGAGCTTCTCCACTCTTCACCACCTCAGCAGCCTGCTTGTATGAAGAAATGGACGGCTTCTCCTCTTTAGCAAAAATAGCATTCTCCACCTTGACGATTTCGAATGCTTGACTCGGTGTCTCAACAATTTCACCGTCCATTTCAACATATTTGAACGATGATAGGTGGCTGATGAAGATATCTTCTTCCCCACAAACCGTGACGACCTGCCCGTCCCAGATATATTTCAGCTTCTGGTGCAAAGTCGAGGTTACTGCCCCAGCAACATGTATCCATGGGCGACCCAACAGGCAACTGTATGCCGGCTGAATATCCATGACATAAAATACAGACTTAAACACCTCGGGCCCGATCTTCACAGGAAGCTCCACTTCCCCAAACACTTCCCGCTTAGAACCATCAAAGGCTCTCACAACCAGGTCAGTGGGCCTCAATATTAACCCTTCACAATCCAGCTTCTCCATGGCCTTCTTCGGCAACACATTGAGCGATGAGCCGGTATCAACCAACACGTGCGAGAGCACGGCTCCTTTACACTCCATCGCAATGTGTAATGCCCTATTGTGATTCCGCCCATCCACAGTCAGATCCAGATCAGTGAAACCCAGCCCATGGCTGGCATTGACGTTTGACACCACCGTCTCCAACTGATTGATCGTGATCTCCTGAGGAACATAGGCTCTCTTCAGTATTTTCAATAAAGCCTCCCTATGCCCCTCGGAGCTCAGCAATAAGGACAAGATTGAGATCTTGGATGGAGTCTGTTGCAAGTGGTCAACAAGCTTGTACTCTGACTTCTTGATGATTCTAAAAAATTCTTTAGCTTCACCATCAAGTTCTCTTTCCGACCCACCAGGCGCCGGTGTCACTACAAGAGTACCCTCATTTACCACCTGCTTCCCTCTTGCCCTGGCTAAAGCCTCGACCTTATCTTTCTTTTCTTTCTCTCCTTCTCCACCCCTCAAAGCGTCAGGTGCAAACAACCTTCCACTGCGAGTGAAACCACTGGGTCCGGCATTATCCACCTTTGAAACGGTGGTTTCACCTGCAGCTTGATCATCCAGCTTCTCCCCATTACAGTAGACCTCTCCACCATAATGCCATGGCACGGCGTCATCATTGTCATAAGGAATAGGCCCAGGTACCGTGATGGTAACTGGAGTCGCATCTGCCAGCGTTGACAAATCGACCGGATCAAAGTAGATAGTTATGGTGGAGACATCTTCCTTCCCCAAATTGACCTTCTCAAATCGGAGGCTTCCCTCATCTATCATCTTCTGGACAACCTCCCTCAACAATACGCGCCCATCAGTAGCAACAGTGCACGCAGCACAACCATCATTACAGCCCGGGAAGACCCCATTCTTCAACAGTTGCCTCTTGACCTCAGCCAATGGAGTCTTTAACTGATCCACATTCATCACCCAAATTCGGCCCTCATCCTCAGAAATTGCATTCACCCCCATCTGGCCATGCGCCGACATGGGATTAGCGTTCACATTTGGAGACGGAGCAAAATTGATAGCTTTAGAATCCACCAAGTCCTGGACAACATGCTTAAAAGCTTTACAATTTTCCATATTGTGTCCAGGGGCACCTGAGTGGAATTCGCACTTGGCGTTTTTGTCATAACTGGGAGGCCTCTGATCGGGTCTCACTGGAGCCAAGGTTCTCAGCTGAACCAACCCCAAGTCCTTCAACTTCTTCAGCAAGAACGAGTACGTCACAGGTGGCCTATCAAATTGACGATCAGTCATTCGCCCTCTCACCTGATACCCGGCCCTCTACGATCTCTGTTGAAATGGTTGTCATTGTTGTTGCAGTTGTTGTTGTTGCTGTTGTTGTGCATGTTGATTATCAGCAGGAATAGTTACCGCAGCAGTGTGCTGGTAGTAACGATCCCTACCTGGTCCTCTCTGGGTATACACAACACTTGTATCACCTTCCTTCTTTCTCTGGCCATTACCAAAGGGCTTCTTCGATCCAGACGACGAATCGCTACCCTGGATCTTTCCCATCTTCAACCAGCTTTCGATTCTTTCTCCGGCCACCACTATATCAGCAAAATTAGTAACAGGGTATCCCACCATTTTCTCTGCAAATGTCCCCTGAAGGGTACCCATAAACAGATCCGACATCTCTCTATCCACCAATCGAGGTTGAACCCTGGCGGCCAACTCCCTCCATCTCTGCGCGTATTCTTTAAACCCTTCATTAGGCTTCTGAGACATACCCTGCAATTGGGTACGGCTAGGAGCCATGTCAGCATTAAATTGATATTGTTTAAAGAATGCATCTCCGAGATCCTGCCATCTTTTGACATCAGATGACCTCAATTTGGTGTACCATTCCAAGGACCCCCCAGACAGACTGTCCTGGAAGAAATACATCCAAAGCTTCTGGTCCATTGTATAAGCAGAAATCTTTCGGACGAAGGTCTGGAGATGAGTTTCCGGGCAAGAACTCCCATTATATTTGTCAAACGCAGGCGCTTTAAACTTTTGCGGGATCACAATCCCTCAACCAGCCCCATGTTCGACATATTGACAACCCCCGGAGTAGCATAACTCTCTAGAGCCCTGATTTTCTCCGTCAGCACCTGAATCTCTTTGTTTGGTGGTTGGACACCCCACTGACCAAACTGTTCATTCAGCATGGAGAACTGGTCCGCTTCTTTGTCTTCCTCTCTATCCTCCTCAGCCCCGAAGAAAGGAGGAAACAGACTATCCTTCAGATTGTTACCCATCGGACCCGGTCCACCGCCTGTGGCAACACCAAAACCACCCCCATTATTTATCACTACACCAGCAGTAGTCTTCTTTCTGAGATCTCCTCCATCCCTAGAACCCCCAAGGCCATTATTGGACACTCCTTCCTGATTGTTACCACTGTTGGCAGCTGAAGCCCGCTCGAGCTTCTCCACTTTATCAGCAAGTGCTTTTTGTCCCACGGAGAACCCTTGCATGACATTGATCAGTTCGCTCATTTTCTCCTTCAACTCGAGAATATCTGTGTTGGGTAGATCCATCAGCCTGGATGTGTTGCGTCTGGTAGGGTATCTGTGCGGACGTGCTGCGTGCAAAGGAATGATTCTACGTGTGCGAGCAATGATTCCTGAAACAATCAAGCACGTTAGAAACTGACACCTGCAAAATAGAAGACAAGTTATTCTGATTATGCATGAATGCAATGTCTATCCATATGAGGAACACTCTGTCTTTCGATCCTGGCTTCATCGAGACAGATAATAATTCGGCAACAATATTTTGACATCAATCATCTCGTTTCACCATACAGAGCAGAGATATATGATTTAGCAAAGATATCACCCAACCATGTGTGTGTTGTAACACCCTTCTAAAATACCCCAATAATTAATTAAAACAACAAATATAAATCAGAGTAGATATGCAATTAAGGGTGTCACACTTGACACTTCACACCATTCACCAAAATAGTTTGTCATGCTCATTTATTAATCAAATAAAACATTGCACAATTCGCAGCGGATAGAGATCTAATCAATCATGCAAACCATGTAATCACGTTACATGTAAAACTGTTCAACAACCACAATTGAAAACAAAGTAAAACATCCCGTCCCGATGTTACATCTACCAGAGCATGACCCACTAAGGAACTACACTAGACTCCAAGCACTAGCTTCTACTCAATCACTGCTCGTTACCTGAAACATAGTTGTAAGGGTGAGTTCCTCAATCGATATAATAAGCATTATAAAATATCATGTAATGCTAAGTAAATTAACACATTTCATCACCCTAATCATATCACACATTCAGCAACGGCAACATCAACTCATAATCATACTCAACACAACACAACACAAAACACACGTATAATATTGGAATACATCCATTCATATTATACGCCATACATATATTATGCAATAAGACTCCATGCATGCGGTACCGACTATTCGTGAACACATAGTTCAACCTCACCGATCAAACCCATATACGGCTACCAAGCTCACTAGTCCCACTCATTTGAGACCTAGTGACTCACTCACTAATTCCTCACCATGGGAATTAGCTACCACCCCAAGGGCTATGCTATGCACGCTAAATCACCTAGCATGCAAATATCAACAACAATCCACAATAATTCACTCACTAATTCCTCACCATGGGAATTAGCTACCACCACAAAGGCCATATTATGCACACTAAATCACCTAGCATGCAACCATCAACAATCCACAATGGACATATGCTCACACTCTAAGCCATAAACAGTCCATTCACAATAGCATACATAATAGATATATTCACAACATTATGCACACCATCATACATCATCAATACAATTATCACAGAATCATATTATGTCATGCCACATAATCAATCACAGTATTAGCACACTCTACTAATACCTACACTGCTCAAAACAACGGGAAATTGATCCCTCCTATATCATACACCAATATAGGCCAATCATCAATTGTTCACAATATTTAAAATATCAGTTTTTCTACTTTTCAAACAGTGTTAACCGGTTAACGCCCTGGGTTAACCGGTTAACGCAACACAGAACACGCTTCCTGGCACATTTTAACAGTGTTAACCGGTTAACGCCCTGGGTTAACCGGTTAACGCAAGACAGACAGCAATTTCTCATAATTCATAACAGTGTTAACCGGTTAACCCCCTGGGTTAACCGGTTAACACAAGACAGAAAGCTGTTCCTGCGCTAACACGAAGCAGAATGCAGAATCCTCCGCATTTTCCGCCGTTGGAGGACTTCCGAACCTCCGATTCCAATTCCGTAAAAAGTTACACGTTCGGAAAATCACAACTCACCCAAATATAGATTCAATTACAGCTTTAACATAACTTATTCATCACAATTTTTCAGCACTCATCATCCCAATTAGGGTCAATTCAACGGCTTATTACTACCCATTACATGTTAACCCATAATACCCATTAAACGACGATAAACCCCCCTTACCTGAGTTAATCCGGCAATCCTTTAGCTTCAAGCTCTTCCTTCTTCAACCCTTGTTCTCTTGCTCTTCCTCTTTGCCCTTTCTCCACTTTTCTGTCGCTTTTCCCTTTTCACGTGAAAAAAACTTTCTTTACCAAATGGAACTCTCTTTATATATATATTCCAACTTTATTATTCCAATAATAATAATCCAATAATATTCCAATTATTTAATTAAATTAATAAATATACTATTAACTTAAATTAAATAATTATCATATTTTTATCGGGGTGTTACAACTCTTCCCCACTAAAAGAGTTTTTGTCCTCGAAAACATACCTCAAGCGAATAACTCTGGATAAGACTCCTTCATCTGACTCTCAAGTTCCCAAGTCACATTGCCACCTGCTGGTCCTCCCCAAGCTACCTTTACCAAAGCAATCTCTTTACCCCGCAACTGCTTCAACCCTCGATCCTCGATCCTCATAGGTGATGTTTCAACAGTCAGGTTATCTCTCACTTGTACATCATCTACTTGGACCACATGCGACGGATCAGGAATGTACCTCCTCAACTGAGACACATGAAAAACCTCATGCAAATTCACAAGTGACGGCGGTAAAGCGATACGATAGGCTACCTCCCCTATCCTCTCCAAAATCTGATAAGGACCAATAAATCGAGGTGTCAACTTCTTCGACTTCAAAGCTCGACCAACCCCAGTTATCGGAGTAACACGAAGAAACACATGATTTCCCTCTTGAAACTCAAGTGACTTCCTTCTCTTGTCGTGATAACTCTTCTGACGACTCTGAGCAATCCTCATCTTCTCCCGAATCATCTTAATATTTTCCGTAGTTTGTTGAACAATTTTCGGTCCAACCACAGCACTCTCACCGGACTCATACCAACATAAAGGTGTCCGACATCTCCTACCATACAAAGCTTCAAACGGTGCCATACCAATGCTCGAATGAAAACTATTGTTGTAGGTAAACTCAATCAAAGGTAAATAGCAATCCCAAGCACCTCCCTTTTCCAAAACACAAGCCCTCAAAATATCCTCTAGTGACTGAACCGTCCTCTCAGTCTGACCATCAGTCTGCGGATGATATGCAGAACTCAATCTCAGCTTAGTTCCCAAAGCCCTCTGCAAACCTTCCCAGAACTTCGATGTAAATCTAGGATCTCTGTCCGAAACAATACTCGACGGAATACCATGCAAACTTACAATTTTCTCAATATACAACTCAGCTAATCTCTCTAACGGATAATCCATTCTGATCGGAATGAAATGAGCCGATTTTGTCAATCTGTCAACAATCACCCAAATAGCTTCAAAATTCTTAATTGTCCTCGGTAAACCCGAAACAAAATCCATACTGATACTATCCCACTTCCACTCTGGAATAGCCAACGGTTGCATTAGCCCAGACGGCTTCTGATGCTCAATCTTTGACTTCTGACAAGTCAAACAAGAATAAACAAAACTCGCAATTTCTCTTTTCATTCCCGGCCACCAAAATAACTTTTTCAAATCATGATACATCTTCGTAGCCCCAGGATGAATACTCAGGCCACTACGATGTCCTTCCTCAAGAATACTCTTCTTAAGTTCGGTAACATCCGGAATACACACCCGATTACCAAATTTCAAAACACCATTCTCATCAGCTCTGAATTCACCACCTTGACCTTGATTCACTAGAGTCAACTTATCAACCAAAAGCACATCGGATTTCTGACCCTCTCTAATCTCATCCAGAATACCACTCGTTAACTTCAACATTCCCAATTTAACACTATTGTGAGTACTCTCACACACCAAACTCAAGTCTCTAAACTGCTCAATTAAATCCAATTCCTTAATCATTAACATAGACATATGCAATGATTTCTGACTCAATGCATCAGCCACTACGTTTGCTTTACCCGGATGGTAATTCAAACCAAAGTCATAATCCTTCAGAAACTCTAACCATCTCCTCTGTCTCATATTCAGCTCTTTCTGATCAAACAAATACTTTAAACTTTTATGGTCACTGAAAACCTCAAATCTTGACCCGTACAAGTAATGCCTCCATAACTTCAGAACAAATACCACAGCTGCCAACTCTAAATCGTGTGTCGGATAGTTCCTCTCATGAACCTTCAGTTGTCTCGAAGCATAAGCTACAACCTGCTTATTCTGCATCAAAACACCACCCAAACCCAACAATGAAGCATCACAGTAAACCTCGAATGGTTCCGATGGACTCGGTATTATCAGAATAGGAGCAGTAGTTAACCTTCTCTTTAACTCTTGGAAACCTTCTTCACATTTTGAGTCCCAAACAAACGCTTGCCCCTTTCTAGTCAACATCGTCAACGGTAACGCCAACTTAGAAAATCCCTCAATGAATTTCCTATAATAACCTGCAAGTCCAAGAAAACTCCTTATCTCAAAAACTGACTTCGGAGCTTCCCACTTAGATACCGCTTCTATCTTAGAAGGATCAACAGCAACACCACCTCCTGAAATCACATGACCAAGAAAACTAACCTCTTCTAACCAAAATTCACACTTAGACAGTTTAGCAAATAACTTCTTATCTCGTAGAACTCCTAAAACCACTCTCAAATGTTCAACATGCTCTTCTTCAGATTTCGAATACACCAAAACATCGTCAATAAACACCACAACAAACTTGTCTAGGTACGGATGGAAAATCCTATTCATATACTCCATAAATACCCCAGGCGCATTAGTCACACCAAAAGGCATTACAGAATACTCGTAATGTCCATACCTTGTTCTGAAAGCAGTCTTCTGAATATCCTCAGTTTTCACACGTATCTGATGATACCCCGATCTCAAATCTATTTTGCTGAACACACTCGCACCAACCAACTGATCCATCAAATCATCAATCCTCGGCAAAGGATACCGATTCTTGATCGTCACTTTATTCAGTTGCCTGTAGTCCACGCACAACCTCATAGTACCTTCTTTCTTCTTAACCAATAACACTGGTGCACCCCACGGTGACACACTCGGACGAATAAATTTCTTATCCAACAGATCTTCCAACTGACTCTTCAATTCAGTTAACTCAACAACAGACATACGGTACGGAGCCATCGACATCGGCCTAGTACCAGGTACCAAATCAATTGAGAACTCAACTTCACGCTCTGGCGGTAATTCATTCACTTCTTCAGGAAACACATCAGGAAAATCACACACCACGGCTAGATCGCAAATCACCAGTTTATCTTTAGCCTCCAAAGTCGCTAACAGCATAAACAACTCTGCCCCATCTGCTACTGCCTCATTCACCTGCCTTGCTGATAGAAACAAACTCTTTCCTTCCCCAATCTCAGGAAAGATCACAGTCTTATCAAAACAGTTGATATAAACTCGATTAAACACCAACCAGTTCATACCCAGGATAACATCAATCTGCACTAGTGGAAGACACACGAGGTCCATTCCAAAGTCTCTACCAAAAATACTCAAAGGACAATTTAAACAAACTGAAGTAGTAGTCACTGAACCCTTCGCAGGAGTATCAATCACCATACTCCCATGCATCTCAGATATCTCTAATTTAAGTTTCACAGCACAATCCAAAGATATAAAGGAATGAGTCGTACCTGTGTCAATAATAGCTACAAGAGGAAAGCCATTAATATAACACGTACCTCGGATCAAACGATCATCTGCAGAAGTCTCAGAACCCGATAAAGCAAATACCTTGCCTCCCGACTGGTTCTCTTTCTTAGGCTTAGGACACTGTGGACTGATATGACCCACCTCTCCACAGTTGAAACAAGTCATAGTCTTCAACCGGCACTCTGCAGCCAAGTGACCACCTTTGCCACACTTGAAACACTTCTTCTCAGTACTGGTACACTCATGGATACGATGTCTAGCCTGACCACATCTGTAACACTTAGCAGGGGCACTGGAGTCTCCCCCACTAGGTCTCTTCATCCCACTCTGTCTCTGGAAACCTTTGCCAGCTGCATACAGTTTCCCACGATCATTCTGATTCTTGCCTTTCCTATCAACCCTTTGCTGATAGCTCTCCGCTCTGGCCTTGGTATCTTGTTCAAAAATCCTGCAACAGTCAACCAAGTCAGAAAACACTCTAATCCGCTGATACCCAATAGCCTGCTTGATCTCGGGACGCAACCCGTTCTCAAACTTCACACATTTTGAAAATTCTCCAGTAGCCTCATCATAGGGAGTGTAATACTTCGACAGCTCTGTGAACTTAGCAGCATACTCAGTAACAGACCAGTTGCCCTGCTTCAATTCTAAGAACTCTATCTCTTTCTTTCCTCTGACAGCATATGCGTACCGAACCTGACCTTCTGGTTATCGGCACACTCAGTCACTCGGAAGATCCTCTCGATCTCCTTCAACCACTTCTGAGCACCATCTGGATCGTATGCTCCTTTGAACATTGGAGGATTGTTCTTCTGGAACTCACTCAGTTGACGAGCAGCTCCCAGTCCCACAACATTCGGATTTCCTCCAAGTACTCCAGCTAGCATACCCAGAGCCTCAGCAATCGCAGCATCGTCTCTACCTCTTCCAGCCATCTCTATTCTGAATGCCCAACAAGCTAAAACAATAAGTACTGATAGGGTTACACAACACCTATCACGTACAGGGAAACAGAATAATTACGACTCGACTCGACCGACTATGCTCTGATACCACTAATGTAACACCCTTCTAAAATACCCCAATAATTAATTAAAACAACAAATATAAATCAGAGTAGATATGCAATTAAGGGTGTCACACTTGACACTTCACACCATTCACCAAAATAGTTTGTCATGCTCATTTATTAATCAAATAAAACATTGCATAATTCGCAGCGGATAGAGATCTAATCAATCATGCAAACCATGTAATCACGTTACATGTAAAACTGTTCAACAACCACAATTGAAAACAAAGTAAAACATCCCGTCCCGATGTTACATCTACCAGAGCATGACCCACTAAGGAACTACACTAGACTCCAAGCACTAGCTTCTACTCAATCACTGCTCGTTACCTGAAACATAGTTGTAAGGGTGAGTTCCTCAATCGATATAATAAGCATTATAAAATATCATGTAATGCTAAGTAAATTAACACATTTCATCACCCTAATCATATCACACATTCAGCAATGGCAACATCAACTCATAATCATACTCAACACAACACAACACAAAACACACGTATAATATTGGAATACATCCATTCATATTATACGCCATACATATATTATGCAATAAGACTCCATGCATGCGGTACCGACTATTCGTGAACACATAGTTCAACCTCACCGATCACACCCAGATACGGCTACCAAGCTCACTAGTCCCACTCATTTGAGACCTAGTGACTCACTCACTAATTCCTCACCATGGGAATTAGCTACCACCCCAAGGGCTATGCTATGCACGCTAAATCACCTAGCATGCAAACATCAACAACAATCCACAATAATTCACTCACTAATTCCTCACCATGGGAATTAGCTACCACCATAAAGGCCATATTATACACACTAAATCACCTAGCATGCAACCATCAACAATCCACAATGGCCATATGCTCACACTCTAAGCCATAAACAGTCCATTCACAATAGCATACATAATAGATATATTCACAACATTATGCACACCATCATACATCATCAATACAATTATCACAGAATCATATTATGTCATGCCACATAATCAATCACAGTATTAGCACACTCTACTAATACCTACACTGCTCAAAACAACGGGAAATTGATCCCTCCTATATCATACACCAATATAGGCCAATCATCAATTGTTCACAATATTTAAAATATCAGTTTTTCTACTTTTCAAACAATGTTAACCGGTTAACGCCCTGGGTTAACCGGTTAACGCAACACAGAACACGCTTCCTGGCACATTTTAACAGTGTTAACCGGTTAACGCAAGACAGACAGCAATTTCTCATAATTCATAACAGTGTTAACCGGTTAACACCCTGGGTTAACCGGTTAACGCAAGACAGAAAGCTGTTCCTGCGCTAACACGAAGCAGAATGCAGAATCCTCCGCATTTTCCGCCGTTGGAGGACTTCCGAACCTCTGATTCCAATTCCGTAAAAAGCTACACGTTCGGAAAATCACAACTCACCCAAATATAGATTCAATTACAGCTTTAACATAACTTATTCATCACAATTTTTCAGCACTCATCATCCCAATTAGGGTCAATTCAACGGCTTATTACTACCCATTACATGTTAACCCATAATACCCATTAAACGACGATAAACCCCCTTACCTGAGTTAATCCGGCAATCCTTTAGCTTCAAGCTCTTCCTTCTTCAACCCTTGTTCTCTTGCTCTTCCTCTTTGCCCTTTCTCCACTTTTCTGTCGCTTTTCCCTTTTCACGTGAAAAAAACTTTCTTTACCAAATGGAACTCTCTTTATATATATATATATATTCCAACTTTATTATTCCAATAATAATAATCCAATAATATTCCAATTATTTAATTAAATTAATAAATATACTATTAACTTAAATTAAATAATTATCATATTTTTATCGGGGTGTTACATGTGTGATGTGAGTGCATACAGGAAAGAAAATAAAGCTTTGAAGATCAATCACTGACTGATAATAACCACTGTATATCAAAAGTGCACCATATGCGCGAGAGTCATACATCAAGTCTGATACAAATCAAATTACAATTCTCCAGAATCAGAAAGAAAATACATGCAAGTGAATTCCGTCAACAGGCCTGACGGTAATCCAACACATGATAACAAAAGTCTACACTGAAGGAGGTCCCACAAAGGGCTCTGCATCATCAACCATCCTGGTAAACTTCACGGCGAACCTGAGCTCGGTGTTCTCCTGCTGCAATCTCCCCACTTCGTTCTGGTGAATCTTCATCTGCCGGAAATAATGATCCCTCTCAGTAAGATAGTGATCTCTCTCAGCAACAATCTTCGTGTTCTCTTCTCCCTTAATCTTCAGCTTTGCTTCCCACTCGGCGATAAGAATTCTGACTCTGTCTTCCCTCTGATCCCTCACAAGGACCTGTCTCCTTTTCTCATCTTCAATATCCCTCAAAGCTCTAGCTAGCTTCTCCTTGGTAAGGTCGTGCTCCTTTGTAGACGATTCCAACGCTTGGCTAATCATGCGGTAATAAGCGGTGTCTATCTCAAAGCGCTTTACCTCAATGGCATGTCTCTTATCCTGGTCTTCTATTCTCCCTTTGATTTCCGGATTAGCCATCTGAATCCTAGCAACACTCATCTCCAACTCAGTCTTCTCTGCTTGCAGCTGATCTCTGGCTTTCTTCATCTCAAGGAATTCTTCCATGCTGATAGAAGAACGTGGCCCCTCAATTGAAGGACACCAAGGATCACCTCCAGGAAATGGTAGATGTGTGAGCTCAATCCTCTTCCTAAGCCAATCATCAAACGGAGGAAAAAACCTGCTGTTAACCTTGCCAAAAGGAACCTTGCCCTTCCTCTGAATGTCACGCCACTCACCAGACACTTGCCTCAACTTTGGCTGATTACCCTCAATTAGGAAGTAGAAAGACTCCTGAATCTCTCGCCCGAGAAGAGGACCCTCCACAGCAAATCCCATTTGTCTCCTAAGAAGCACCGGGTTGTAATTAATGCAACCTTGAACTCCTATAAGAGGCACATTGGGAAGACTCCCACAACTGTAAATGAAATCTCGTCCAGCCATACCATTGTGAGTCCAAGCTATGTCCTTGGCTCGCAAACCCATCAACTTGATTGACCACTTGACAGTATGATCAAGAAAGACAAAGGCACCTCTGGAAGGCAAATACCCCATGAACCATTTGTATAACAGCTGAGCACAACACCTGATCAATCCCCCACGCCGCTTCTCGTTCCGATTGTGGACCGAGTAATAGACATCCCCAACCAGGGTAGGAATAGGATTCCTCTGCATAAACAGCCGGATAACATTAATGTCCACAAAGTTCTTCTGATTAGGGAACATGATGATCCCATAGATGCTCACAGCAATCAAAGCACAAACGACCCTCCAATTCCCCAAAACAGCATGCTCCTTGGCCTTAGCCTCCAAGAAACTCAGATGAAAACCGGGCAACTTTCCCTTCTCCTTCAAACCCCCCTTAATCACTTCCGGGCTCAAATAAAGAGCACGAGAAATCTCAGCAACATCAGGTTCCCCTTTAGTGACATAGAAAGGAATCTGATCTCTGATCTGAATACCCAGGATACTGGCATAGTCCTCCATCAAAGGTCCCAACAAGTAATCCGGGAAGACGAAGCACCTCAAACCCGGGTCATAAAACTGGAGAAGAGTATGGATGGCGCTCCTATCACTATCTGTGAGCCTGAAAACCAACTTCATAATACCACCATAATCCTCACGGAACATCCCCACACGGTCAGGTGTAATCAATGCTATCATATCCTTCAACACATCAATCTCTGGATTGAAGAAACTGTAGACAACATCATCTTTCAAACCGGTCCTCATATCTGGAGCAAAGACGTCTCTCAACCAGGATTTCAATCAAGAATGTCCCCTGCATATGGATAAACATGAGTTAGATGCAGATAAATGTAAAATGTGAATAATGCTGATGTATGAATGCAATGCACTGTGCCATCCTCCAAATCATCTGAACATCTGTACTGAAGTCCTGGTCTCTGAACTGATCACAACCATCTGAGAAACCGAGTAATCATAAATCCAATTCAGGAGTTCCGAGATAAACAGAACCTGAGGATACCTCACCATCATCACCAGAGAATCACTGAACTGATAACCACAAAATCATCTGTACCAACCCAGGGAATCCTGAAATAAACGGATCCCCACTGATAAATACCACGGACATAATTCTGGCATCTCAGAGATAAATATCCATAAATCCGACTGAACCATAGTCACCAACAGAAAATACATCTGTAATAATCAACCCTCCCCTCACAGGTGAACTCTAATCAGGTCATCCTAAGGCGGATAATGGTCTCAACAATCGGACAAGATACTCAACGGGTTTGCCCTTTCGGGTGTGCCGCTGCAGCTCTCATAAGATCGTCTAAACCAAAGATCCGGGAAAGAACGGTCACCGAAGTCACCAGCTCAGATGAGGTGACTCAACCAAAGTGGATACTCCACAAAGGAAGAGCTCCCTCAAAAGAACCTCGTCTGGCTTGTGGTATGTCACGTCGCCAAAAACATGTTGACCTAACATGAAAGGCAACATGAGACCACACTAATCCTAGGTGTATACTCGGGCCTGGGTTTTAGCCCCACTCAGAACACCCACCCCCAAATCAGAGGAACCAACCTGTACAGAATCAGCATAATGATAATATGATGCATGCAAACATTTATGCAAATATATACACAATACAATAATCATAAATGCAATAATTAAAGCAGCACAAGCAACCAAAACTACCCTAGAGAGCGCTAGGAGTGACTCGCTTAGGGAAGATGGACCAGCAAGAGGTCAACTTCTATTCCCCAGCAGAGTCGCCAGCTGTCGCATCCGCGAAAAACAACCGGCGGGAAAAAGCAAACAAACAGAGCCGCCACTGTGCGTTATTTATCCCAAAGGAGGGAAAGGAAACGCTCGAAGTAAACCTGGAAAGGAAATGGTCTTACGATCGGAGATGCAAGGATCGGGAGTCGGTTACACAAGGGGAAGGCATTAGCACCCCCTCACGTCCGTCGTACTCGACGGGATCCACGCTCAGAAAGAATAGAATAAGGTTGCCAAACTGCTCAAAGAATGCACACACACTGGAATAAAACACAGATGGAAGAGGAGGGGAACGGGCTCGCTAGGATATCGCATCCTATGCCTACGTATCTCATTTGGAATGAGAATCAGAGCTACTGTAGTTCGGCTAACGCACGCCGAAACAAAACACACACAAAGACGCTGAGACATCAGAGCAAACACACAACAGGAAACAGAATGCCAATCGCTGGTCTTACATCCGACTCCGAACAAAAGAAACACCAACAGGAAACCGAATGCCAATCGCTGGGCTTACATCAGACTCCACAAACAAACAACAAACTGGAAACCGAATGCCAATCGTTGGACTTACATCAGACTCCAAACACACACAAAGCAGAAGAGTTGAAAAAGAAAAGGGTTGAACACACAGACTAGAAGGGAGTCGGGAACTCGGACCTAGTAGTCGTCCAGCAAAACACACACAAAAAAGAAATAGGGCGCCCGGAGAGATCTTGCATGATCTCCTGCCTACGTACCTCATCTGGTATGAGGATAAGGGCGACGTAGTTCCCCTGAACAGGGGAGAAACTTCTATCCTAACCAGAGACTGGGAAATAACAAACTAAAAGGGAGACTGACTCGAGCCTAATAGTTGTCATGTAATCCAAAATAGTCCTAGGTTGAGGTTTCTAACAAGGGTTTGACTCACACAGGCAGTGAGTCAACCCAAGTATATCTCTACGTACATTCAACTTCCTTGAAAGTTGATCATACGACTCCTACAGAAAGGAGATGGAAAGCAAAACAGATAAACATCAAAAGCAGTCAGCACACACTATACACAACCAAAGGGCTCAAGCAAGGTTGGGCTTTAGTCAAGGGGTCATATCGACCTTGACAAACAAGCCAAATACTGGAATGGGTGGTCAGGCTCTTAACCTCTAACATTGAGAGTTAGGGTGAGCAGATGAAATGGAGATGAGGGTTATGCCTCATAGCTCTTAACCCCGGCTTGGGTGAGCTTGAATCAAAGAAGGTGTGGGAGTCTAGAATGTGGGACTCTATTCCACATGACTGACACAACAAGATTTTGGGTTTTATTCAAAGTGCATCAACACATGGTGTGAGCAAGATGAAAGACACAACTGAATAGCAGGGGATGGATTGCACATCCCTTTTATCTGCCAATGCCTCTTCACTTAGGAGGTCTTTGTATGTATATGGCACAAAGATAAACAAGCACAAACATTGCCTCATAAGGAGGGCTTCAGACAGGTGCCTGCCAAAATAACATGACAGGTCTTCCAGACTACATGGAGAATAGGAAGTTACCTAAGTGGTATGCCAACCACAAGCAAAGCAGAGCAATTCAAATAATGAGTTAAAGCGGCTAAAGTACCTGTAAGAAAAGCTAAACCAGTCAATATTTACATTCAGACAAAACAAACAACAATCAATAGATCTCAACAGACAGACAAATCCAATATGCACAATGAGTAAGCCATAAGGCAAACACTCAAGTGAATTATCATCAAAGCCTACAAAACAAACAAATGTTAGCAAACAATAACAAATGGCCAAGCTCAAATGAAGAAGCAACATCAATCATGGAGATGCATGCTTGAACCTGAAATTCACAACTCAAATGTGAGTACAAACCCCTAGGGCAAAACCTAGGGTCAAAAGTGAAGTAAAAAGCCAAATCAGAAGCTAAAACTCAACATGAATCATCCTTACTCTATCATGAACATGTCCTAAAAAGGACCAAATCAAAATCATTAAGCAAGGGCATGTAATAAGCAAGAGAAGTCAAAGGCAAATTCAAAGCATACATTTGGACATTGAGAATGAAAATTCCAAATCAAAACAGAAATGATTCAAACAATTATGAAAAAATTTGTGAGCATACAACATGTCCAATACAATCATCATACCAAAAATCATAAACAGAGAAGCTCATTTGGTATGGAAATGAAAATGCATAAGTAAGACATCCAATTGTGTGACACAAATTGTCACACCTAAAGTACATGTGTCCCAAACAATGAAGACAATATCAAAAAATGCCAAATAAAATCACACAAGTCCATTAACATGTTAACAATGCAAAATTTCATGGCATTTGGATCATGTATGAGCATTTTATGATAGGATGAATGAAGCAAGGTCACAAAAGCAGACATGTTCAATCAATCTAACACAATTTAATTTCTAGGCATGGTAAAATCACAAAATCAAAACCATAAAATTCTAGACATTTCAAGGATCACTTGGCAAAAAATTGCATTCAATTTGGAGCTATTTTCAATTAGTTATGATTTTTGGAAGTTGGGAAAAAATTGAATTAAAATGTGACATATGATGAAATTGAGGGAAAAGATAAATGAGCACTAATTTGAAATTTGCTGCCAGGCGGAATCGAAGTGAGGCAAGGAGCAAAACGCAGTAGTTTAATTAATGAGGTGGCACGGCTTAGTCAGCGGTCAAGGCGCGTGCGTGGCTAGTCAAAGAAGTAATAGCCAACCAAATTGCCACAAAGCGCGCATGTGGCATCTACAGGAATTGAGCCCTAGCGCCAGCACTGCTAATTGCAGGCGGCGGCTCTCACGGCCGGGCACGGAAGAAACAGTCGTCTTCTTCGTGAAGACGGCGAGTGAACAGTAGCATCTGAAGAAATTTTTTCCAGAACTCAATAAAAATGATACCAAACGAAAGCTCATGCAACGTACATCATAGATCAATCAATAATTAAGCCAAACAAGCCATGGATTAATAGATTCGAGCAAAAACATTCTAGATCTACAAACTTTAAACTCACATATCTCATGCAATATTCATCCGTTTTTTACAAATTTTATATCAGTGTAACCAGCATAAAAAACTCTACAATTCTATGCACATAAAATCATGAATTAGGAGGTTCGAATTTTTGACCTCTTGAAGCTCCAACAATTGCAGTAGCAGATTCAAGGCTTGGCAAGCATCCAAATCTCTTCCTGTATCACTGTTATGAGGCTTGAAGTTGAAATTGAGGCTTGGCACAACTTAAATCTTGCTCAAATAACCATTTCCATCTTCACCTTCATGAACTTGATATGCTTGATTTTTACACGAATCCTTCAAAACAAAGCTTGATCTACACCAAATCCATATCATAGAACAAGAATATGCAAGAAAATAGCAAGGTTATGTGGAAGAAATTTGAATTTTGGTTGAGAGAAAAAAAATGGAGGGAAAATGAGATCTAGATCTAGAATGATGAATAATGAAAATTCTGTTATGATTATGAATATATACCCTGTGTTAATCCACTCTTAATCAAAATTAATCATGTTTAGTTGAGATTAAGTGAAAAATAAGGTGTATTGGCAAATTTGGAAAATTGGTGGTGTATGGAGCATGCATACATGAACAGTGCTATATGGCTGATCAATTTCACTTAAAAACTTCCAATTAACACAATGGCAATGGTGATTTGTTCCCATGATGCACCAATTTCAATTTTTCAAAATTCCCTCCAAAATGGGCATGAATATGCAAATGATCATAAGATGAGTTTTTGTGCCATGCCATGATAGATTTGGAAATTTCATGTCATGAGAAGAATTTGGCAAAAAGGAGCACTCAATTTGGAGTTATGAGTCAAAAGTTATGCCCTTTTGAAGTTTCAAGCACACTTGGCAATGATTTGATCATATCTCCTCAACCATTCATCATAAATTCATGATCTTGGACTTTTTGGAAATGGGAGAGAGAGAGATCTTCAAATTTCATGTTGGGCAAAATTTCATTTGAAGCTTCTTTGATGATGTAAAATCAAGTTGAATTTGAACCAAAAACTTTCCATTTTTGGAAACTTTCAATTACAGGTCACTTTCCATTTTTGGAAACTTTTGATCTGACCTCAAATTCTTCAAGATATGCATTTTACAAGATGAATAAGCCTCTTTTGGACATGAATGAGATGTTGAAACTCATTTCTCCACCTCCCAGCCCTCAATTGACTTTCAGTTGACTTCCTGGTTGACATATGACCTAGAAGTGCTCTGATCAGCTTGAGCCTCAACCACTTGAGGAAATGACTCCAAAATGAAACCCTAGCTCCAAGAAGCTCTTCATAATAATCATATGATCTACATCCAAGAAATAAACCCCATCTCCTTGAAAAACCCTTACTGGTAGAATGCAACTGATTAGGGTTGACCAGAGGTCAAAACCCTAATCCCAAGGAATCTGAGCATAAATTCTGAAACCTTTGCTAAGGACACAACCATGATGATGATGATGTACCCTTGCAATCAAGATACTGCTCAACCTCCTTGGAGAACCAAGAAAACCCTAATTGAAGCACAAACCCTCAGATGGCTAGTGATCAATTTATGAGACCCTCAGGCTTGAACCTCTTAACCTCTTCATCTTCTGAGAAAGACTTAGGAGGATGACCTGTTTATTCTCACATGATATTCAATATGCAATGACTAATGCCCTACAAAATGAAATGCAATATGCTAAGCTAGTCCCAAGAAGAGGAGGGCAAATTTTGAGGTGTTACAATGCCTCATACATGTTGTTTAACATGTTATCACACTTAGAGGTTGTCTTGAATTGAGATTTGCTCCAAAACCTAGGAGGTGTTTTCATCATGTTCTTCAATGCTTCCTCATTAACATCTCTCATTTCTCTCATTTACCTTTCCCAAGATTGTGAATATGTTTACTTAGCAGCTTTCCATATAATCTCTTTCAACTTATTTCCAAGAAATCTCTTCCTAAAATTGTTGTATAATGGCGTACGCAAAACCTCTTTTCCACACCCGGTAAAAGCTCATACATAGCTAGCAAGAGACCCTAACAAATAAATACAAGAGATTCATTATCACAAATTTAAAACATTATAATCATGCACAAAATAAATACAAGAGATTAATACCTTATGTTGGTCTGATATGAAGGTATATGTACAATATTGGCTTCTACCTCCAAGATCCTCAATCAATAGTTCTAGAAACCATGTCCAATTGTCCTTTGTTTCACCTTCAACAACTGCAAAGGCTATTGTCATCATTTGGTCATTTGGATCTCTTCCTATGGATGCCAATATTTGACCTCCACTTAGGCCCTTCAAAAAATAACCATCAAGCCCAATTATAGGTCTACATAGATTGGAACTTTCTTTGTAAGTTGCATAACAAATGTACATCCTTTGGAAGTGACGCCTATTATCACTTACATTGTTTGGAACAGGTTGAACATTAATCTTGACAGTTGAACCAGGATTTGTTTTAAGGATCTCATGTGCATAGTCATAAATTCTTGTATACTTTCTAGAAAGAAGATATCAACCAATCCTCTTGCTGCACACCTAGCCCTAACAACCTTAGTCTTGTTTACACCAACATTCCATTTCCTTTGGGCTTTTTCCTTGATGTCCCTGATTTTTAGATTTGGATTATCTTTCAAAGAGTTTTGAATTCTTTTACTTAACCACTTTGTAGTCATGAGCTTCACATTATATGATCTACTACAGTTATGCTTATCCACCAATTTCCTCAATTGCCAAGAATCTTCATATGGTAACTTCCCACAGTATGCATTCCAATCACACCCTTCTTTACATATCACTCTTACCCTTAGTTTATCATTATTAGAGAACCTCAAATCCCTTCCTGACTGAACTACATATAAAGTAATTTCCTCCTTAAAATCATTCTTTGTTGCAAAAAAGGTTCCTAATTATCATTTGTAGTCTGACATGTTTTGGGGCATTTTGAAAACATGATACTTCTTCATATGACAATTACTTTCATCATCAGTTTCACACCCACTCTCCAATTCGTCAATATCACCTTCACATTCCTCACTAGCACCTTTACATTCCCCACTATGTTTTTTTGCCTTTACCTTTTGCCTCATTATTATAACCCAATAGATGTGCAATATCCTCTTCCACTAAACCATCAATGTCTTCATCTGAGTCTTTAAAGGAAACATCTAAGGTACTATCATACTGGAAACTTACATCATCATGACCACTCATATCATCATCCCATTAGCATCAACATTATTATCTTCTACCTCACCCTCACGCATATCCTCATCCTCATTAACATCAACATTATTATCTTCTACCTCACCCTCACTCATATTCTCAGCCCTATTAACATCAACATTACTATCTCCTATCACACCCTCACTCATATGCTCAACCCCATTAACATCAACATTTGTGCCTCCAACTTCATCCTTATTCAAGTCACTTACACCATTTGCTTTACCATTGAGAACATCTTCAACCAATTTCCAATGAAATCTTCAGTTTCATCAACATTGACTACAACCTTAGATATATTTTCAGTTTCATCATATATAGGTCTATCATAATAATCAGGTTAAGAAAATGAATGTTCCACATACAAATGAACATTCTTATGTACCTTACAGAAATCAACTATCTCTTGTCCACCTTTTGAAGGAGAATAGCGATCCAAAATGCAGCGGAAATTAAAAATTTCTCCTTTAGTGATCCTTACGAATGGGCATGATCAGTGATAGAATCGTTACCTCTTGTGGCGATTGAAACCTTTGATGCAGATCTAAGGAGTGATCACGAACATTGAATGGTGACAAGCCTCTACTCAGTCCACACGAACGGAATCCTTCAATCTCAGTGCTAGTTGCTACGAATGAAGGATTTGAGTGAGTGAGAGAGAGAGAAAAGAAATTTCATATGAACAAATGCTTATGCACAAGGGTTCTATTTATAGAACCACTTGTGTGGGTTGTAAGCTAAAAAGCCCACTTAAGTGTATGTGGCCCATATCTTATGATATACCAAAATCACTTAAGCATGTGGTACCTGTAATACCCTAATTTTGACCCTAAGATCCCTCATGGCATCATAACATTGCAGTTGCATAGCCTCAAGGATCATAAGCATCTTGGTTCCCTTTGCCTTTGGGTTGGGACCTCTTGTGAGTGGTGTGAGATCACCAAGCATGCTTGAATTGTATATAATTGCTTTTCTCATTTTTATTAACTCAAAATCACAAAAATATGCCACTAACATCACTTGTTTATAGCTTGAGCGGTCACAAGGTCTAAAGGCTTCTAGGAGACCCTATGTGTAGTGATATGGTCAAGAGAAGATGAAAGCAAGCATGGTAATGGTTCCCAAATCTCTAATCTATCAAATAAGCCTCACAAGTATCTCAATTCATCATTTTGATCAAAGCAAGTCAAGGGGTTTGAGGCTTGTTTCCCAAGGAAACCCTAATTCATCTGTTCATCAATTGTGCCTTGCTCTTGAAGCAACCTCAGCCCATGGTCAAATACAATCAAGGGAAGTTCTTTAATTCACCATTTCATGCATATTTGAACTTATTTGAGTGTCCTCAATCATCAATTCATCAAGATATGAAGTTTGTACTTGAGAAGTTGATCAGTCAATTCATCTAACTATTTTGAAATACATTGAGACCTAACTTTTTATGTGTTGGTCAAATGGAGATGACCCCAAGAGAAACAATGTTCTTAAGAACAATATAAACAACTTTCATGTTCATCAAAAATTTATTTGAATCTTGGAAGGTCATCATCCATTCCAAGACATTAAAGGTCATTTTGACTGAAACCCTAATTTTGGGTCAACTTCCCAAGAACATAACTCATTCATTTTTCATGATTTTGAGGTGAGGATTAATTCATTGGAAAACTTATTGTTTCTACTTCAAATGTTATGTTGAGAAAAATTGCAAAATATCAAAAGAAATACATGTGATAATGCAAAACATTATAGGTCACTTTGGACCAAATGCATTGAAATGTGAAAAAGTCCAACATCAAGTGCCCATAACTTCTTCATCAAAAATCCAAATGATGCAAACTTTAAGTCCAAATTGATTGCCCTGAAAATATCTACAACTTTCATGTTGAAGATTTTATCATTTGGAGCTTTCATCATTGAAACATAAGGGCTTGAACATTGGCCAATTTTGGAAATTTCACATAGGCATGTTTTGCACCCTACACTTCAAGCTAAATTTTCATTAATTTCCAAGGCCCAATTGGAGTTTTGATCAACATAGCATTCGTTACTTATGCAACAAGATTTCCAACCATTACCCATAAGCCTATGTTTCAATTTTGGAAGTATCATTTTCGAAGAGGGGAACTTTTTAGTGCATTTTTGGAAACTTGATTCAATTGCCATGCATGAGCTCATACAGTCCAATTTGCACGTCCATTTCATTCATTTGTGATCACAGCTTGCCAAACCAAGTGGAATTGGGCCCTCCATGCGCCTGCACAGGCCCATGCATGGAGGCCATTTCCATTCATGCAAATTTGAAATCACACGTTCAACATTTCCTTGCCTATAAATACATTGCATTGGAGCTTCATTTCTTCAACCTGAAGGCGCCTGAACCTCTGCTGAATTGAATCCACACCCTCACCAAAGGAACTTTTCTCTTTCTTTCAAAAATTTCAGATCTGAAATTCAATTGCATTGATTGATTTTCTAGATCTATAAGTTCCTAAACCTTCTTCACTTGATCCATAGAGCTTTCTGTTTGCAAAAGGACTCAAGGATCTTAACTCAATTCTTCACAATTCAAAGGTTTTCCTCAACTGAGTTTTGCTTCGAAACAACTTATTTATTGTTCCATTTGCCTTGATTTTGTGTTGTCTGAAGTCCTCTGCATAGAGGCATCATTATTGAGCTTTGAATTTTGGAAATCAAGCAAGTTCAGTTGAACACCACTAAAGTTCCATATCTGATTTCTCTCTCAATAGGGATCTAGAGTGGAATTGAGTGGCATAGGAGTGATGTACATCACTCCATCTTTCGAACGGTACCTAGATCGTGCATTTTGGTTGATGTTTTAATTTCTGCAAATTCTGGTTTGGCCGGAGGTTGGCCGGAGAAGACGGTGGCGATGGCCACCGTCTGGTCTCCAGATTGAATTGTGACCGTGGATTTCCTTTTCCAGATTTAATCATGGCTGTCCAATCTTATGACTTATCTTAATGCGCCATGTGATTCAGTTGACTGAGGAACACGTTGGGCGCGCGCTTGTGGACTCTTGGATCTGCCAGCTCAATTAATGAGCTCAGATCCAATGGCTCACGCTTTTCCATCTTTTTGAATTCTGATTTTAATTTCCATTCTATTTTTTAATTCCATTTCATTTTCTAAAATTCATATCTCTCTCATTATTGGTCCAAAAATTATGGGACCAATTACATTATTTCTCTTTTAATTTCTAGTTTCTAAAAATGATTTTTAATATTTTTTATTTTGTCATTTGCTATTTTTTAGTAATTTTCTATTTTCTGGTTATTTTTAATTCATTTTAAATAGTTTTTGATATCCAAAAAATACAAAAATATTTTTCCAACCTCTTTGAATGATGATAGATCTGTGAAAAATATTCTCATCAATTTATTAATTAATTTGAGATTTATTTGAGATTTTAATTCAATTAGGTTATTTTTATGCATTTTTAATTGATTTAAAATAGTTTCTGACTTTTAAAAATGCTGAAATTTTTCGTCAAACTTTGTTTGACCTTGTTGAACTTGGGATAATTCACTTGGACTTTTCAAAGTTGATTTGAAGTGAATTTGAAGTTTGACCTTTCTTTATTATTTTAATTCAAGTTTTATTTTAAATATTAAAAATGCCAAAAATATTTTATTGGTTTCTTGACTTCTAATCTTCATTTTGCTTCTGTTTTCTATTGTTTGACCTTGATCTTCTCTATCTTTGGTCATAGCTTGTTGATTATCTCATTCCATTTCATTTAATGCACTTTAATTCTTTATCTTCTTCTTCTCCTTCTTCTTTTTCTTTTTTGATCAATGAGTTAAAGATTGGTGGTTAGCATTTATTAGGGGGGTTTAATCTTCCTTGATTCAAATCTAATTCATCTTGATCAATGATCAAGTGAATGGCTTTGCATTAAGGATATATTGCTTTCTAAATCATGCAAAGAACCTAAATCAATACAAGATCATTTCTCTTCTTCTTTTTGGCATGGCAAGTTGTTGGAGTTTGATTCACTAATCAAGACCTCTAACTTCTGTTGTTGCCTACATTATTATTGACCGGCCTCAGATAGTTGTGACTTCTACATAAGTCCAATTACGACTGCTTAACATAGCGCTAAATTTGCCTTATGGCACACTAACTACTAACACTAACCATTAATCATTAACATTTAATTCTTGCACTATACTTTTATGCAATTTACTATTCTTGTCCATATTATTCATTTGCTTTTCCCCCTTTGCTCACTTGAGCACGTGTTTATATTAATGCAATTTGCCTTTTGCTCATTTGAGCACATAACTGTGTATATATTATTGTGCTTGTGTTTTGTTTTGATTGTTGTGGATCAAATGCAAAGAAATGGACAAATGGACATAGTTTCTAGGACATTCCCTATGCAAAATTGGAGTAAAAGGACCCTAATGTTGAAGATGGATTAGAAGGACCAAACCTCTAAACTCACTCTTGTCCATTCTTGATTTACTTCATAAGACTCTTTGATGTGTGTGATTTTGTGCTAGGGGATCCTATGAGAGTTCAAATTGAAGAACCATTGCCATTGTTCATCCAAAGTGAAAGATACAAGATACATTGGAGATCTTCTAAGAGGCTTGCTTGATTATGTTGATTGCTTGAGCTTACTATTATTTTGCTTGCATATTCCAAAGGATGGGAGCTACTTGGATCATCAATATGATCTCAAGAGAGGAACTCCATTTGTGGTCTTGTTTCTTATCCCTTATCTCTTGTATGATTAGGACTTTAGCCATTCTTCTTCTTCCCTCCACTCTAACCCAAGCCAAAACTTTTGTGCAAACATTTAAAATTTGTTTTCAAACATTAGAAACCTAAGCCTTATGCTTTTGATTTTCAAATTTTTTCATAACACTTATTTTGAATTAAACTTCTAAGTTAACTTTGACCATATTTTGTACATACTTTTCATTGGTAAATACCACTCATTCAAATACCTTTTTGTGGTTTCAATGGCCACTCTCTTAATCAAAAACTTTTCATAACCTTTAGCTATTAGGTTTGAGTTATCCTTGAGGTAGATATAATACTCACCTATATCCTTAGTAATGGACAATGAGTCTTCCATGCTTATTATAGGGTTAACCCCTCACTAGCACGTTGAAGTTATCCTCTCATGGTGGATTTGTGGTTTTTAGGTTGAGTTTTCTCCCTTGGATAACAAAAGACCTTAAGGTTTTTGGACCAATCAATTCACCAACTCATTTTGAGATTTTTACCCCGAACTACGAGGTTTTGATCCTAATCTTCTTTAAGATGGTACGTAGGCAATGGGTTCATCCATCCAAACACAAAATGTAAATAACTTGTATATTCTCTTCTCATTTCTTCAATCATGTTTGCACAAATAAATTTTCACAAAATACCAACCTTACAACAAGTATGAAAAGGGCTCCCTAGGAGTACCTAGGATGTTTTGGGTGCTTAAAACCTTCCCATTGCATAACCAACCCCCTTACCCAGATCTCTGACATTTTTACTAGTTTTTGATTCGATAAAACTTTTAGGTTTTTGTTCGCTTTCTAACCATTCCTTTGGATAAATAGAAGTGCGGTGGCGACTCAACTTGTATGGTTTAGCTTGGATTTAGTCAATATCTCTAATGGTAACGAATACCCCGCTACAGTACCTTACCATATTTCGTATTCTACTTAAGTGCACCGTACCTTACGATGTTCTACAATTCACTTAAGTGCACCGTACCTTATGATGTTCCTTATTTACTCAATCTCTCATCAATCCGTCCTTTTGTGTGTGACCATGTAGGTTCTCACGACATTGGTAATTATATTAAATCATGTATTTAACATAACAACAGTGAGCGGTATCTAGCAATACATCACTGCTACCCAAGACACGAAAATGTCATGTGATCTGACAAATCCTTTTGTGATAATACTTATGTGTATAATTACCCTTTTTCCCTTATGTATATATTGAACAAAAGGTATAGACTGTGTCATCCTTTTCCAGTTCAATATTGGATCCTTAGACATTTATCCTGTTACGCAGGATGGGCAAATTCCATCTAGGTCACTTATGTCCCTCGGCATGCTTCGTGGAGTATCCATCAACTGTCTTTATTGTCATCCAGTTACGGACAATGTTTGATCAACAATAAGGCACTTGACTATACATCTAGGGTTCATAGTGGTTTCAGGTCGAAGGGTGATATACACCACTATCACTATGAGAATAACTTATGACACTTTGCATAACATTCTATATAGTATTCTCATTGCGGGTCAATCCAGTATAAATATTACTCTTAATATTCATACCTATGTTTAAGACTTGATAACTCCTTATCCATGATCCATGAGATATGATCATCAGTCTATATACATAATAGTCTTAAAGCTTTAATGTTATCCCACTTTACAACAAAGCTCGGCTACAGATACTTTAAGAATAGTGTCTTTATGTTTAATGGGATCTCATGATTAAGTCACACTTGATACATTAAACGGACTAGCTATTCTAGGGACTTTATTAAACAAACATAATAAAGAAAAATCCTTTTATTATTAATAAATAATTCGATACAAGTACAAAAAGTATTGGCCTCTAGGGCTTACACCAACACCTTTATCATCACTCAAAGTAAACAAACCAACGGTTGGATCCTTGTATATTATTGTTCCAGATTCCTCATATCCCAGTTCTTTAACAATCCCTAACACCTCAAAATAACCCTACTTATCAACATCACGCTTCACCTCAACAACTGAACCCCCATAACTTGACTCATCATCACCTTCTAAAAAACCCTTATGGTGTATAACTACATGCATATATTCATCCATAATATACCTAAAAATTACAACATTTTGAATCCGGAACACAAAAGCCTCAAATGCAAACCCAGACGAACCCTAAAATAGAATTGGGCGAAGATTAAAAAGAAGAAAATGAACATTACCAGTATTATAGAAAGATGAGAAAGATGAGAAATCTGGGTGCTTTCTTCGTTCTTTCTACGTTCTCCATTCTTCGTGCTTTCGCCGTTCTTCGTTTTTCATTCTGGGTTTGCGAAAGATGAGAAATCTGAGTTTGAGAGAACTTCAGAGATTTGTGAGAAAGATGAGAAATTTGGGTTTGAGATACATGTGACGGTAAACGTGTGAGAACGAAGAAGTCTATCTTGCCTTTTATGTATTACATTGCCAGGTCATCATAATCTAATACATGTGTGTGCCACCTATGCATCTTAATTAATTTTGACTAACATTTTGGACGGTAAGGATAAACGCGAACCACTTTCAATAACTGAAGGATCAAAATGGTACTTTTTAAAATTAAGGGACCAAAATGAACCCAACGCTAAACATACGGGACAAAAAAGGGTATTAAGCCTAAAATTAATAATACTATAAATACATTTTTTGTAAAACAATATTTGTCACAT
Organism: Lathyrus oleraceus; assembly: GCF_024323335.1. Classification (NCBI taxonomy): domain Eukaryota; kingdom Viridiplantae; phylum Streptophyta; class Magnoliopsida; order Fabales; family Fabaceae; genus Lathyrus; species Lathyrus oleraceus. The sequence goes on from NC_066579.1 coordinate 175,521,346, forward strand.
TTACAACAAAATATTGTCTCAAAATACTATCAATTTTAATACGTTTTTAATAGTTTAATTTTAACTATATAATCGAGTTAATATTATATGCACTACTTTAATTAAGTGTGTTTGTGGTGCGATTTGGACGGTTTTGACACTAAAAATTAATCAAACCGAAAGAGAAACAAATGTGTGGTTTGATTTGGTTCGGTTGGCTTTTAGAAATAAAACTAAACCAAAGCAATGTGGTTTGGTTTGGTTTGGTTGGTTCGATTTTTTACAAAACACTTATTGAGCTATACATACACTTATAGATGACAACATAACTTTGTATTTCTTTACTCATACACTACCAAATAATAATAAAACTCATCATATTTGGACAACAACTTCCCATTTAATATGTAACAATCAGATTAGACAAAAGTGGAATAATAAAAATAAAACAATAGCATAAAACAATATCAAAATATTATATTTACAAAAAGAATAGAGGATATGAGAGATTGGTGAAGATAAAAAAGAAATAACATAAGATATGTGAGATTAGAGAAGAAGAGGTGCTATAAAAATGAAATTAGAAGAAAGAAAATAAACATAAAAATGAGAGGATGAAAAAGAAAGAATATAAGAAAGTAGATATTAGAGAAGAAGAGGCAAGATGTATCTCAAGAAGAAGAGCAATACTGCTATGAGAGATTTGAGAAGGCTAAAACTGAAACCCTAAGTGTGAGGAAGAGAAAATCGTTTATAATCGTAAGGCTATGGCATAATATGTTTAGGTTTGGATTGAATATGAGTTAAATGGAATATGGGTGTTACATAATGCAGTTTGAAAAAATATGAACCGCAAACCGAACCAAACCGCGGGATTTTGTTAAAATATGGCCCAAACACATCTGAACCAAACGTGGTTTTCTTTTCGGTTTTCAGTTTGGTTTGGTTTGGTTTACAGTTTTCTATTAGGATGGTTCAGTTTTGAACACCCCTACGTGTAATAATTAAAATGTAATTTATTAAAATAATTAATATTTTTCATCAATGTTGTTCGCTTACAAGGTCCATGGCGAAACACACAATTGCAAACATCGCATATAAATGCGCGTAGAACAATTCCGAAACAAGTAAAACTTCACCCAAGTTGACGACATGAGATCTCGTCCTCCAACTCACCTTCCCTAATGGATCTAATCGAACGGTCACCCACATAAGACGACATATCTTATGGAAGCAGTTTTATCTGGTTGTCTTATATAGACACAACACACGTCATTTTAGGTAGTCTCTCATTCACACACTCAAATTACTTTCACTTTCATTTACAGATATTGGCATTGAATTGCTAACCTTGCAGGCTCACTTCCACTTCATTGTGCTGAAATTTCACTCTAGTACATTAAAGAGCAAGTCCATTTAATCCATATATAACTCTGGTTAGAGTAGAAAACACTGGCATCTTATTTGGGAATCAAATTTTGATTCTCACAATTTCAACGAAGAGTCGCCATCTCTTCAACATTATCTCAAATAGTCGATCTTGTCCCTTCTAGAGAATCGATCCAATCCCCATTGTCATGATAGCATTGAAAGCGACTCGTTCGGCCTTCGTACTCAATGCTAGCATCCTATTAAATTCCCTAATTAACATTCTAAATCAAGCAAAGGAGGTTCCATTTCTTCCAACAACTGAAAAATTCTCTGATCTTAGTTACTTCTCCTACGGTTACTAGTTACAAGGAACCTTTCAGGATCTTTAAACCTTTCAACATCATCTCCATTTTTCTCAAGGTCAAACTTCAAAGCAGGATTCATTGCAACCTAAGATTCTTGGTCAGGAAATGCTTCATAATCTACAACAACTAAAAGCTAGTTCAGGCGTGGAAGGGGTGAACGATCTATTAAACAATGTCTATAACCTATTGCAACTGCACAATTCACACTTTCTCGCTGAACGATTACTCCAGATTGAGGAAAACTTATAGTTCAGTTCTCCAAGGGACAATTCTGTGCCCGAGATTGTTTTGCGCGATTAGCACATAAGCAACTACACTAAGGAAACCAGACTCAACCTCATGGTTTTGGGGGAAGAGGTAAGAGTCATACGCTACCGCATGACCATCCTCATAATCGATCACCATCATGACACTCCCGAATGGAGGAGCAACATGGCACTAATGCATTGCCATGTACTAGAAAGAGCAAAACTCTAGATCCATGTACTTGCAGGTTCAATTTTTTGCAATCATCACATGACCTTGGTGATTTTGATGATGACAACACCTAATGTCAAACGATATTTGGTGTAGTCCTTAAGGATATATGGTCTAACAACCTCTGATGATGGCGTATATCAAATAAATTATATCAAGCTTCACTAGTTAGAAGAGTCAAGACTCAAATGAAGTGGTAGCTGATTAACAACTAGGTTAATCAATTAGGTTGCTAAAAAATTCCATGGATTGAGGGTTTACCCTCATTTTTATTTTACACCGGTTTTTAATACAATACCATTTTCTACTTTATTCTCTTCAATTTCTTTGGACAACAAAAATCGAATCTTGAATTATTCTTTCTCACTTTTTACTTTATTCTACTTCATCTTTTTCTTTTCTCACTGAAATTGCCTTAGTACTTTGAAATTGAAAAATATTTGTGAGATCATGTTGTTATGGTGTTGTGAAATTATTGTAATTTACTCAAAAGAGTATTATTTCTTGTGTAATATCATTAAAGGAATTTTTTGTTTGGTTCTTGAGGTTCACTAGTGAAAATATCTTTTTTCTTTTTGAGATCATATATTTAAAATTTCTATTTGGTTTGCAAGCTCAACTAGTCAAAAGCTTTATTTAGTTCCGCTGCTATAAATAACACTTTTAATATCGCACACGAAAGAGATGTAATCTCATCTATTTAAGCGACGTAACGAAGGGTGACATGAAAAGATGCCACTTAACACCTCGGTTAATGAAAAACCGAGGGGTAAAGTTATCTAATCATGGGTTCGAACTCCATCATCTTCATTTTTATCATTTACAAAGTTGGATGGCGCGCCCAACATAAAATCTAAATTTTGTTTAAAAACCAAGGTAATAACCCTATATTATTACATCAGTTTTATTTAAAATCGATGGGTGAATTTTTTTATATTTTTGTTTGTATCTGAATTACAGAACCATGTCACAAAATACATAACCATATTTTGCATATTTCTGAAACAGAAACATTGTACTTGCATTATAGAACCATATCACAAAAGAACAATAGTTTACACCAAATGCAAAGTCAAAATTGGACAAACCTTATAATTTTATAATAAAACTAAATCAAATGATTAACCAACAAAAACAATTAAAAAATGGAAAGTCTTGTAGGTTGTCCAAAAGTTCTATGCTAAGATTTGTCACAGATCGTTAAACACCTATAATTTGAACAACAATTTAAACCAATTAGGATAATCAACAATAACATTAAATCTTCAATCAATGGAGTTAAATAAACATCTATGTCATTCCCTCGTTGTTTTTGACCTAAAATCATCATTGATAACATCATATATTTGCGCTTCAGGCACAACCATAAAGATAGGTTGTAAATTATGACAGGAACATGCCATGACGTATGGTTAGTACTCAAATTACCAAAAGGGTTCATTTCTTCGGTGGTAAGTCTAAGCCTAAGGTTCCTCAGTTCTAGTGAAAAATCTAGAAATAAGGAATCAATTTTCTTCCATTGCAATGAATCAGCTACATGGAGAATTTTCCCATCACACACTCTTTCATATACATGCCATCTAGTATTCTTTACATCATTTGCATTAGCATTCTTTGTAAAGTATCTACCATATTAGCATTCTTGAAAGCATCTACCCTAATATCACGAATCACGTCTTCTAGAGTATCATTCATAAATTCATTATCATCTTCAATTGTATATGACATGGGTCTTTTTTTGTCACTTTACCATGCCATACCAATTTTGTGTAATTTTGAATAATTATATCATAACCTAAATGATTGAATATTTCATCTCTTGGATGTTTGTGCATATTTCGAAAAAATTTACAAGAACACTAAAAAATCCCCTTATCCTTAGGAATTCCCCCCCCCCCCCCCCCCCCCAAAATCAAGAAATTTAATCACATTGAATATTAAAACCATAATCACATACAACTTCTGAATATTAAATAAAAATAGTACACACCCAATAATAACTACCAGAATAACAACAAATAGCATAACGACATTATAGTAAATAGTATAGGTCTCAAAAACCATAATAACAACAACAACAACCATCATTTATTGAAAACTCTTGCCAAATGAACCTGAAGATCATTGAATATCTTTAGTTTAGTAATAATATTAGAATTCAGCCAATAGTAGTTTTTACTCCTCCAAATGAAATGTTTGACAAAATAATCAATTCTATCACAAATCCACTAGGAAATCAAATATTTTGCATAGAGTAGATGGAAATGATAGTCAGAGTCGTCTATGAGAGCGTGCAAGACAGACTATCACATAAAATCTCAATTTTTTTACAATTAAATCATAATTAAATAAGATCTCATAAATTTTTGTCTATACTAAAATATGACTAAATAAAACTTCTAATTTTTTTTATGATTGAATTATAACTAATTTATATAAGATTTTCAAAAACTTAAGACAACTATGATTTGTCATAGTGGTCATCAATTTAGCTAGGGTCACCCTACAAACCCGTTAAGAATGTTTCTTTTCCAACCTATAAGTTTATCATTAATTATTTCCACCAATAAATTATTTCCCAAGGTTATAAGGACCACAAATCTATTATAGACTTTAACGGGGTATCATTTTCTCTAAAGCACTTTCTCTTGAATTATCAAAATAAGATTTTCAATACACAATCTAAGACCTCTTTGAGGAGAAAAAGGATTCATTTTCTCGTCATTTACTTTAAGGTAAGAGTATCCGTAGTTACACAACTATAATAATTTTAATGATGACATTGTTGGAATTAAACCCAAACTTTTGAGTAATTCCAAGTCAATCTTGATGAACAAGATTCAATCAATCGGTCAAATTCCCTCTTGTTCTTCACTCTTCACTCGAGTGAATCAACCAACCTTGGTTACAAGATTGTATCGCTGCACAATGATGATGAAAACAAGAAATGAAAATTGAATAAGAAAGAATATTAGGGTTTGACAGAAATTGGGGAAGAAGATGATTTTTGAAGAGTCTTTCTCTGCCCACAACCTGTGGAGAATCTCTTTAATTTTGCAACTGCAATTGATTACAAGATTGTTAGGGTTACTCCCTCTATTTATAATTAAGCTAGTTTGCTCCCTAAGCTAAAGCCCAAAAATTAAAAAGGCCCAAAATACCTATTTTGGTCTAAGTCAAAATCCTGCGTCAAGCAACTTGCTTCGATACTTCGACATCTAATACAACTAGACACACACTACATGTTTCGACACATCCTTGTTTTTTTCGAGCACTACCTGCTTCTACACAAGGAATTACAATTCAACACATCATCTAATTCATTGTGTCTAAGCTATCTACATTCATCATAGGTATTAACTTCTTAAACACTTTGACATGCACTCATTTCGTCATGATATCTACAATCTGATTCTCAGTTCTGCAGTGTTCCAAGTTCAGCTTCACTTCTGCTACCTGCTCTCGAAGATAGTGGAACCTCATTTCGATGTGCTTGCATCGTCCATGTGCTATTGGATTCTTCGCTAGATTGATAGCGGACATGATGTCGATCTTCATGGTAATTGCTCCATGATTCTTCCTCGTAATCTCTTTGGCCAGATTCACCATCCATGTTGCTTGACATGCATAGATAGGAGCGTCTATGTGCTCTTCTTCACACAATGACAGTGCTACTACTAGTTCCTTTCTTGATCTCCAAGTAATTGGTGCACCACCTAGCATAAACACATAACCAGCTATGGATTTTCTATCATCAGCATCACTACACTAACTTGAGTCGGTGTGTTACACTAACTTGCATTACTTTGCTTCATCAACTGCATGAAACAAAATGTCATAGTCGAGAGTTCCTTTCAGATACCTTAGTATCCTCTTCGTCGCTGCTAGGTGTGATACCTTGGGCTTCTGCATGAATCTGCTCACCATATCTACACTGTATGCTAGATCAAGCCTTGTGTGACAAAGGTATCAGTGATCCAATCAGTCTTCTGTACTACGTTGGATCAACATCATCTTCATCCATTTCTTTCGACAGTTGCAACTTGGGCTCAGCTGGAGTCGAATTTGGATTTAAATCTGGCATATCTAATTTCTTGAGTATTTCTCCTGTATATCTTTTTTAGTGTATCATCAAGCCTTTACTACTCTTATAGAATTCTATGCAAGGAAAATATGAGAGACTTCCCAAGTCATACATTTCAAACTCCTCACTTAGGTCATGTTTGAAGTCTTCAATCTCCTTCTTGCAACTTCCTGTTATCAACAGGTCATCGACATAGAGACATAGCATAAGCAATTCATTATTGCTTCTTCTTATATATACTCCATGCTCAATTGTACACTTCACAAATTCCTTCTCTCTTAGAAAGCTATATATCTTCTTATTCCAAGCTCTTGGAGCTTACTTAAGTCCATACAGGGATTTATGTAGCCTGTATACCTTGCTTTCTTCGCCATGTTTCACAAATCCAACTGGTTATGCAACATACACTTCTTCATCTAAGGGGCCATTCAGGAGTGGACATTTCACATTCATCTCACATATGTACTAGTTTTTCATATTTGTTAGACCAACAACCAACCTGATTGTTTCGATCCTAGCAACAGGTGCAAAAACTTCATCGAAGTCGATTCCTTCCTTCTGAAGAAATCATTTCACCATAAGTCTTGCCTTGTGTCGAGTTACTTCACATTTTGGATTTAAATTCACCTTGTATACCCATGTCACATCGATTGCCTTCTTGCCTTGAGGCAATTGGACAAGTGGCCAGGTGTCGTTGTCTTCGATGGACTTCAATTCCTCATTCAACGCTTTCAGCCACTTTGAATCCTTCAATGTCTCAACTGGATTGATTGGTTCGACTTCTGCATAGAAATCATAGTGTACCAACTCACCTTCATCATCAACCACATCATCTGATATAATCACACATTCTTGCAACCCTGCAAGCATGTGTTGTGTTCTTTGAGGTCTGTTTGTGCTTGCTTGACCTCTGGCTTCTTCCTGTTGAACTTATCTTTCGACTTCAATTACTGGTTATTCACATAAGATTCTCACTGAATCCTTCTTGACATTTTCAGTCTAATCTCATTCCTTAAGCTCATCTATGATCATGTATCTGCTGATCACTACTTGCTTGTTCACTGGGTCGAACAACTTAAAACCTCCAGTCGAATGATATCCTATTAGGATCATCTAAATCGACTTGTCATCAAGTTTTCTTCTCAACTGATCTGGCACATGTATATTGGCTATAGCTCCACATACTTTCAGATGACTCAAGCTAGGGTTGACACCAGACCAACATTCTTCTTGCATAATTCCTTCTAGCTTCTTCGTCGGGCATCTGTTCAAAATATATGTTATTATCGACACAACTTCTCCCCATGATTCTTTGGGTAGATGCTTGCCTTTCAACATGCTTCTCACCATGTTCATGATGGTTATTTTCTTCCTTTCCGCTGTGGAGTGTAGGGTGGCACCACCTCATGCATAATCCCTTCTTTTTCACATAGTTTATCAAGTCTTTTGACACATACTCTCCACCACCATCGGTCCTCAGATTCTTGAGCTTTCGACCATTTTATCTTTCGACCATAGATTTAAACTTGGTAAATACCTCGATCACTTCACTTTTCTTCTTGATCAGGTAAGTTCACAGTTTTTGACTGAAATCATCTATGAATGTAACAAAGTATATGTTACCTCCAATCGAATCCACCTGGATAGGATCACACTCATCAGAGTATATGACTTCAAGAATTACCTTTGACTTACTTCATTCATCCTTGTTGAAGCTGTTATTGGGTTGCTTCTCCTACACACATTCTTCACACACTTCATTTGGAATGTCAATTTTCGGTAACCCTGAAACCAGATTCCTTATCTTCAGATCTCTGATGTCTTTGAAATTGAGATGGCCAAGTCTATATTGCCATATCCATTCATCCCTGCTAGCTTCAGCTGCAAGGCACTTGTGCTCCATCACATTAAGTTCAATCCTAAAGGTTCTATTCTGAGACATGGGTGCCTTCAATATTAAACTTCTACCTGAGTCGAGAACTCTCATTATCTTGTCTTCGATCGACACTTTGTAGTTCTTTTCGACCAACTGCCATATGCTGAGTAAATTACTTTTCATGCCTGGTATGTACAATGCATTAGAAATTACTGACCTTTTTCCATCTTTTTTCATAATCAGAATATCACCAATACCTTCAGTTGCTCGAGTATTGTCATTTGAAAATTTTACCATGTTCTTCATTGATGGTTTCATGTTTACTAACCAATATTTCCTACCAGTCATGTGTGATGAACACCCTGAGTCCAAGTACTATTGGTCATGGAATCTTTCTTCATCTCTTGTTGTGACCATCCACAACATCTCTTCTTCTTCATGCTTTGTAAACTTTGCATCGGTTTCCCGATTCTTCTGTTTTTCAGGACAATCACTTGAGTATTGACCACACTTATGAAAATTGAAACATTGAATGTGACTTTTTTCAGTTTTTCGACTACCACCTTTTCCTCTACCTGCACCACCACCTATTTGGTTTCTTTGGTATGAGGGTCTTCTCTAGTTCGACCAACCCCCTTCTTGCTGATTTCGACTAGTCGAATTGTTGTAGTCTCATCTACCTTTGTTGTCGACCCACTTCCCTTTGCCTTTATTTTCTCTTGATGATTGCGCATGTAAAGCCATATCACTCTTTGACTTGCCTGTAGCTCTTTCAGCCATTCTTTGTTCATGAGATTCAAGCATCCCTTGAAACTCTTCCTTTGTCAATGCTGGAAAATCTTTCTAATCTTCTATGGCTACTACCACGTGGTCAAACTTTGGAGCTAATGACCTCAAGATATTTGAAACAACTGATCTTGATGCCAACACTTCTCCATATACCTTGATTTTATTCACCAGTTTTGTAACTCTAGTGAAAAAATCAGTTATGCTTTCATTGTCTTCCATCTGAAGCAATTCATACGTTCTTTTGTGAGTTTGTAACATCATCTTTGTCACCTTCTCTCCGCCTCCAAACGTTTTTTCAAGAATTTCTCATGCTTCTTTCACTGATTCAACATTAGTAACCTTTTAAAAATTATCTGCATCAACACATTGATAGATTATAAAGAGAACTTTATAATCTTTCTTCTTCAATTCTTTGTGTGTAGATTTTTATTCATCCCTTGCGTTTGTTACAAGCGGTGTCACTCCCTCCTTCACAAGATCCCAAAGATCTTGATAGCAAAAGACAACCTTTATTTGCTAGCACCAATTCTCATAATTCTGATTTTTTTTAAATTAGGAGACTCTCCAGAAAATTCTCATTCGAATGATTCATCACCATCGTGTTTTTCTTCCCATGAATCGCTCAGTCAGTGCTCTAGGTATCAAATGTTGGAATTAAACCCAAACCTTTGAGCAATTCCTAGTCAATCTTGATGAACAAGATTCAATAAACCGATCTGTAAGACCCCAATTTTGACCCTAAGATCCCTCATGTAATTTCATCATAAGCATTAGCATTGGGATCATACCTTGGCATGCTTCTTACCCTTCTTTCATTTGGTTTATTTTGGGAGAGATCACCAAGCATTATGTGATTATATCATACTTGTATATTATCATTTTACTAACCAAAATACCTAAAATATGTCTTTGCATTTGCCTAACTATTTTTGTAGGTAAGGCATGATCCCATTGATTTATCAAAGTTCATATCTAGGGTTTGAGACCCTCATGACAAAAAGCACAACCATGAATTGATCCAAGAATGGATGTGAGCATCATATATGAGTTCCATTGATTCCTACATGATATATTGATCAAGTGTTCTTCAAGAGTTTGAAAGTGTTTTACCTTGGAAACCCTAGTTTGACTGGGTATCTTGAGTAACTTCTCCAACAAGATATTTCACCAATTGATCAAATTTCTCAAGGGACACTTCAAAATTCATCATATTATGCATATATTATCTACCATGAGCCTAAAAATACAAGAGAATTGAAGGTTAACAAGTTGGCTGATGGTGGTTGGCCAGATGAATTCATCTGATCAAAACTGGGTCTTCCTAGACCCTATCTCCTACAATTTTCACCATATAAAAATGATTCCAAGAGAAAATTTAATCTAAATGACATTCCAAACGACTTTCATGTGAATACCTAGAGCTAGTTTTGCTTTGAAAATCATTTTCTATGTTGAAACATTATATGTCATTTTGTCTAAACCCTAATTTGAGAGTCAACTTCCCAAGGCCATAACTTGCTCAATGTTTCTGAGATGAAATATTTCCAAGTTTCAAAATCAAATTCAAGATGCCTACTTCAACTTTGATGTTTGGAGTGGAAGCAAATTCAACTTTTATGAGCATGTGATATGAGGATAAATTATAGGTCATTTTTGACCTATACCATTGAACAAGTGATTTTTCCGAACTTCAAAAATGCATAACTTTATCATTCTAAATCCAAATTACATGAAATTGGTGAACATTTTGAAGGTCTTTGAAATATATACAACTTTGATGAAGACACGTTTCTCATTTGAAGTTCATATAAAAAGTTAAGCAAGGTGGAATATTGAAGTATATAGCTTGACACTTAGTAAATTTTTCAACATGTTGAAATTTCCAAATTTCCACCTTAAAATTCTCCATATTCCAAGCTCCAAATGAAAAAGTGTTGAACATCAAACTTGTTCCCATTGATCCAAGCTTTCCAAAGAACCCAAGTTCATGCATTTTGGATGAAGATTGCTAGGTCACCGCATGGCTTTAACAATGATGCATCACTGGAAAGAATCAAATGTACAAACTTCAGTTCACATTACCTTGCCATTCAAGCTTCATTCGGACTTCAACATGAATAATTTTGGACCTTAATACATCTCATCATGGGCTTGTACATGCCCATGCACTTGTGCCATCCACATTGCCAATTTTGGACAGATTTCGAAGTGTGCAAATATCATTCCCTTTGGCTATAAATAGAAGGCTTATGAGCTCATTTGAATCACACCTTGCGCGCCAGCTTTGCCCCCCAATTCAAACCCTCTCATTCTAAAGGAAAACCTGAGAAATTTCAATTTGAAATTTGAGTTTGAATCTCAACTGTTGGAGATTGAAGAACTCCAGGATCCACACCCTTGCAACCTCTCCAATCACTTCCTGCTAGCTTCTCAAGGGTGATCAGATCGTGTTTGAAGCAAACAACATCAACTTCTGCATAGCATTGAAGGTAATTTTCAGAAAACTTCATCTTTTCGATTCTCAGCAACTCAGTTGACACACCTCAAAATTCAACTCCTCATATCTTTTTATATATTTTAAGTTAGTTGAAATTGAGGTCAGATTCGTGCTCTACGCCATTTTTTCTTTCAGATCATGTCCTCCTTTTTTATTTTGGTGATGGTTAAGGGTGGACCAGTCAGGTGAGGTCCATCGGAGAAGAAGACCGTAGTTACAACTCTGGCGGTACGTTGGCACTTCTCCCAGCCATAGGATCCAGTTGATTTGTTTTGATCTTGAGCGCTCATTGTGATTACCATCCCTGCAGCGCGCTGACTCGTGTGTTTGGTGGAACGCGCGTTTCAGGCCACTAGATCTGCCACCTCAATTAATGAGGGAGATCAAGTGGCTCACTTTTTTTAATATTTTCTGATTTTCTTTTATTCCTTTTATTTTCATTAATTCATATTAATTTTAATATTGATCCAAAAAATATGAGAGTTTCACCAAATAATTTCAAATAATTTCCTCTTTCATATTTTGAATTAAAATTATTTTTTGGATCATTATTAATATTTTTCATGATTTAATTGATTTTATGTTTATTTTTAATTATTTAAAAATACTTTTAAGTCTTTAAAAATTCTGAATTTTTTTCTCCAAGGTCCTTTGACCTTGTTTGACCTATGATAAATCTCATGGCCATTTCTTGGGTGTTTTGATGAGGTTTTAGGAATTTGACAAACCATATTTAATTTAAATGTATTATTTTAGTATTTTTAATTTGAATAAATTCCAATTAATTGTGTTGACCAATTGTGATGACTTATTTGAGTTTGACTCTTGTTGTTGGGTTTTGGTCAAGGTTGATTTAACTTTGTCAAGTTAATATCATTGGATTTAGGGGATTGATGGAATGTACATTCCATCTCCCAAAATGAATGGATGATATTAATTTGATAAAAGTCCTCCTTTGATCAATTTGAGTTTTGATCCATTCCCCTCCCTTTTCATCTCATTCCCCTTCTTTATGCATCCATCCCATTTGGCCTATGATATCTCAAAGTCCTAAGGCTAGTTGATTAAAAAATCAACATAAGTATGGATGAGATTAGGCCACCTCTTTTGCATATTCTTTTTGTGTGTGGTATGTTTCATGAGCATAGTCCATTATACTATGTCTCTAACATGCATTAACACCAAAATTCTATTGCCCGGCCTCAAATAGTTGTGACTTCTACATAAGTTCAATTACGATTGCCTAACATAACGCTAAATTTGTGACACAAAAAGGCATAGCATTCTAGTTAGTTAGATTGTAAGTCTCCCCTCTTTCATGGAATTATGTGGAACTTGGCCTTTTTTCCTTCCTTTTGGAAGATGTCTTGGTTCAAGGATCCATGCTTGTGATAAGTGGGTTGAGTGTTCTCCAAAGAATGACTAAAAAATAAAAAAGCAAAGGCAAAACAATACTAACTTCTAACTCATTAACAACTGTCATACCCCGATTTTGGCCCTGAAAAATTTTCCATCAATCATTCATTTTCTTTCCTCCTCATGACCATTTCATCTGGTCATGAATCTATCCACCTACTTGATAGTTCAGAGATGGAGGGTGATGGTGTAGTTTCTCCTGACATTTTTCAAATTACTAGTTTGCCTACACATCCACTAGAAAATTTTGAAGGTCGTGCATTCTGTCTTCCTGCATGAGAATGCATACTTTGAATTATCATCAAATCGCAGGGATATCTGGTTTTGGTTCTGATATGACAGGGGATGGAAGAAAACGGTCAGACTGGAATATATACCTCCGTGAAAATGTTTTTGCTCCTGCCTATGGTCGTTTGCTTGAGAAGGTAGCACTAGAAATTGGTCCTTGCAATTTATTCTTCTCATTATGGCCAACAACAAGCTTAGAACCTTGGGCATCAGTAGTAAGGAAACTATATCAATTTGTTGCTGAAGTTGATCTCCGTTTATTATATACTGAAGCCAGAGGAGTCACTTTTAGAAAAATTTATGGAAATATGTCCATCGTTGCATCTTCTGAAACCTAAGCTATTAAGGACTTTGTTAATCAAAAGGAAACATGAATTTATGGACAGGGATGCAATGATTTTGGATCTTGAATATTGTTACATGACTTGCAAGAATCCATGCAGTTTGATACACTATTTGGCCTGCCGTTGTTGCCACTCGCAAATGGTTCCTTTACATTAGTTGATAAGAAGGGAGTTGGAGGAATAGTTTACATTGCACGTGGTGATGAATATGGCCTTCTCAAAGATTCCATTCCTCATCAACTTGTAATTAATGCTATTCCAGAAGAAGTTCATAAAAAACTCTGTTACATTGCCCCAACAGATAGCACAAATATTTCTTTCTTGTCATGCCATGTGCTTGAGAAACTTCTCGTGAAATTACTTCCTGTAGAGTGGCAACATGCTTCACAAGTAAGTTGGACTCCTAGCATTCATGGCCAACCAAGTTTAGAATGGTTGCAACTGCTATGGAATTATCTGAAAGCGTATTGTGAGGATCTTCTAATTTTTTCTAAGTGGCCTATATTGCCTGTTGGTAATGATTGCTTGATGCAGTTAACACCAAATTCAAATGTGATAAAAATGATGGTTAGAGATCTTGCAGTAGCCACGTTCTAGAGGTCGTATCGAGTTTGCAGGCATAAATAGAGTTCTTTATTTTTCATGACGTCGGAATTCAAAGCAGTGCTTTAGCAAGCTTGTTTGTCGGGCTTACAAACTTTGCAGGTGCACTCTGTGCTTTATACTTAATCGATAAGGAAGGGAGGAAAATTGGAAGTATCAAATGATATAAATAGTAGAAATAATTCAAGTACAAGGAGGATCACAATAATGGTTTACAAAACAATTAAAATGGTTATCGCGGCGGAAAATTCAGAATCTTCTGGTCATAATTTGCAGCAGAATCATACTCATTCAGGTTTCATTCAATCAAGTATTGACAATGATGCTATCGCGTTTTTCCGACGAGTTCTGTTGGCAATTCGATGAATTTTCAAAGCTACTCTTCTTGTATAATCTCAAGAACAAACAGCTCGACACAGGATCTTAGTCTTTCTCTTCATTCATTCCAAGACAATTCAGGTGGTTATGGTTTGCTTGGGCATACAAAAGATACAAAAGATCAAATTCAGATGGAAACAAATGTTGGTTTTGATACAATTTGTAAGCAGTTGCAAGTGAGAGCCTTCATGCTAATTCTTTCCATGTGTGCGTGACCTGCAAAGGACCAACCGAAGATGTAAATCTATCATGCATATGACAGCTCAATAGAATATGCCATGTTCTAAGAATTTTGCACAACGGCAAATGTAGCATTTCTGCATAAACTCACTGACTCTGCAATGCACATGAAAGGTGGTTAGAGACCAAGAGGTTAACCATTTTTGTCCTATGTTGTGACTATCCCCAAACCGACCCGTCATCGAGCCATGTTGCATACCTCAATCCTGCAGGTTTTGGTTTCCAAACAAGCCAAATGAAATACACAATAACCCATTAACAATAGACATTAAATCATGCAACGGATACTCACCAAAGTTTTGCTCGTTTACGTGATGCTCTGTATACTTCTCCTAAAGAGGACGTCTCCATGCACGAAAATGTTTCAAACGGCATTACAGATGTTTGTGAATGAGATACGTGCTGCACCAAACCACACAATGGTCAAGGCTCAGGATGTTTGTTTCCATTCAAAATTCTCAATATTCACAAACACATTTGATACATCGTATAAACAAGTATAAAATAAGTTGTTGTAACTCTCTTGCTGGATGTATACATGAACAAGGAGGCTTGCTACTTATGCTTATGAAGAAGTTTCACGAGCCTATGGTGTGTATAAAGATCTACAAGAGTTCAAAGACACTTTGTCCATTATCAGAGGTCTTCTGTTGGATGCTGAGTATCAGAAGGACCAAAAACATGGGCTGCGTAAATGGATGAGACAGCTTCACAACATCTGCTATGATGCTGAAGATGTATTTGACGGGTTTGAATTCCAACACAAGAGAAAACAAGTTGTCCAAGCATCTAACAGCACTCGGACAAAGCATTGTTGATACATCCTATGCTGTTACCTGCAAAGCATAACAAGAAAATTCAAAACCATGTTCAAGAATAAATTACATATTGAATGAAACCATGCTTTAAGTAGTTATGCAAGACAAACCTGGAAGCTTCCATCACCAATGCAAGCAATCACTCGCTTCTCGGGTACTGCTTGTGCATAGCCAAGAGTTGCACCAACAGACCATCCAATTGAGCCATATTGCATTTGGAACTCATACCTGTCACCAAAATTTTATCAGCACTACAAACATAATGAAGAAAAGTTTTAGAAAATACAACAAATTACACTCTTTCAACACTTACCCTAATCCCTTTTCCACCATTGTTGTTGGGTTTGTGCCATGTAGCAACGCTACTTCATGTGCAAGATAGGTAAACATCCATGTTGCAAGCCATTATCCAACAATCTATCCCATGTGCGCATGACTTATAAAGGACTAGCCAGAGGCATTACAGCCTATCATACAGTCAAACAAGGCATTAAACATCATTCATATGTTAACTAGGTCATACAAAAACAATGCATCGAACCTATGTAAAGAACCATACAAAGCCGATAAGAACATGGTCCAACCATATGTATTTCAGGCCGTCGAGGCAAACCAAGTTCAGGCCAAATCCCAGCCTGCTGCACTCAGAACACACAACCTGCAATAACAGCACAGTTCACGCATCAAATCTTCCATTGCCAAACCTATCAAATAAATCAAAGAAACAGAATGTAGGAATCATTTACAAAAGCCTTGCTTTATCACATTCAAATCGACTAATTTGGAGAGTGTGTTAAAAATACATGAAGAGCCTAAGCTATTGCAGAGGGACTATGTGTTTAAACTGAGAAGAAAATGGAATGATCACCTGTTGCATTGAGATGGGATGGCTTGAGTCTGCTCATGACATTTTGAATGATGTAGAGACTGCAGGGTTGGAAATTGTATCAGTTCATAGACGAATACAAGTTGCAGCAAGTGAGAATAACTTACCGTTGATAGAAGCAAGATAAAAAAAACTTCGGTACGGCTTGATCTCGAGCTTGTGCAAAAGTGGAGTTGATGCAATTGTGCAGAATACAACAACAACACAAAATCAGTATGAATTTCGAAGAAAAAAAAGAAGAAACAAGTCCATTTTCGTCTAAGTGGGTTCACAGTGGTGAAACTTTTCTCACCGGCGGTAAAATTCAACAAGCAACCCAAAAAAAGAATCAAGACGAATTCAAAGTAAGAAAGTATATGGATTGTATTACCTGTTCCAGATCAAATACCAAATGAGACAAACAAACTGTGAGCACCCTAAAGGACTTCCAAAGGGATACCCTTTTGATCTCCATAGCCAAATCAGAAACCCTAACATGGTGAGTATAAAAGGAGGGGGCGGATACTTTTGAAAAAAAGAGAAAAAAAAGGTGAGATAGCGGCGAAGGAGAAAAACCCTAGGAAATTGGACGGCTACTTGGGAATAGCATATCTTCATATTTTTATTTTTATGCTTGCTATTTTATTTAAATTTTTATAACTTCTTACTTTTTATTTTACCATTTTTGTACCTTTTTATCTAGCCCTCCTTTTTTACGCTTGTTGATTTTATTCTTTCCGGTTTTATTTTCAATGTGTTGTAAATAATTTGTTTATTTATTTATTTATTTCGTTCGGCTTACTTTTGGGCATATTCTCCACGAACTTATACACCATATCAACTTAATTGACCAACACCTCAAACCTTCACATTAATCCTTCTATTCAAACGTATCTTTTATTAAAGTATGAAGAAAAATATTATTCTGGATGGAATATCCAGTTATAATCCCGAATATGAGGCTCAAGCTGTAAGAGCTTGCAAGCCATAAATATTCGTCTTCTCTTCCACACTCCAATATTCAAATCTTTTTCTAAATAAAATGTGAAGAAAAAGATTATCCTGGATGGAATATCCAATTATAATCCCGAGTATTGGGCTCAAGTTGTAAGAGCTTGTAAGCCATAAATATTCGTCTTCCCTCCAAAACATTCATAAATATTCGAACCATTTCCTTAAGCAAAGTTGGAAGAAAAGATTACCTGGATGGAATATCCGGTCGTAATCCTGAATACTAGGTTCAAGTTGTAAGAGCTTGTAAGCCATATATATTCGTCTTCTCTTCAAAATACTTTTAAATACCGAAACTTCTTTCCTCAGTAAATTGGAAGAAACAGACTTCCTGGAGAGAATATCCAAACGTAGTCCCGAGTGTAAGACCCTAATTTTGTCCCTAAGATCCCTCATGGCATCATAACATTGCATTTGCAAAGCCTCAAGGATCATTAGCATCTTGGTTCCCTTTGCCTTTGGATGGGACCTCTTGTGAGTGGTTTGAGATCACCAAGCAGGCTTGAATTGTATATCATTGCTTTTCTTATTTTGTTTACTAACCAAAAGCACAAAAATATGTCACTAACATCTTTTGTTTGTAGCCTGAGCAATCACAAGGTCCAAAGCTTCAAGGAGATCATTGGTACAAAGATATGGCCAAGAGGAGATGAAAGCAAGCATGGTAATGATTCCCAAAGCTCTCATCCATCAAATATGCCTTCCTAGCATCTCAATTCATCATTTTGATCAAAGCTAGTCAAAGGGTTTGAGGTTTGTTCCCCAAGGAAACCCTAATTCATCTGTGCATCACAATGTCTTGCTCTTGAAGCAACCTCAACCCATGATCAAATACAATCAAGGGAAGTTATTTAATTCTTCATTTCATACATGTTTGAACTTATTTGAGTGTCCTCAATCATCAATTCATCAAGATATGAGTCATGGACTTGAGAAGTTGATCAGTCAATTCATCTGACTATTCTGAAATGCACTGAGACCTAACTTTTTATGTGTTGGTCAAATGGAGATGGTTACAAAAGAAACAATGTTCTTAAGGACAATATGAACAACTTTCATGTTCATCAAAAATTTATTTGAATCTTGGAAGGTCATCTCCTATTCCAAAACATTATAGGTTATTTTGACTGAAACCCTAATTTTGGGCCAACTCCCCAAGGACATAACTCATTCATTTTTTATTATTTTGAGGTGGGATCAAATGAATTGGAAGTATTAATATGTCTACTTCAAATGTTATGTTGAACAAAATTTCAAAATATCAAAGGAAGTACATGTGATAATGCAAAACATTATAGGTCACTTTGGACCAAATGCATTAAAAGGGAAAAAAGTCCAACTTCAAGTGCCCATAACTCTTTCATCAAAAATCCAAATGGTTCAAACTTTAAGTCCATTTTGATTTTCTTGAAGAGATATACAACTTTGATGTTGTAGGATTTTTCATTTGAGGCTTGCATCAACAAAACAGAAGGGCTTGAACATTGGCCAAATTTAGAAACTTTGCCTTTACATGTTTTTGCACCTTGCACTTTAAACTCCAATTTCACCAATTTCCATACTTCAAATGGATTTTTGCCCAACATAACAATTGTTCCTTACATCAAAACCTTTCCAACCATTACTCACATGCTCATGATTGGATTTGGCAAATGGTATTTTCGAAGAGGAGAAGCTTTTGGTTCAATTATGCATAACACCTCAAAATTCCATGCACAAGCATTTGCCATTCAGATTACACGTCCATTTCGCTTTGGTATGATTTCAGATTGCATTTGGCATTGAATTTGGGCCTTGTGCATGATCATGCAAGCCCATGCAAGGAATGTCCAATTTCATGCACACGGATTGAATCACCCTTTCCTTGTCATTCCCTCTATAAATAGAAGCTCTATTCCATTCCAATCAGAGCCTGGAATCAACCTGAAATGCTGCAGAACTGAAAACCTAACCTCACACCAAAGAAGCTATTTCACTTTTCTTCAAATTTTTCAGATCTAAAATTCAACTACATATGGTTGAATCTTTGGATCTAAAGCTTCTAAACCTTCATCCTTTAGTTCATTGATCTTCTGTTTTGATAAAGGAAGCAAGGAATCAAGCTCAAATCTCCAGAATCCAAGGTTGTTCTTCAACTGGTTTTTTCTTCGAAACTCATCATCTATTGATCTATTTGCTTGGATTTTGTGTTGGCTGAAGTCCTCTTCATAGAGGCAATTGATTTGAGTACTTAATTGTTGAAATCCATGAAGTTCACTTGAACATCACAGAATTTCCATCTCTGATTTCTCTCAATATAGAGATCTAGAGTGGAATTGAGTGACACAGGGATGATGTACATCATCCCAGCTTTCCAATGATGTATGGATCGTGTATTTTGGTTATGTTTTGGTTGTCTGCAATTTTGGCCGGAAAATACAAGCTCACCGGAGAAGAAGGTGGCTCCGGTGGCCGTCTCATTGCCAGTTTGAATCTGGATCGTTGGATTGAGTTTCCCATATCTAATCCTGGCCTTCGCTTGTTATGACTTTCATTTATTCATTGTGTTACGCGTGGACTTGGACCTATGGTGGAAGCGCGCTTCTGGAGCGTATGATCTTCCAGCTCAATTAATGAGCTCAGATCTAACGCTCCTGGTTTTTTTGAATTTCCAATTTTCTGATTTAATTTCTTTTATTTCCATTATTTTCAAAAATCAATATCTTCTTCATTTTTAATCCAAAAAATATGGGACCAATTGCATTCTTCTCCAAATAACTTCTAGTTTCTAATTTTAATTTTTAATATTTTTTATTTCATCATTTGATATTTTTTGTGAATTTTCTCTTTTCTGGTTATTTTTAATTCATTTTAAATAGTTTTTGATATCCAAAAAATACAAAAATATTTTCCTAACCTATTTGAATGATGATGGATCTATGAAAAATATTCTCATCAATTTTTTTATTGATTTGAGATTTATTTGAGATTTTAGTTCAATTAGGTTATTTTTATTCATTTTGTAATTGATTAAAAATAGTTTCTGACTTTTAAAAATGCTGAAATTCTTTGTCAAACTTAGTTTGACCTTGTTGAACTTGGGATAAATCACTTGGACCTTTCAAGGTTGATTTGAAGTGATTTTGAAGTTTGACATTTCTTTTATTTTAATTCAAGTTTATTTTAATATTGAAAATACCAAAAATATTTTGCTTATTGTTTGACCTCCAATCTTCATCTCATTTCTGATTTCTCATTGTTTGACTTTGACTTTCAATGTCCTTTGGTCAATACATATGGATTGGTACAGTTGATTTCACCTTATGCATTTTGATCTTTCCATTTCCTTATCCATTCTTCATCTCCTTCTTCTTCTTCCTTTTTTCTTTTTGATCAATGAGTTGAAGGTTGATAAGTTGGCATTGATTAAGGAGACTTAACCTTCTTTGATTCAAATCTAATTCATCTTGATCAATTGATCAAGTGAATGGCTTTGCATTAAGGATAGGTTGTTTCCTAAATCATGCAAAAGACTTAAACCAATACAAGATCAATTCTCTTCTTCTTTTTGGCATGGCAAGTTGTTGGAACTTGGTTCACTAATCAAGACTTCTAACTTGTGTTGTTGCCTATATTATTATTGACCGGCCTCAGATAGTTGTGACTTCTACATAAGTCCAATTACGATTGCTTAACATAGCGCTAAATTTTGCCTTATGGTACACTAACTACTAACACTAACCATTAACCATTAACATTTACTTTTTGCTCTTTACTTTTATGCAATTTACTATTCTTTCACATATTATCCATTTGCTTTTCTCTTTGCTCACTTGAGCACATGTTTATGTTAATGCCATTTGCCTTTTGCTCACTTGAGCACATAATTGTGTATATATTATTGTGCTTGTGTTTTGTTTTGATTGTTGTGAACCAAATGCAAAGAATTGGACAAATGGACTTAGACTTTAGGACTTTCCCTATGCAAATTTGGAGTCAAAGAGCAACTAGGCATTGGGCCTTTAGAGTGCTATAAAAAGTCAAAGAGCAACTAGGCATTGAGCCTTTAGAATGCTTAATATTGAAGATGACATTGAAAGGACCATATTCTAAATTCCCTCTTGTCCATTCTTTGATTGTATTATAGAACCTTTTGATGTGTGTTTTCTTTGTGCTAGGAGTTCCAACTTGAGCTTAATTGAGGAACCATTACCATGAGCTTCCAAGAGAGAGAGATCCAAGATACATTGAGGAGTCTTTCCAAGAGTTCTTTTGATTGTTGATTGCTTGAGTTTATGCTTTGTGTGATTTCTTATTCCAGAGGATGGGAGCTACTTGGATCATCAATATGATCTCAAGAGAGGGACTCCATTGTGGTTTTGTTTCTTTATCCCTCACCTTCTTGCTTTACTTAGGACTTAGCCATTCTTCTTCTTCCCTCCACTCTAACCCAAGCCAAAAAATTTGTGCAAACATTTAACCATTGTTTTCAAACATTAGAAACCTAAGCCTTATGCTTTTGATTTTCAAACCTTCTTTTCATAACACTTATTTTGAATTGAACTTCTAAGTCAACTTTGACCATTTTGTATATACTTCTAATTGGTAAATATAACCCATTCAAAATGTCTTTTTTGTGGTTTCAATGGCCACTTTCTTAATCAAATTTTCCATAACCTTTAGCTATTAGGTTTGAGTTATCCTTGAGGTAGATGTAATACTCACTTATATCCTTAGTGATGGACAATGAGTCTTCCATGCTTATTATAGGGTTAACCCCTCACTAGCATGTTGAAGCTATCCTCACATGGTGGATTTGTGGTTTTAGGTTGAGTTTTCTCCCTTGGATAACAAAAGACCTTAAGGCTTTTGGACCAATCAATTCACCAACTCATTTTGAGATTTTTACCCCGAACTACGAGGTTTTGATCCTAATCTTTTTTAAGATGGTACGTAGGCAATGGGTTTTATCCATCCAAACACAAAATGTAAATAACTTGTATATTCTCTTCTCATCACTTCAATCATGTTTGCACAAATAAACTTTCACAAAACAACAACCTTGCAACAAGTATGAAAAGGGCTCCCTATGAGTACCTAGGATCTTTTGGGTGCCTAACACCTTCCCATTACATAACCAACCCCCTTACCCAGATCTCTGTTTCTCTTTTACTAGTTTTTGTTAAAACTATTAGGTTTTTGTTCGCTTTCTAACCATTCCTTTGGATAAATAGAAGTGCGGTGGCGACTCGACTTGTATGATTTACCTTGGATTTAATCAATATTTCTAATGGTAACGAATACCCCGCTACACCGAGTATTAGACCCAAGCTGTAAGAGCTTGCAAGTCACAAGTACTCGTCTTTCAAACTCCGAAATACTTAATTCCTATCTTAACCCTTTTCAATAAAGATGGAAATGGAACATGGTGTATACATTGCACTCTTGAGATTAAGATTCGAGGTGGATGCCTCGCCTATCTTAGCTCTCGCCATCGTTTAAAATTGTCAATGCGGTTTCTTCAAACCTTTCTCAATCAAATTTAAAACACTTAATCCTTATCAAACACTTTTGCAAATAAGATGGAAATGGAACGTGGTGGATACCGTGCACTCCTGAGACTAGGACTCGAGATGGATATCTCGCTCATCCAAGTTCTCGCCATCATTCAAAAATACATCCAACCAATCAAACTCTTTTCTTCTCCGTCGTGCTACTAATCAAAAATCTTTTCATAAACGAAAGATATCTTGTCTTAAGGTGATGCAAAGCAATGTTTCGGCCACGATTGTTGAGTTGAGATAAGTGACATTTTCCGAATGTTGATTTGTAAATCCATTCGATGTGTGGTATACGTCCGCTCCTCATCTGTTTTGGGTAAAACAATGTTTTCTTCGATTAATACAATATAGCTTTCGCTAAAATCGACCAACAAACAAATATTTTTCTATCCAGAACTACGTAAGCCTTGATTTCTCTGTTGAGATACGTAGGAGGAGGATTTGTAAATCTTGTCAGGCCCACTAATAAAAAACTTAGGTTTAGTCCTTCGTCAAAAATCCAAAAACATTTTCCTCTCTTCTATTCTTTCTTTCTCACTTAATAACTTAAAGCCTAACATATCAAACTAACACTAATGCACACAACTAACCTAATGGTTCCCGTTGAGTACAACGGACGCGAGGGGTGCTAATACCTTCCTCTTGCGTAATCGACTCCCGAACCCTGATTTGGTTGTGACGACCATAATCATTATCGTTTTGTCTTGGGTTTTATCGATATTTCCCCTTTCCTTTTAGGAATAAATAAAGTTCAGTGGCAACTCTGTTCAGTCCATCATTGCAAGCATGCGATTGCGTTTCGCTAGGTCGTTTCTCTCTCATTTCCCGAGGTACGACAGACGGCGACTCTGCTGGGGATTGGGTATATCCCCTAAGTAGGTCAAGCCTAGTTAGGACGTTTGTGTGCCTTTGTTTGTTTAATTGTGTGGCTTTCCCTTATTTATTGCTTTTTATTATCTTTATTATTATATTGATATATCTGTTGTATATTGGTTCGATTGCGATTGTTGGTATTTGGGTATTTGGTTGCAAACCATGTGGGAAAGACTCTATACCCGAGTCTAGAGTGAAAAAACATAAGATAGGACGATGGTTGAGTAGTACAGACTCCCGAGGTGAATACTTCGTAAGAGTCGGTACGAGAACCTCACTTAGACTAGATCCTTTTACAAATATTATCGCCCGAGGTGTATACCTCATAAGCTTCGATGTTTCAAAAGGGTCCATGACTCTAAGAACCTTTTAGAACATTGAACCTTTGGCCAACTAGAAATGATGGTTGCGTAGTATGGATTCCCGAGGTGAATACTTCGTAAGAATCGATACGAGAACCTCGCTCAGAATAGGTTCTCTAGATGGAGTTGACGATCGGAAAGTATTTTCCGTAAGCGTCAAACATTCTTTTGAATCCATGACTCTGAGTACCCTGTCTAGAACCAAGTCGATGGTTGCGTAGTACGGACTCTCGAGGTGAATACTTCGTAAGAGTCGGTACGAGAACCTCACCCAGAATAGATTCCCTTTATGGAGTTGACGACCGGAAAGTATTTTCCGTAAGCGTCAAACATTCTTGTGAATCAATGACTCTGGGGATCCTTTGTAACAAATCCCTAGATCACACCCGGTGAGAACCTATTCTTAGAAAGTAATCAGATTCATCAGTACCTCCGACTTTTGAACCTGTGTATTGAGAAAAAAAACAAAAATGCATGGCTTGCATTGCATTCATTCACATTCCATTGCATCTGCATCTCATCATAATGCATGTCATTTCCCAGACAAAATACAAAAAAAAAAAAACTCATCCATCCTTTGTCCATGATTCAGCAAAATGATTCCTGACACGCGTTTAGAACAAGGAACCATGTCTCAAGAGATGATGGACGAGCTAAGGAAAGGTCAAGAAGCATTGAAGGAGGAACTCAATCTTTTGAAGAGTCAAGTAGGATGGGTCGTGGAAACCCTGCAAGCCTTATTGAGGAAAGAGGGTCATCCCATACCCATTGCTACAACAGAGGGAGCTACTACTCCACATCCATCTAGTGTTACCCCAAGTCAAGGGAAATTCTATATGGCAACTCCTCACCTACTAGCATATGGACCTCCCTCAGGATGTCATCATCAACATCCTCTGACTATTCCTCCTCAAAATCACCAAAGTCATGTTCAAAGCAAAAATCAGAATCAGAACAAGGGGAACAAAAATCACAATGACCCGATTCTGGTGCCATATAGCAAGCTCTACCCACAACTGATCCAGAATGCTTTGGTGACCCCTCGAGCTCTCACACCTGCGTCACCATACCTTCCATGGTACAATCCAAATGCAACATGTGAATTCCATAAAGGGGCAGTGGGACATGACCTAGATTCTTGCTTCGCGCTGAAAGCCTTGGTACGAGAGCTGATTAACAAAAAGAGCTTAGTCTTTGAAGAAGATCACCCGAAGGTCAAGTGCGAATACCATACTGGAACAATGGGGCACTCCATTAAGGAATGCAAGAGTTTTAAGTTCAAACTGCAAAGATTGATTGACGTTAGGTCACCAACACTCAAGGAGGAAAGCTCAGGTACATACATCTTGATTTCTGGGCCAAGTAGCGAGAAAGGCAAAGGACCTCAGAAACCCCTCAAGGTTTTGTACCACAAGGAAGAAGTCAGGGAGGTGGCTAATGAGATATCATCGTTTCCCGATAAGAGAATTGAGATATCACCTTGGTTTTCTAATGTCACGACCCATGGCAACGGAAGCAAATGAGAAGTGAGTAGTGGATCCAAGAGGGTTGCATCCAACGATCAGATTGAAGGAAAAGAATTTGAAGATCGTCGTGCCAATATCAAAAAGTTTGTTGATCCCAACCTTCAAGTGGCTGAAAATGAGCAGTTAGCGATGCCTGAAGTGCCGTACCAGCAAACGCTACCTTTTAGTCTTCATTACAAACAATCCTGGTTTGCTCCTCATCCAAATCAACAAGCCCAAGGCCCGAGATATCGAAATCAGCATAGGCCTCAAAATAACTTGGAAAGAAGAAATGATCCTCGTCATCCAGTCCTCATGAGGTATAGCCAACTCCTATAACCTCTGATTCAAAACTCGTTGGTGGTTCCCAAGTCTCTTAAGTCGGTTCCACAACCTTACCCACTCGGGTATGACCCAAATGAGAAATGTAGATATCATGCCGGATCAGAAGGGAACTCAACTGAAGACTGCAATGCTTTCAAAGCCAAAGTACAACAGTTGATTGACAACAGGTACATAGCCTTTCAAGAAGGAAGCTTGGTGGTAAACGTTAACCCATCGGTCGGATAAGTGCGAAGGTCTCAAGGGGTGTCCCCATAGGTTAATGGATCAAGTTTGAAGAAGTCATTCCCTAAAGCTAGCAATCATTTGGTTGTTTCAGCATTTCCTTTGTAGTTTCCTCGCATGTTGATTGTTAATTGCTTTTAAGCATTGTTGTTTTCTTTGAATTGGTAAGATTAATGAAATGTTTATGCATATTTTGAATGATCCGTTCGTATTCACTCGTTTTTCATTCATGTTAAAAACAAAAATACTCCTTCATTCGCTTTTGTTTATCAAACCGTTGTGTTAACAAAGATTGGAAGGAGGATGATGAAAACGAAACACCTGAAATTGTTGTGGTATGCTTTTGAGTAAAACCTTGTCGATGATGTAAGGCATTGTTTCAAATCCCCAAACACTGAAGTGATAAGGAGTTAATCCCTAGACAACCACTTTGAGCCTAGAAGTTGGTGTTTATTTCGGATCTAAAACCCTTAATCTTAACCTGGGGCAGGGTAGTTGTGTTCAGATAGTTTGACCGTGCATTCGATCTTTTTCAAAAAATTCGTCCATATGTACGCCCTCCAATTAGGTTCAACCACATGTTGAGGTGTCGAAGAAGTTGAGAAAAGCTAAAATTAGTGTTGGTTGATCCTCATCCTCCAATAACCTGGCAGTCAACACGTAAAAAAAACAGAAAAAAAGTCTGCTAAGTCAAACACCACAAAATGACTTAGGCAAAAGTCAGGGCATCCCGATGGACCGAAAGCTTCAAAGAAGCGGTCCAGGAAAAATCAGGGATAAAGAAAATCAATCAAAAGAGGTCATTAAATCCTCAACAAAAACAAAATAAGGTGACTGCCATTTCAAGAAAATCTCACTTTGAATCCTCATTTTCACTTTCGCACCTTCGAAGTCGAAGGCGTGTATTGAATTAACTGAACATAGGAACTGGAGATCATCAAGAAGAAGGGGTGGGTAAAAATAAATTTTGAGCCTTATATCCCTTTGTTTCAAAAAAACCGTGAAAAAGACCACGTTACAATCCTTAAAAGACCTAATTGAGGCAGAGTTTATTCTGAAAACATACTACAACAAGGTTGTGTTAACCTGACTCCAAATGATTTTTGTTAACAGACTTGCATGTTGTGAATGACTTGATCATCATTGTGTTCTTATCAATGACTCGTTCACTGTATTTCACCCGTTCATATCAATAAACTCTGATTTCAAATTTTTGCATAAGCACTGCATTAAAATTACCATTTTTGAATGCACAATCTTATTTGTGAGTTAACACTTAGCATTAAAGAAATTCCAACAATATACAATGGAGGAATTTGATAAGGTGAAAGAAGTCCAGTCATGGGAAAATCACTTTGAGTATCATTCAATTCGATCCAATCACCCCAAGGTTCACTTAGCAAAAAGTGATTTGCTTCAAGACTCAAATCGAGGCAAGCCACCCCAGAAGCTCATTGAGTCCAACTATCCAAAGACAGTCAATCAGAAGTCTACCATTCCAGGTTTTGGTGAATTAGGGTCAGGTCACTGCGGTATGCAAACATTGGGGCAAGCCATCTTGATATCGTCTCATGTCAAGCTGTCTCAAACTCACTTTCAAGGTGAACATTTTCAAAGACCCAACAGATTGGGGCGAGATGAGCCACAGAGGGGCAGAATCTCTTTCTTCATGCTTTCCAATTGCTCAAACAAATTCTGCCACACGTCAACAACTATTGATTTTGAGACAAGTGCCTGAAAGTTATGCTAGCACGATTCATTAATCCTCCGAAAGGATCCCTTTGGCTAAGTTGTGGCCGTCAAGATTGATAGAATTCTCCTTTGACAACAATCACAAAATATTTGGTTGAGTTCTCGGTGTTAAGGAATCATGATATCCATAAAAAGCCTCTACAACTCCCAGTCCACTCAAGTGTCAGCATTCTCATAATCATGATCATTCATATATCATGCATAAAAGAATTCAAATCATGCATAACCGAAATGTACTTCATGCTCATTTTGCATTCATTCAGGTCTTGTTGTTGATCCTATATCCTTTGACCTCTAATTCCAGTTCATCTTTGGTGCCCTTAAACCATCATCCGGTTTTCGCAGTCATTTTCAAATCCAACTCAGTTGGCACCTATTAGAAAATTTTCCATTTAGGCTCAATTCCTTTTTGGATTATCCGATGAATTTCCGGATTACTCCTTGGTTTATTGATGTATTTCCATAACTTGTCTGATGTGTTTCCAGATGTTTCCTCACCTATCTGATGTATGCTCACATATGTTTGGCTTGTATTCTGATGTATTTCCAGAATTTCCTCGGCGTATTATCGGATATGTTTGTATTCTGATGTATCTCCCAAATATCACTTGTAATTCTGATGCATTTCCAGAATTCGTTTCTTTCCGATGAATTCCCGAACGTGTCATTTTGTTCTGACACACTTCCAGAACCCTTATGCCATTCCCTAGCACTATTTTAAGGCTCATTGGTGTCTCATAAAATTCAGCTGTCACTAGCATTATTCCAAGCTCAGTTATTACTAGAACTCATTTTAAACCCAATTGTCGTTGGCATCACTGTCAGTCTATTTAAAAATACATTTGTGATTGATAATTGAAGTTTGGTTGTCGCCAACATCATTTCAAGTCCAGTTGTTGCTGGCAAACTCCGTTGTAGCCGGTAATTGTTTACTAGTGACTTTCATCAAGTCCAATTGTTGTTGGCACGTACAGAGAGTTTGAATACCCTGTCTTTCCTGATGGTTCCGTGAAAGTCATGTATGACTCATCATCTTGAGGAGTTCCATGAAGCTTGGAGGTTTTTTGTGTTAGAAAACTCCAATGATATTGGTTTTGTTTGATTTCTCTGTAAAGAATCATCGTAGCCTTTTGCGTGGATGATCTACTTATAAGAAGACTCCCGTTTATCTTTGTTTTGCATAAATTCCCTGTTAGGAATCTCCAAAATCTGCGATTGGATGAATTTCTTGTGAGAAATCTCCAGAACTATCAGATGTATTCTAAAGCGTCAGGTCATGTATGAACCTATTGATGAAACTTGCTTTCTATGTTTTCCAATATTCTCAGGTCATGTATGAACCTATTGATAAAACTCCTTTTGATTTTTCCCAAGTAATGTCAGGTCATGTATGAACCTGTTAATTGAGCACTCTTTGAATATTTTAGTGTTGTCAGGTCATGTATGAACTTGCTGTTGAAAATTCTTTGAATAGTCAAGTGTTGTCAGGTCATGTATGAACCTGTTGTTGAAAATTCTTTGAATGTTCCAGCATTGTCAGGTCATGTATGAACCCGTTGCTGTTGAGCCTTTATTCCAATATTACCAGGTCATGTCTGAACCTGTTTTGGAAGAATCTTTTTCTTTGATTATTCCAGTGTTGTCAGGTCATGTATGAACCTGTTGCTGAACCTTTTGTTCCAATGTTGTCAAGTCATGTATGAACTTGTTGTGGAAATTTTCTCAAAGTATTCAAGTTTGTCATCAGGTCATGTATGAACCAGTTGATATACTCTTTTTGAATTTTTTTGAGTTTGTTAGGTCATGTCTGAACCTGCTGTCAGAACTTCTTGGTATTCCCCAGCATTGTCAGGTCATGTATGAACCCGTTGTTGTTGAGCCTTTATTCCAGTATTACCAGGTCATGTCTGAACCTGTTTTGAAGAAGCTTTCTCTATGATTATTTCAGTGTTAACATGTCATGTATGAACTTGTTGATACACTCTCTTTGATTTTTCTGATGTTGTTAGGTCATGTCTGAACCTGTTGTCAGAACCATTCTTGATATTCCCCAGCATTGTCAAGTCATGTATGAACTTGTCCCTGAACCTTTCATTCCAGCATTACCATGTCATGTCTGAACCTATTTTTGAAGAACTTTTTTTCTTTGATTATTCCAGTGTTGTCAAGTCATGTATGAACTTGTTGTGGAAATTTTCTCAAAATATCTGAGTTGTTAGTAAGTCATGGGTGAACTTACTGCCGAAATCTCTTGTATTCTAAGTGTCGTTCATCGAATTTCACTTTGAGTACTCTCCAGTGTGTGTCTGACTCTCCAACAGGATTGTTATCCCCAGCGAGTTGTTTTACCCTTTTTGTCTGTTTCCCTGTGGACCATCAGTATTCCCCACAGATTGGTTTGTCTAGTAGCATCTCCTGTTAAGGATTCACCGTGTCCCTAACAGATAAAATCAAAAAATAAAGAATCATGCATCCATGCATATCATATCATAGCATTTTCATTTTCAAGTTCAAAATCTGGGTCTCAATGGTATTTAACCATCCCCCACTGCGATCCGATGAAAAGTGTTGTTTCATTTTCCTCTGGTGGAGGATGTTTAAATAGGGGCAACTGTCATACCCCGATTTTGGCCCTGAAATTTTTTCCATCAATCATTCATTTTCTTTCCTCCTCATGACCATTTCATCTGGTCATGAATCTATCCACCTACTTGATAGTTCAGAGATGGAGGGTGATGGTGTAGTTTCTCCTGACATTTTTCAAATTACTAGTTTGCCTACACATCCACTGGAAAATTTTGAAGGTCGTGCATTCTGTCTTTTTGCATGAGAATGCATACTTTGAATTATCATCAAATCGCAGGGATATCTGGTTTTGGTTCTGATATGACAGGGGATGGAAGAAAGCGGTCAGACTGGAATATATACCTCCTTGAAAATGTTTTTGCTCCTGCCTATGGTCGTTTGCTTGAGAAGGTAGCACTAGAAATTGGTCCATGCAATTTATTCTTCTCATTATGGCCAACAACAAGCTTAGAACCTTGGGCATCAGTAGTACGAAAACTATATCAATTTGTTGCTGAATTTGATCTCCGTTTATTATATACTGAAGCCAAAGGAGTCACTTTTAGAAAAATTTATGGAAATATGTCCATCATTGCATTTTCTGAAACCTAAGCTATTAAGGACTTTGTTAATCAAAAGGAAGCGTGAATTTATGGACAGGGATGCAATGATTTTGGCTCTTGAATATTGTTACATGACTTGCAAGAATCCATGCAGTTTGATACACTCTTTGGCCTGCCGTTGTTGCCACTTGCAAATGGTTCCTTTACATTAGTTGATAACAAGGGAGTTGGAGAAAGAGTTTACATTGCACGTGGTGATGAATATGGCCTTCTCAAAGATTCCATTCCTTATCAACTTGTAATTAATGCTATTCCAGAAGAAGTTCATAAAAAACTCTGTTACATTGTCCCAACAGATAGCACAAATATTTCTTTCTTGTCATGCCATGTGCTTGAGAAACTTCTCGTGAAATTACTTCCTGTAGAGTGTGTCGCATCACGCGAAAAACCGGCGGGAAAACAAGAACAACAGAGCCGCCACCGTGCGTTATTTATCCCAAAAGAGGGAAAGGAAACGCTCAAAGTAAACCTGGAAAGAACATGGTCTCGCGACCAAAGAGAATGGGTTCGGGAGTCGGTTATGCGAAGGGAAGGTATTAGCACCCCTACGCATCCGTCGTACTCGACGGGATCCACGCACAATAGGAAGGAAAATGGTTGCTAAAACACTACTCACACTCACACACACTGGCTGAAAGAGACACAAGAAAACAGACTGAAACTGACTCGGCAGGATATCGCATCCTGGGCCTACTTAGTCTATCAGGTATAGACATCAGAGTCGAAGTAGTTCGGACCGGGGAAACGACACATGCTCGCTAGGATATCGCATCCTATGCATACGTATCTTCTTGGACGAAGAAGAATCAGAGCATTCGTAGCTCGGCTGACACGCACACAAACAAACACAGGCAAAGGCAAACATGGAGCCTGAATGCCAATCACTGGACTTACATCAGCATCCGAACCAAGACGCACTCAAGAAGGCAAACATGGAGCCTGAACGCCAATCACTGGACTTACATCAGCATCCGAACCAAAACATACCCACACTGGAACCCAAATGCCACTCGATGGACTTACATCAGCTTCCAAGCACACAACAACACACACAGAGGGGTTGAAGACAAAAGGTGGAAAAAGAAAAAAGGGCGCCCGGAGAGATCAGCTCATCTCCTGCCTACGTACCTCATCTGGTATGAGGATCAGGGCGACGTAGTTCCCCTACAGAGGGATAAAGGACTAACCTAACCAGATAACAGGGGGAGACACAACACTAGGGAGACTACGACTCGAGCCTAGATGTTATCATGCAAAATCAACCCTAAGTTAAGGTTTCTAGCTAACTGGCACAGGGAGCCAGCCTATCCTAGTCATGACTTGCACAGGAAGCAAGCCACACACACACTTAACTTGCACAGGAAGCAAGTCAAGCACAACCTATCTTGCACAGGAAGCAAGTCTAAACTAACCCTAACTTGCACAGGAAGCAAGTCAAACAAACATACAAGCACAGATAGCACACACTATACACAAGCAAGTGGCTCAAACAAGGGTTAGGTTTTAGTCGAGGGGTCATATCAACCTCAACAAACAAACCTCTGGAACTGGGTGAATGTGCTCTTAACCTTGCCATTGAGGGGCTAAGGTGAAGCAGATGAAAGGTGAGTGAAGATAAGACTTCACAGCTCTTATCCCTGGCCTGGGAGAGCTTAAGACAAGAATGTGTGGGTTCAGAAAGTGGGAACCCTTCTACACATTTAAAACTGACTCAACTGTACAATTGTACAAGATCTTGGGTTTGTATCTGCAATGCATCAACACAGTGGTGTGAGCAAAGCAGATGACACACAGAATAGCAGGAGATAGGTTGCATATCCCTTGGGTCCTGCCAATTGCCTCTTCACTTAGGAGGTCTTTGACTCTATACAAGGACAAATGTAAACATTCACAAACATTGCCTCTTAAGGAGGACTTCAGACAGTTGCCTGGCCAAGTAACAGGCCGGGTCTTCCAGACTACATGAAGATGAGAAATATACCTCAATGCAAATTGCTTATATAAGCAAAGCAAAGCAAAAGTTCACAAGGAACTGAGCAACTAAAAGCACCTGAAATAGTCAAGCAGACATTAGTATACAACTTCAAACAAAGCAAAAAGAAACAGGAGTCAACAGTCAACACAAGCAAGTGAATGTGCAAGGCACAAGGCTCAAGGCATGTGAGCCAAGCCACCTACAAAACAAACAAGTTAAACAATGATATTCAAGCAAGCTCAATCAAAAAGAAATGGTCTCATTGGTCATTTGTTGGTCAACCTGAAAACATAAGCTCAGAAGTGAGTAACAGGACCACTAGGGCAAGCCTAGGGTCAAAAAGGAATGAAAAAGTCAAAACAGCAAAGGGCAAGCATCCAAAATCATGTTCAAACAATTAAGAAACACAACCAATTGGGTTCACATTCATATCAATCATCATCATTATTTCATGAACAATTTAGGTCAAAGTGTTGCAAACAGAAGCTCATAGAAGTCAACAGCATGACTTAACTCAAAAGCAATCTTAAACATTTCCAAAAATCACCAAATAAATCATGACCAATCACAACCCATAGCATGGTAAGCATGTCAAATTTCATCTCATTTGGACAAGTGGAAGTCAGTCAATAAAAATCAGAAAGTCAAAGCAATTTTGAACATGCTTAAGGAAGTCAACCAAACATGCATCAACTTAGAAAAATCATAAATTAGAGATGGCATATGATAAATGAATGGGACTAAAACCATGGCAAAGCTTAAGATGTCTAGTAATCACATATGAAATTTCATGTCCATCTAATAAAGTATGAGAATTTCACAAAACAAATGGGAACAAGTGTCACAAAAAGCCAACATATGACCAAGCAGGGGAGAAAATCTCAAACAATTAGGAAATGCCACAAATAATTCCAAGAAAATTCACATGTAAACTAGACATACAAGAGTAGGTTCATGCAAAAAATCAGATCAATTGGAGGTCAAGAAGCATGGTAATGAAAATCATGAAGTTGGACATCAATGGTGTGACACAAATTGTCACACCCTAATTCAAAAAATCATAACTCACAAACCAGCAATTATAAATTCACAAACTCTACACCAAAATCACCATGAGTGTGTCTAGTTTAAGCACAAAAAATTTGGGAGCCATTGGATAAAGTATCACCATTTCACAAATGTTTTGGCAAAGTGTACAAAATATGAGCACATGTCACAAACCCTAATACCAATTAAAATCCACTCATCAAAAAAATCAGCAAAAATCATGATAAAAAACTAGGGATCCATATGAACACAAAGCAACAAGTCCCATGAATTTTGGATTTAAAATGATGATGTTATGAATTTTGTAAGTTGTGTAACCAAGATGAAATAAATATTGAGATGGAAATATTAAAATGAAATAAAATAGGTGAACCGGTGGCATTATGGTAATTCAGGGGGGAGTTTAATGAAACGCGGCGTTGCGTTGGGGACGTGGCAAGTGGCTATGGGAACATGGTAATAGCACAGTGTTCAGCAGCATGCAGATACGTGAAAAAACCCAAAAAATTCTGGAAACAAATTAGGGTTTGGTAACAGCAACAGTGCTCATCGTGTTCATCAATGGGGATGAACAAATTTCCCAGAATCACGAATTAAGCACATCATTCAACTCAGCAAGCATCACACATTATAAATCCAACAATAATTTGCATTAAATCGAGCTGGACAATAAGAAATGACCAAGAACATATTTGAACATGAAACTTAAGAATCAAATTTCTCACTCAATACAAGGCCATTTCACACGATTCAAACTTCATTGTTCTCAGCATAGCAAAGTCTACAAGAAGCATCTCATAATTTTGAAGATGGAGAGAGTCGAGTTCCTTACCAGAATCGAAGGACAGTCGTGATGCAGTTGTTGTTTGGTGGTAAATGCCTGAAACAGATGTGCCAATAACTTCCAAATGATGAATGATGCAAAGGGTTTGGCTCAAAGAAGCTTGGAATAGATGCAAACAGCTTCTGCCATGGAAGGGGCTTGAAGAAAACAGTTGTGTAAAGGCTGCTACAGATGGCGTTTGATGCTGGGAAACAACTCAAAATGGTGGTTAGATGATGAAGCAACAAAGGATGCTCGTGGTTCTTTGCAATTTTTCAGCTAAAGTTTCAAAAATATGGAAATGAGGTTTTTGGGAGAGAGAGTTTTTCTGTGTGCAATTGATGGCTGCTAGGGTTTCCAAGTGACAGAAAATGATGAATATATCTGCTGTTTTGTGGTACTGAATCAAGGTCCATGAAAATGTGGGATAGAGTTGGTAAAAAAGTGTACTTTTGTCCAATTTTCAAGCAAGTAGGTGATGGCTATATGTACTGCACAAAAATGACTTGGTTCATGTCACAAATGCATTTTCAGAACATGTTTGATAGGTAGAATTGGTTAGAAATGATTATCTCACAAATTCACTTTTGTACCACACTTAAAATTAATTCATGCAAGTCCAAAAATTCCATTTTGATTGGTAATGTTTTGATGCATGATGGTTACATTTTTGGAAAGAGGGGATCAAATGTGACTTGTGGGAAAAAACCCCACCCAAATTGGCCAAATGGTTTGAGAGATATGGCCTTTTGAAGTTCAAGAATTTTTGAAAATGAATTGATCATAACTTGCCAACCATACATGGGAATTGAGTGTTCTTGGACTTTTTGGAAATGGGAGAACAAGATCTTCAACTTTCATGTTGGGCAAAAATTCATTTGAAGCTTGTATCATGATGTAAGTTTGAGGATCAAGACTTTCCATTTTGGGCAGGTTTCAATTACAGGTCCAGTTTCCATTTTTGGAAATTTCTGATCTGGCTTCAAATTCTTCCATGATGGTGTTTGCCATGATATATGAGGCCTATTTGGACATGAATAAGCTCTCTCAAACCAAATCCAACCATCAAATCACTGATTAAATGGACAGTTGACCAACAGTTGACTTTTAGGGTTTCTGACTGATTGTGCATTGACTGATGACTTCTGAACATCCAATCCTTGACCAAAACACTTCAAATGGATCCCCAAGTCATGTGAACATGTTGGACCAACCCTAGGGCCTTGGCTCCTTGAGAAATGCACTTGCTTGCTTGATTGACTGATCTCCTGATCAGTTTGACCTAATTCTCTTGATTGGCTTGCACTTGAGGCAAAGGGACAATGCAATGCTATGCAGTGGACCATGATATGCTATGACCTAATATGAGAATGTATGTACAATGATAGGTGCAAATTTGAGGTGCTACAGAGTGGCAACATGCTTCACAAGTAAGTTGGACTTTTGGCATTCATGGCCAACCAAGTTTAGAATGGTTGCAACTGCTATGGAATTATCTGAAAGCGTATTGTGAGGATCTTCTAATTTTTTCTAAGTGGCCTATATTGCCTGTTGGTAATGATTGCTTGATGCAGTTAACACCAAATTCAAATGTGATAAAAATGATGGCCAGAGATCTTGCAGCAGCCACGTTCTAGAGGTCGTATCGAGTTTGCAGGCATAAACAGAGTTCTTTATTTTTCATGACGTCGGAATTCAAAGCAGTGCTTTAGCAAGATTGTTTGTCGGGCTTACAAACTTTGCAGGTGCACTTTGTGCTTTATACTTAATTGATAAGGAAGGGAGGCTAATTGGAAGTATCAAATGATAGAAATAGTAGAAATAATTCAAGTACAAGGAGGATCACAATAATGGTTTACAAAACAATTAAAACGGTTATCGCGGCGGAAAATTCAGAATCTTCTGGTCATAATTTGCAGCAGAATCATACTCATACAGGTTTCATTCAATCAAGTATTGACAATGATGCTATCGCGTTTTTCCGACGAGTTCTGTTGGCAATTCGATGAATTTTCAAAGCTACTCTTCTTGTATAATCTCAAGAACAAACAGCTCGACACAGGATCTTAGTCTTTCTCGTCATTCATTCCAAGACAATTCAGGTGGTTATGGTTTGCTTGGGCATACAAAAGATACAAAAGATCAAATTCAGATGGAAACAAATGTTGGTTTTGATACAATTTGTAAGCAGTTGCAAGTGAGAGCCTTCATGCTAATTCTTTCCATGTGTGCGTGACCTGAAAAGGACCAACCGAAGATGTAAATCTATCATGCATATGACAGCTCAATAGAATATGCCATGTTCTAAGAATTTTGCACAACGGCAAATGCAGCATTTCTGCATAAACTCACCGACTCTGCAATGCACATGAAGGGTGGTTAGAGACCAAGAAGTTAACCATTTTTGTCCTATGTTGTAACTATCCACAAACCGACCCGTCATCGAGCCATGTTGCATACCTCAATCCTGCAGGTTTTGGTTTCCAAATAAGCCAAATGAAATACACACTATCCCATTAACAATAGACATTAAATCATGCAACGGGTACTCACCAAAGTTTTGCTCGTTTGCGTGATGCTCTGTATACTTCTCCTAAAGAGGACGTCTCCATGCACGAAAATGTTTCAAACGGCATTACAGATGTTTGTGAATGAGATACGTGCTGCACCAAACCACACAATGGTCAAGGCTCGGGATGTTTGTTTCCATTATACATTCTCAATATTCACAAACACATTTGATACATCGTATAAACAAGTATAAAATAAGTTGTTGTAACTCTCTTGTTGGATGTATACATGAACAAGGAGGCTTGCTACTTATGCTTATGAAGAAGTTTCACGAGCCTATGGTGTGTATAAAGATCTACAAGAGTTCAAAGATACTTTGTCCATTATCAGAGGTCTTCTGTTGGATGCTGAGTATCAGAAGGACCAAAAACATGGGCTGCGTGAATGGATGAGACAGCTTCAAAACATCTGCTATGATGCTGAAGATGTATTTGACGGATTTGAATTCCAACACAAGAGAAAACAAGTTGTCCAAGCATCTAACAGCACTCGGACAAAGCATTGTTGATACATCTTATGTTGTTACCTGCAAAGCATAACAAGAAAATTCAAAACCATGTTCAAGAATAAATTACATATTGAATGAAACCATGCTTTAAGTAGTTATGCAAGACAAGCCTGGAAGCTTCCATCACCAATGCAAGCAATCACTCGCTTCTCGGGTACCGCTTGTGCATAGCCAAGAGTTGCACCA
The DNA here is from genome assembly GCF_024323335.1 of Lathyrus oleraceus. Taxonomy (NCBI): domain Eukaryota; kingdom Viridiplantae; phylum Streptophyta; class Magnoliopsida; order Fabales; family Fabaceae; genus Lathyrus; species Lathyrus oleraceus. Next base: position 175,559,644 of record NC_066579.1, read on the forward strand.
ACAGACCATCCAATTGAGCCATATTGCATTTGGAACTCATACCTGTCACCAAAATTTTATCAGCATTACAAACATAATGAAGAAAAGTTTTAGAAAATACAATAAATTACACTCTTTCAACACTTACCCTAATCCTTTTTCCACCATTGTTGTTGGGTTTGTGCCATGTAGCAATGTTACTTCATGTGCAAGATAGGTAAACATCCATGTTGCAAGCCATTATCCAACAATCTATCCCATGTGCGCATGACTTACAAAGGACTAGCCAGAGGCATTGCAGCCTATCATACAGTCAAACAAGGCATTAAACATCATTCATATGTTAACTAGGTCATACAAAAACAATGCATCGAACCTATGTAAAGAACCATACAAAGCCGATAAGAACATGGTCCAACCATAGGCATTTCAGGCCGTCGAGGCAAACCAAGTTCAGGCCAAATCCCAGCCTGCTGCACTCAGAACACACAACATGCAATAACAGCACAGTTCACGCATCAAATCTTCCATTGCCAAACCTATCAAATAAATCAAAGAAACAGAATGTAGGAATCATTTACAAAAGCCTTGCTTTATCACATTCAGATCGACTAATTTGGAGAGTATGTTAAAAATACATGAAGAGCCTAAGCTATTGCAGAAGGACTATGTGTTTAAACTGAGAAGAAAATGGAATGATCACCTGTTGCATTGAGATGGGATGGCTTGAGTCTGCTCATGACATTTTGAATGATGTAGAGACTGCAGGGTCAGAAATTGTATCAGTTCATAGACGAATACAAGTTGCAGCAAGTGAGAATAACTTACCGTTGATAGAAGCAAGATAACAAAACTTCGGTACGGCTTGATCTCATGCTTGTGCAGAAGTGGAGTTGATGCAATTGTGCAGAATACAACAACACAAAATCAGTATGAATTTCGAAGAAAAAAAAAGAAGAAACAAGTCCTATTTTCGTCTAAGTGGGTTCACAGTGGTGAAACTTTTCACACCGGCGGTAAAGTTCCACAAGCAACCCAAAAAAAGAATCAAGAGGAATTCAAAGTAAGAAAGTATATGGATCGTATTACATGTTCCAGATCAAATACCAAATGAGACAAATAAACAGTGAGCACCCTAAAGGACTTCCAAAGGGATACCCTTTTTATCTCCATAGCCAAATCAGAAACCCTAACATGGTGAGTATAAAAGGAGGGGGCGGATACTGTTGAAAAAAAGAGAAAAAAAAGGTGAGATAGCGGCGAAGGAGAAAAACCCTAGGAAATTGGACTGCTACTGTAGTGAAAAAACCCTAGTAATATTCCACCGAAAAAGCCGCCTCCTCCTCCACCAGCGATTGACGAAGCGTAAGAGTTTGTGGGAGCAGAAGGTTCGTATCACAGAAGAGATGTCTGAAGAACAAGCGATAAAGGTGAGCATTCTTGTTGATAATTTTTGAAGCCACGGTCTTGCATTTAGAGGGAGATCGAGAGAATGGAGTTGGGTTTTGAAAATGATGAATAAAATATGTTATGACTTGTTCCACTTCCCTTCAGATTCTTTCATTTATTTTAAGGCATTTTTGAAGAGTATCGAAGCGTCTGCATTTAGGGAGAGATTGAGAGAGTGGAAGTTGTTCTTTGAGGGAGGTGAACGAATTTGTGTTGGTTTGTTTCACATTCCTCCAGTTCTTTTTCTTTTATTTATTTTTAAAGCATTTAAAACCTATTTAAAACCCATCTATCGTTTGGCTTTTCCTTGCACAATTTTTTCATTAACTACTGTCTGTTGGCATTGATGATGATTAAGTTTTGTTATCCCCACCCAATAGCCAGGCGGCTAGGGTTGCTCTTTGGGATTCCCTCACCATTTTTTGTGGGCTTTAGTTGCCCATTAGCTTAAACAGCCCATCTCATTTTAGTTAGTTTTTTATTTTAATCTATTCTTGTTTATATCTTTAAGTTGTTGTTAAGGTAATAGAATGACCATAAGTGGCTGAGTGGAGAGAAAGCAATTTCATTTTCTTTAGTGGGATCGGTTCGATACTTGGGAATAGCATATCTTCATATTTTTATTTTTATGCTTGCTATTTTATTTAAATTTTTATTCTTTCCGGTTTAATTTTCAATGTGTTGTAAATAATTTGTTTATTTATTTATTTATTTATTTATTTCGTTCGGCTTACTTTTGGGCATATTCTCCACGAACTTATACACCATATCAACTTAATTGACCAACACCTCAAACCTTCACATTAATCCTTCTATTCAAACGTATCTTTTATTAAAGTATGAAGAAAAAGATTATTCTGGATGGAATATCCAGTTATAATCCTGAATATGAGGCTCAAGCTGTAAGAGCTTGCAAGCCATAAATATTCGTCTTCTCTTCCACACTCCAATATTCAAATCTTTTTCTAAATAAAATGTGAAGAAAAAGATTATCCTGGATGAAATATCCAGTTATAATCCCGAGTATTGGGCTCAAGCTGTAAGAGCTTGTAAGCCATAAATATTCGTCTTCCCTCCAAAACATTCGTAAATATTCGAACCATTTCCTTAAGCAAAGTTGGAAGAAAAAGATTACCTGGATGGAATATCCGGTCGTAATCCTGAATACTAGGTTCAAGTTGTAAGAGCTTGTAAGCCATATATATTCGTCTTCTCTTCAAAATACTTTTAAATACCGAAACTTCTTTCCTTAGTAAATTGGAAGAAACAGACTGCATGGGGAGAATATCCAGACGTAGTCCCGCGTATTAGACCCAAGTTGTAAGAGCTTGCAAGTCACAAGTACTCGTCTTTCAAACTCCGAAATACTTAATTCCTATCTTAACCCTTTTCAATAAAGATGGAAATGGAACATGGTGTATACCGTGCACTCCTGAGATTAAGATTCGAGGTGGATGCCTCGCCTATCTTAGCTCTCGCCATCGTTTAAAATTGTCAATGCGGTTTCTTCAAACCTTTTCTCAATCAAATTTAAACACTTAATCCTTATCAAACACTTTTGCAAATAAGATGGAAATGGAACGTGGTGGATACCGCGCACTCCTGAGACTAGGACTCGAGATGGATATCTCGCTCATCCAAGTTCTCGCCATCACTCAAAAATACATCCAACCAATCAAACTCTTTTCTTCGCCGTCGTGCGACTAATCAAAAATCTTTTCATAAACAAAAGATATCTTGTCTTAAGGTGATGCAAAGCAAGCTTTCGGCCACGATTGTTGAGTTGAGATAAGTGACGTTTTCCGAGTGTTGATTTATAAATCCATCCGATGTGTGGTATACGTCCGCTCCTCATCTGTTTTGGGTAAAACAATGTTTTCGTCGATTAATACAATATAGCTTTCGCTAAAATCGACCAACAAACAAACATTTTTCTATCCAGAACTACGTAAGCCTTGATTTCTCTGTTGAGATACGTAGGAGCAGGATTTGTAAATCTTGTCAGGCCCACTAATAAAAAACTTAGGTTTAGTCCTTCGTCAAAAATCCAAAAACATTTTCCTCTCTTCTATTCTTTCTTTCTCACTTAATAACTTAAAGCCTAACATATCAAACTAACACTAATGCAAACAACTAACCTAATGGTTCCCGTTGAGTACAACGGACGCGAGGGGTGCTAATACCTTCCCCTTGCGTAATCGACTCCCGAACCCTGATTTGGTTGCGACGACCATAATCATTGTCGTTTTGTCTTGGGTTTTATCGATATTTCCCCTTTCCTTTTAGGAATAAATTAAGTTCGGTGGCGACTCTGTTCAGTCCATCATTGCGAGCGTGCGATTGCGTTTCGCTAGGTCGTTTCTCTCTCATTTCCCGAGGTACGACAACAACTAACTTTTAATTTCAAGCCATTTACTTTAATGTCATTTAATTTTAGTCTTTATTCATTTGACATTATTCATACCATTCTAATTGTTTATGTTAATGAAGTTTTCACTTTGTCCACTTGGACCATATTGTGTGATATTTTCCATTTTTGTGGATACTTTGTTTGTTTGGTGGTCTTTGACCATTAATGTACATAATAACAACAAAAACCCTAAAAAACTTTTGTGTGGATTGTTGGCTTGATCTTGGACAAAGTGGACTTAGAATTTAGGCAACCTCCTTATGCTAAAGGACTTGGCCAATGCCAACATTTGTGAGACCAAGTGCTTGCAATTTGAAACTTCATCTGATACATCATTCAAGATCCATTTGAGTTCATCTGCAACATGATCATTGTGAAGCTGTTATTTTGAACATGTGACTTGTGAATTCATCTGTTACATGGGCTATCTTGAAGAAGATCATGGAGAGGCTAAGCTTGGATGTGGATATCTTTATTTGATGCCTTGATCTTTAAGATTGATATAATTGTGCATTTGTGTGTTGCTTGATTCTAAAGGTCCAAGGGAATTTGGGTTTTTATTGACATTCTTGTCTATTGGATTGCTACCCATTGGTCAGATCTTTTCAACCCTTAACTTTTAATTTTGTGCATAGGATTAGTCTCTTCATCTCCTCCCCATTTCTTTAATTTCAAAATCTCTCCCTCATTTTTAAAATTTTCTTTGTTTGAACTAGTTTTGTTCTAAACTTTGACCACTTTGCAAAAGATAGAAACTTTGGCCTTATGCCATTGAATTTTCAAACTTCATTTTCTTAATCAAACTTGTAAATAGACTTAATTATACTTGACTTAAACCTTCAAAAATCCAAAAATAACTAACTCATTCAAACCATTTTTAGGACTTTGTGCCTTTCAAACATAATTTTTGTTAAAAAGCACCGCATCCACTTTGAAATTTGCATCACGAACTACGAGGTTTTGATCCCTTATTTTTATGTTGATACGTAGGCACAAGTCCGAAGGGCTTGTCAAACATAAAAATATAATTAATGAATTCTTTTCTCATCCCCCCATTCTATTTGTTTGTAAACATCATTTTGTACCAAATACATATGCACACAAAAAGGGCTCGCTAGGAGTACCTAGGACACTTTGGATGCTAACACCTTCCCTCTGTGTAACCAACCCCCTTACCTGTAATCTCTGACATTTTATTAGTTTTGATTTAAAAACTTCTTACTTTTGGGTTTTGTTCTTACTTTTTCCCTTTTCCCTTGGAAATCATAAAAGCGCGGTGGCGACTCTGGTTTTATTGATGTCTAGCTTATCCATAGGTAGATGATAATGAATTTACCGCTACACGATCGAATTCCTTCTTGTTCTTCACTCTTCACTCGAGAGAATCAACCAACCTTGATTGCAAGATTGTATCGTTGCATAATAATGATGAAAACAAGAAAAGAAAATTGAATAAGAAAGAAGATTAAGGTTTGACGGAAATTGGGGAAGAAGATGATTTCTACAAAGTCTCTCTCTCCCACAGCCTGTGAAAAATATCGTTAACTTTGCAACTGCAAGTGATTACAAGATTGCTATGAAAATAGGGGTTTCTCCCTCTATTTACAATTGAGCTTGCTTGCTCCATAAGCTAAAGCCCAAAAACTACAAAGGCCTAAAATACCTATTTTGATGTAAGTCGAAATCCTGCATCAAGCAACCTGCTTTGATACTTCAACATCTAATACAACTCGACGCACACTACATGTTTCGACACATATAATTTTCAAAAAGTTCAAGTTTATACAATCATAAGATTTTTCAAAATCAATTTTAATAATAAGATTACATGTTCTAGACTGATCAGACTAACCTCAGATGGATTTTTGTCAGCCTTATCGATCCCGACCAACAACCAGATAAAGGTCCCACTCCTTTCAGAATCTTCATAATGCGTTGAGATTATTATGCTAGTGGCCACCAAAGATCTCAACTGAATAGCATTCAACGGCTCTTCGCAATTCACTCATAACTAATAGCAAGTTAGTTATTTTCTCTCTACTATATATAGAGAAAACGCAAAAATCAAGTTACAAGTTTCAAAAACAATTTAAATTTACTTTTCTTACTCACACACTGACTTGAGCGTTAGAGTGATGACCTTGCAGGTCCCCCAATCCACTGCTGAGGAAGTAACAATATACCATCCCCATCGTTCATCTTCTCATTTCTGGTTTTTGAATGGAACAGTGGCGTTGTATGTGAAAGTCGACTACTGATTCCTACGATTTCTACAAATTCACATTCATTGCCATAACTTCATTGTTCATAACTTCTTCCGATCATCGGAGCAACTAGTTACACTCAAACGTGAGAATCTATCGTGTTTAGTTTTGATTTAGCATTATCTCGACCTACTTTCCTTAAACCTCCAGATTCTCGATTCTTGCTTTCATTGATGACAGTTGGATATAAGGCTATAAGATCCTTGTTGCATGAGAATTTATCGTATTTGGTTTTGGTTTAGCACTATCTCAATCTCTTTTCCTCAAATCTTTGGATTCTCAATTCTTGCTTTCAACGGTGACAGTTGGATATAAGGCTATAAGATCCGCTGATCCACTGTCCCTGTGACATCATGTACTCAGAGTTATTCGAGAAAATGGATTTAAACCAAAGCAACTGGCTGCCATATGAAGGCTCGGAACTCCAAGCAGTCAACTAGACCACAATCGTCCCTAGGGATATGTGGAATTACTAATTTATGTTGGAAATGGAGAAGACATGTGAGCACTAAATTCGCAATTTATTGTTCTTCCTTGCAAGAGTGTCTACAATTGCATCCTGGGATAACTCTTTGCGGCCATGCTAGACATTGTTGTCTCAACGGTCCATCTCAAGCTTAAACACCACAACCTACAGGAAGAGTCGACTACCACCAAAGTTGGCCTAGAGGGAGCAAAGAGAATATGCCAATCTCTCCAAAAATATCAGGGAGAAAGCATAACTATGGATCTCAATGTAACTTCCCTTATCTAAAAACTCAACGGGATGAGAATCTACCCTCTAAAAAATGGTTGAAGAGGCCATATTGAGCGAACAAATAAGCGGCAACCATTCTTCCTGGTTATGTTTTCTATTCATAAATCATATCAAATTTTATGCTTAAATCATTTACCGTTTGTTTATATATATCTCTACCAATAGCAAAATAAAGTGATGTTTTCTAAGACACTATTTTCTTTGTGAATATGCATAGCAACAGGAAATCCGGGGTACGACAAAAGATATCGATTCCTGACACACATAAAGTCAGATGTGTTGTTAGAGATGCTTTGTACGTCCGAATAAAGTAATAAATTTTCCATATAGAGTCAGAGGTGCTATCGAAGACACTTTGTACATCCAGATAAAGCAACATTCCCCACACAAAGTCATGGTTGTTGTCGAAGATGCTTTGTACGTCTAAAAAAGGCAAACAATTCCCCACATAAAGTCAGGGGTGATGTCGGAGATTCTTTGTACGTATGGATAAAGAAATCAATTCCCCACATAAAGTTAGGATGTTGTCGGAGACGCTTTGTACATCTGTTTAAAGCAATCAATCCCCCACGTGCAATCACGACCCTTTCCTGTCTGACAACTAGCCAGTTGAGATGTCATGGTGGGTTAGCCATTCTTCTACCTCTGAACAGGTTTTCACCCAGAAGGGGGAAGGGGAACCGACCCTTGGCCAGGAAAGGCCCCAATGACGTCTAATAAACTTTGGGGGAACCTCGCATGTTCACAAAGATCCGGAGTTGTGCATCCAAGATCACACCAAATACCTCAAAACAGGGACCAAAAAATAATAAAATTCATATTACTCCTTTCATTGTCATAGTGACGACCAATAAACTTTGAGGAAAGACCTCATAAATACATAAAGACCCAGAGTTGTGCACCTGAGATAATGAAAAATGCCTTAAAACGACGTCGTCCAATTAACTTCGAGGGAAGACCTCATACATTTACAAAAGGATAAAATACAAAGCCATGCACTCAGGATAACATAAAAACCTTTTAAACAAGTAACAATGGAATTCCATTTTATAAATAAGTGTTATATATGCACTTTTCTATTACAAGGCACTATCAAAGAAGTACCGCATAAAAAAGGTGGTCAAGGACCCTAACTCTTGCAAGCCTACTTTCGCAGAGAAGCGATCTTCCCATCAATGACAGCTTGATCCGACCGAATTTGCTCCCTGGAAAGTGTTAAAGGATGGTAAAAATACTTTACTTGATCCAAATCATTTTCAAATCATTACGAGACCTCCTCAAGGGTCAAACTCGTACAGTCAACCAACTATTGGGTTAACGAAGCATTCTGAGAACGCAAGAGTTCTAACTCCTTATGAGCAACCTCCATATTGCTTCAAAGAGTAGACAAAGCTTGATTTTTCATCTCCACGGTCCTCACCAATTGATCTACTTAGTTGGAAGGAGGACCAGCGAAATTCAAGGGAAGCAAAACATTCTTCACCCTAAAAAGATAACTAGAAGCTTCATTTGCTTCATGCAGGTACATATCCCGCATAAGCTTCAAGTAACAGATTCTCTCCTCCATCCGTTGATTTTCAACATAACTCCAGTCAAACAGAAAGCCTCCCAGTGACCGGATGCACCAGAGGCTAGAGCAGCTGAAGCGCGTCGAGCGTACGTGGCCATATTTCCCATTTCTTCTTCCAAAATGGGCCTAAAGAGGTCATCCAAGTAAGCGCATATCTCGTCTAAAAGAGGGATTTGATGACCTTTAGCAGAGCGGGATCCATATCCCATTTATAAGGGGAGAGCAGTACGAACTGGGCCATTCGATAAAGCCGACAGGTTTTATGCAACAATATTATTTCTTGCTGGACATACTCCCTGTTTTAAAAGTTGAAACTGCTCTTCATTTCTCATGCATTATGCACGGTGAAAAGAAGAACATTTACATCAAAAGCATGCATATTTAAAATACCATAGAGCTCAAAAGTGTCGAGGCTTACTAAAAATGGTTTTCCTCTCTTTCTAGGAGCTGGATTTCATCAACAATGGGACGTCAATAATACATTTTACATGTTTCTTATCAGCCTCTGTCACCAGGGTAATCCTATATATCCTAGGCTATCAATAAACTTCACCAACACGTCCTTTTGATATTAAGCCTCTTTATAGAGATCTTTTTCAATATATATGAAAAGGTTATTCTCCAACAGAAAGTGACCCTCAGTCTAGCACTTAGAGAACATGTCAGTACATCTATCTTCCACTCCATTACCGACCCCACAAATTGTGGCATGGGCCTCAGGGTTGACGGGGATTACCAGGAAGAACCCGTCTTCAAAGGATGAACGCTCTAGAAGAAGTTTAAACTCATGATTGATCGACTTGAGGTGGAGTAGTTGTCTCCCCCTACTCTGGGACGCTGGGTCACGAAGGCATTTGAAGAGGAACTTGCAAAGTCCTCCTTTCACATACTCACGCCCATAGTGGTAGAACCTTATATATGCCAATCATGAAAGGTGAAGTTGAGAATGAGCCATGTCCATATGTTTCAGAGCCTCTATATCTAAAGCATTAAGAGGGATACGAAGGCCTATGGTAGAAAAAATATCCTCATAAAAAGTAATTACATTGGCGTCATACTTGTCGCATGTCTTTCATCCTCAAAAGGACTCGCGGTTCTCCAATCAGAGGGTAAATCGATTACTATAAAAGAATCATCAAGACCACCTAGTCTGGCAAAAAGAGAAGCAGTGGAGGAATAAACAAGATCTATCCAAGAAACTAGAGTATCCTTTTGAGGTTAAGGAATACTTTTATGTGATTTCTTGTTCATAGTGCACTACCTTTGCAGTTGCATGGAATAAAAGGCAGAAGAATGAAGAAATCAAACGGTTGAAGTGGAAAAAGAAAGACTCAAAAAAAGGGAGGAATATATTTATTCTTCTAAAAAAACTACAACTTGGAATACAAAAGACTTTACCAAACACGTCTAATCACTCAGATGAAACACTCAAAGATGTTTCGGTTCTCAAAAATCGTAATGATGATATCTATGAAAAAAAGTTTTGAAGCAAGGTGTATTAAATGCATGGTTCTTTGAAAGAACTGAAACGAATTTTAGTCTTCTACCTCAAATATAATCAAGGGTTGACAGTTATTTGGGTTGTAAATATCAAGCCTCACCTTCCTACACGACGACAAGGGCTTAAGGGGAATTATTTTGGGCCAGTCAAGCTGACCCCAAATGGATTTCTATCGGCCTTATCGATCTCAACCAACAACTAGATAAAGGTCACATTCCATTCAGAATCTTCCAAATACGCTGGGATTATTATGCTGGTGACTATCAAAGATCTCAACCGAAAAACATTCAATGGCTCTCCGCAATTCACTCCTAACTAATAACAAGTTAGTTATTCTCGCTCGACTATATATAGAGAAGAGCCCAAAATTAGGTAACAAGTTTCAAACACAAATTAAACTCATTCTTCTTACTAACATACTTACTTGAACGTTGAAGTGTTAACATTGCAGCCTCCCCCTACTCCACTGTGTTGGAAGTAGCAATCTAATATCACCACAGTTCACCTTCTCATTTCTGATTCCTGAACAAAATATTTTACCTTTCTTCTTATGCATGTAATGGAGATATCTAAATCAATCAAAGTATTATTTATGGCAACTTTGTTGAGGATAAAACTAGTTTAAAGAGGGTTGATCAAAGAGTCAAGATATGGCTTAATCCTTCTCATTAAAACCTTAAAAACTAATATTTGCATGATAATAACTAGGGGTGTTCATGGGTGTGGGTCGATTCACGAACCCACTGATCCAGATCGAATCAATCCCTAAATTATCCAATCCAGTTTATTTACGGGTATATCCAACCCAACCCGCAACAACCCGTATAGTTTTGGTTCGGGTATTGAGTTTAAGTTTCTAAACCTGTGAACCCGTTGATGTGACATTAGTGATTTCTTATTTTTTATTATTATTTTAAATGAAAAAATAAAATTAATATCTCACTAATAACCATAATTTTGTCCAAAAAAAAATTCAACATACTACTACTAGACCAATAAATTTACGTAATTCTAAGATTAACTGTTGTTTTTTTATTTTCTTTTGTATCATTTCCAACTTATGTATTTTACGAAAATAACATGTCTTGTGGAATTTTCTGCTATTATCAAGTGTTATGTCATGTGGATGAATTTTATCAAACATTATATGATGTGTTTTATCGAATTTGAGTGTTAGAAATAAATATAATTATATTGTACTGTGTTATATTTTTTTATAATTAAAAAATTATCAATATTTTCATTTGAAACATAATCGGTGAATTGGACTGAACTAAACCCATAAATGAACATGTCAATTTTGAATGTGAAATTGTGGGTTGCACAATGAACCCAACCTATTAAAGTTTAAACGAATCATATAGTGAATTAGGCGAAACTCAGTCCAACACAATCTGTGTACATTCTTAATAATAACTTACCTTGCAATTTTTTATAAATAGAAATTAATAATCATTGACTTTAATCAATTTTTTACATATAGCTTCATATTTTGAACAATGACTCTCATATTTACGCATCAACTTTATTAATTTGTTCTCACAAAAATGTATAGATTATATTTATCTTACCAAATGAATCCAAACCAAAATAATCTCTTCTTACCAAAAAAAAAAAGGTACATTTTTTATAGTTTATAATTTAATATTTTAAAAAGTAAATAATAATAATGATTTAATTTATATAAAGTATTGTTAAGATCCACTTGATATTTTTTTTAGGTGATGAGTAGGAGAGAATAGATAGTCATTAAGTATATTAATTATGAAATGAATAATGTATACTATTTCACATTTTAGCTATCAACTCAATAGGTAACTTATCTACTCTTTCATCCTCAACAAAAATTTAATCTAATCATTAAAATTTTAAAAAAGAATTTACAAATTAACCATATTTGAATTGATCATGAAATTTGAAAAAAAAAATCTAAACAAATGAAAATTCAGAAATAACGTTGTTTTCAAACGGTAACAGCTTGCATCATCGACTCTTATTTTGTATGTATTTATATTCCACACACTTCCATTACAATTCTTCACATTCTTATTTGCTTTGTTATTATTCAGAAACAACACTTTTCTGTCTCTTTCTCCATTTTTAGGTAACATTGTAGAGCCACAAAAAGTTTGTTTTGTACAAACTCAAACTAGTAAATTGGTATGCACCATTTTTCATACTTTTCAATTCATAATTAATAGAGATGATACTTTAATGATTTGAATTAAGTGAAAAATAATTTGAATATAGGTGATTAATTATGATAATAGTTTATTTGACTTGGATCATAATTTAAATGATTTAAATTATGTGATTCATCAAACAATTACATATAATGAGAGGTGATTTTCAAAATAATTTAATTAATCATAGCTTCAATCCCGCTTCACATCAGAGGTACTTTATACGAATCAAACACTTCCTTAACTCAAATCAACTACAAATCAACTCCTAATTTTAAGGTTTTTGACTTGATTTAAGGCACGTATACTATGACTTTGACTAATTTACTCAAACTTAAAAAACATTACAATGGTATTCAACCCAATTGAGAGCAAGGGATAGCTCATGGTACATATATATGATAAAAAATAAATTAATAGATATAATCAAATTATAAATAATCTATAATTTTGAAATATCAAAAAATGCGGCAAAACGTCAAAATATACCAATGAAATTTACTATTACCGTCAGAGCAATTTTAGTTGGCACATTCACCAATTCTCAAAAGTTTGGTTTGATTATCCACGACCGTCTTTGGTTCATTTAGAATGCATTGCGGTTTTTTACACAATCTTTTTGCATTTCGGTTTTGGGTTCCGCGTTGAGTTTATTGGATTGAGCTTTTAGATATTCTTTCCTATGACCCTATTTACTCGTGTTTTTAATAAATAAATCACAAGTTTTAGTTCACTTAAAGGATTAAATTTGAAAAAAATCCTAAGGATATTTTGTGCAAGATATTTGAGAAATGTGTTAATGCCTAAAGGTTCTATCTTTGAATTTATAGAAATAGGAGAATAATATGAAAAAATAAAATGCAAAATTTCTTAAAAGGAATTAAGTAAATGAAGAAAAAAACAAAACAACAAAATTTACTTATGTACTATGTACATCAATAAATGTCAACAATGGTTAACTCTTCAGCATTCGACACATACGCTATTACATGGGCTTTTGTCCTCTCCTTGGCTTCCACGAGTCTCTGGTTCTTAAACTACCCTAAACTGCTATCATTGTCGAAATTGTTTGCATATCCTCTATATGTCTCTGTCGAAAAGTCCTCATGTTGAATCTTATGGTTTGGTGTCGAAAAATGATTCTAAGTCATCCATGTTAGAAAAAGATTTGGTTTTGCATCTATACTTTGAGTTTTGATGATAACAATGTTGTATTTGTGTGAGAATAATTTTGGTATCCTAATGGTTTATTATTGTGTAGCTTTAACAACCAGTTCTGATTATGGTCATATGATGTGCAACATCATCAATTTCTGAACTTTGTGTTCCAAATCCGCTTATGTGCTGCTATTAGAAGTTCTGAAATACGTCAATATTGTTGCTGCAATGTTCTTTCTGCTTTTGCATTATTTCATCCATCAGAATCTTCTAAGGGGAATCTATATTGCTGCTGCAATGATCTCTCAGTTCTTGCTTCTGGACGTGACTCTGATCATCAAACTTCTGAAGAATGACAAGCTTCTAAAGTTGTGTTATGTAGCTGAAGATTTTAAAGATCTCAAGACAGACGATTGAAGTTATCAAGGTTCTAACTGAGGATTCTGAAGACTCTGAAGATTCTGAAGAACTCAAGCCAGACTACTGACGTTGTCAAGACTCTGACCCAAGGTTCGGAAGTTTCTGAATTTAGCTTTCTTCTTCTTCACTTCATGCTTCAATCATCTTTTATCAAAAGCCAATGAATTTGAAGATAAGATCAAATGGGAACGTGATCAAATAGTACATAGTACATATAGTACAAATCGAACAACCTTTCCACTACCTGATTTCATGGGCAAGGACAATACTATACATCACACATGTCACTGAATTTATGGGCAAAATGACAGTACATGGTATCATTCCTTTCCCATCCATCAATGGACAGCCGCTCAAGGATCTTTCCCCATTTTCCCCTCAAACGGTCACATGCTACTCTATATAAGCATGCATTGGAGACTTGAAGAAAACGCTGATTCTGCACAAGTATTTTGACAAACTATTTTTCTTTGTGAAAAGCTATCATTTTTTGTATACAGTTTTCTTTAAGTGTTTGTTATTCATTTGTGTAAAAATCTGCTTGTGTAGAAGCATCTTGTAACACACAAACTATTATTCAAACTATTTGTTTGATTCCTTAAGGAGGTTATCCTTGAGAAGACAAAGAAATTTATTCTTTATGAGTCCTTGAGGAGACTAAGGTTTAATTGGATCATTGAGAAGACAAAGAAGTTTATTCTTTGTGTTTATTGTAATTTGTTGATTATAGTGGATTAAGTCCTTGTGTATAAGGCAAATCACCTTGGCGGGTGGACTGGATTAACTTTGAGTTTCAAGCGAACCAGGATATAAATCTTTGTGTTTTTATCTCTCCATTATTAGACTTGTTAGTGGTGTTTTTTTGTTTTTGGAAAAAGCTCTTGCTTGTAAAACCCAGTCCAAACCCCCATTTCTTGTGTTTTTCACACCATCAATTCAATCCTTGGATTCAAGAATATGCTAAGTCCTAAAACATCTGGTAGGCAAGTTGAATTCACCGCCCCTGATAGGTGGGTCAAATTCATCACATCTGTCAAAATAATTAATATGTCAAAAATATAGCCTGGTCATCTTACACTCAGCATTTTCATACCTTTATATCACACTTTTATGTCGAAATGCTAAGCTCAATTTTTCAGGCTAACAGATGCCCCTAAAAGGTCATTTTTCGATCATATCTACAATATGGCCGAAAGATCGCGATTTTAGTTGAATTCACAACACTATTTCAGTCATGCTACATACATCACTATCATCACGACTTTCACCGTTTAACTGATACCATGTTTGCTTTTGCTCAACCATCACGTTTGCAACGTGCAAGCACCTACCATCATGGTTCTGATTTCCAAAGCCATTGTGGACCATAAAAATTAATCATATCAAATGAAAAGATAAAATCATTAAATTACTAATGACTTTTTAACAAAACGTAAATTAAGACGTTGGTGGGTTTTAACTTTAGAGGGAGAAAATTGAAAAACTTCACTTTAAACTTTATATATAACCCCTTTTTTGCTTCTTTCTTCTTCTTTGCCATATTAATCTTTATTCTGAACCTTAAGAGCTTCTTAATTCATGCAACTATCTTCTTCTCAAGCTTTAAACTCAACGGCTTCTTCCTCTAGTACAATAAAACAACTTTCAATCCCATCTGTTGCTGACATTCTAGGTCCCATCTACTCTAGTAATCGCACTTATGTTCCAGAACCACCAAAGAAGAAAGTAAAAGCCCCCATTTGGGTTTCTCAGGTACTCATTCCTTTCTTTATCACTGGTAAGCCCAATGCATTTATGGGTCCTTTTCCCAAAAATTATGTGAAACTTTAAGTTAAACAAAATTTGCCTTGTTTGCCCTAATGTAAACTTTGTATGTTTGAGGATAAAATCTATGAGTTAGAGTTTATGGATTCACTCCAATGTGTATTATGTTCTTCACCTTCTACCAACAACGAAGCTTATCTCAATTGGTTGAACAAAGTGGAAAAAAAGAAAGAACAAATCTGGAAAGACCAGTACATTTTTTACTTGATTCAATTCTCAAGAATTGATCCCAAGTGCAACGTCAATGTGCTAATACCAACTCTTTATTTTTGGGAGGGTTCGAACAATACATTTCACCTTCATTGCGGAATGGTAACCCCCGCTCTTTTCGACGTCGTTTCCATTACTATCCTTCGACCAAATTGGGTACTTTCAACCCTAATCTCAAAAATAAGATTAAACCCAATTTTTCTTTCACCCATCCTAGCTTTAATGCTTACATTCAAGACCATCATAACCAAGGTGAAGAAGTCTCTGACTATGAGCACATTGATTTTCTCACCATTTGGTTGTCTCACTTCATTTTTTTCTCTAGTTATCTCAATAGGTAAGAAGTTTATAACTTTATCTACCCATGTTCATGACGAGTGCAATGTCTGCCTCAACAAATTGATCATAGTTTCTCTTTACAAATCCTTAGGACTTACTTCTTTTGAATTGAAGGGCATAACTATTTCTGAAGAAAAACTTTTGATTCCTTGCCATATATGGCTTTTGCAACTTTGACTTAATGCAACTTTCGAACCTTCTCTAGAGGTTGCCATCGCATTTGATTTAGTAATCCAGGTCGAAGATAGACGAGTCGAAGGTACTATGCTTTCTCTTCTAACCCTAGACGGTATTGGTTTATCAACAAAAGAAACTTTTACCAAATATTTATTTATGTACGCGAGTTATGCCACATTCATTTCCTGTATGACACCTTTCGTCAATCGAATTCATGACCAGATTGGTTTAGAAAATAATTTTCTACTTCCTCACCTGAACACCATTCTGAAACTCTCGACATTTAGGTAGTTATCCTCAAGCCAACTAGGGATGGCAATGGGTAGGATATGGACAGAGTATTGTAGTACCCATCCTCATACCCGCAATTTGAAAAAATCTCTGTAACCGAGCTGATACCCGCGTGGGCACCAACATTTGTACCTGTACCTATACCATATGGGTACCTAACTACCCGTACCCATGCTCGTTTACCCGCATTTCTAATATAAATAATTGATCGATTATAATTTATCATGTAATTTTAACTTCTTTATAACACTAAAATAATCTGAGGATGTTATTGTTAAGTTGAGAAATAAACAAGCATTTCTATTAAAATGCATGCAGGTTTAATAGTGATCATCACTACTATAAAAAGTAGATACAACAATGTCACCTTTACCATGGTCCTTCGAAGAAACGTGGTGATATCTCTAAATTCATGCACCTGTATAATTTTTTATTAATTAAATTTTTTTAATTTATTACCACGGTTTTCTTGACGTTTCATGAGTTTGACTCTAAGTGCCTTCTATTTCGTGATTTCTTTAGAATTTACCACCGCCTTTCACTTTTATTTAGTTAAATAAAGATATATCACTATGGTTATGTTAACTAACCGTTGTGAAAGATTTTCTTTTTTTAAAAAAATTAAATACTTTAAATTTGACGTTTTTTTTAAATATAAGTAATCTCAATATTATATCACAACGATTTTCTAAAAAACCCGTTGTGATATATTTTTTATTATTTTTTAAAATTTATATTTGCTTAAGACATGGTGATCTTTTAAAAATTTTCATCATATATCACAACAGTTTTCCGAAATAATACGGTGATATCTTTTAATCACATTACCTAGAGCTAGTTAGCTAACTTGTCTCTTCAGTTGCATATTTTCATTTCCATCAAGAAACAACCCCTGACGAAACAATGTGATTCTAACCCTAACAAAACGTACAACACCATTTCAACCCCAACGATACAAAACCAATTTCAACCCTAACAAAACGTTCATCACCATCTTCAAACAACAACATTTTCAACATTTTCAACTACTTTCGTACCGTGAGGAGGGAGCCGCCTGACACCATTTTCAACGTTCTTTGAGGTTGGCAACATTTTCCGGCACGTAAACTTTAAGATTCTGACAATATTTTTTTACTTATTCATCACTTCTCCGGTAAGTAAACTTTTTCGTCTCATGCATCTACAATATCTACATTTCCCATTGTTGTTTATTTGTTGTTGATTCTTATTGTTGTTGATGATGCTTGTTGTAGATGATGCTTGTTATTGTTATTGATATTCTTGTTGTTGTTGATACTTATTTGTTGTTTCTGATGCGTAATGTTACTGATGATACTTAATGTTGTTGTTGATGCTTAATGTTGTTGTTGGTGCTTGTTGTTGTTGATGATGCTTGTTTTTTTTGCTGCTTATTATTGAAGATGATGCTTATTGTAGTTGTTGATGCTTTGTTGAAGATGATGCTTATTGTTGTTGATTCTTATTGTTGTTGATGCTTATGTATTTGTTGTTGTTGATGCTTATTTGTTGTTGATGATGCTTAATGTTGTTGATGATGCTTAATGTTATTGTAGTTGATTTTTATTGTTGTTTATGCTTATGTATTTGTTATTTTTTATGCTTATTTGTTGTTGTTAATGCTTATTATTGAAGACGATGTTTGTTATTTTTGTTGATGATTATGTATTTGTTGTTGTTGATGCTTATTGTTGTTGTTGATGCTTGTTTATTTTTGTTGATGCTTATGTCTTGATAGATGGCATCTTCTTCATCTAGTAGCGACGAAGCTACGGATACAAATGAAACTATGACAAATGATTCACAATTTGTAGTAGGAGAACACACAAAAAAGAAAAAAGGTGCCACAATGATGGTTACACTAACAAAAGTCTACAATTAAGGTGTTAAACTTCCGGTCGAGTTTAGTGTTATTCATACTGTTCTGGATGGTCCTAATTCTTTGTTGTTTAAGAGTTATGTTACGTTCCTTGGACGTAGCAAAGTCGGCATTTTGTTAGATGATTGGAAGGATATATTGGATGAGGTGAAAAATAGCATATGGACAGACATTCAGGTAGTAATTTCAATTGTTATTGATTTGATATTAAATTATATAAACACTAATACATACTTATTATTATTTTAAATGTGTAGTTGATGTTTGAATTTAGCAATGATTCGAAGTTGAAAAAAAGGTGGATAACTTATGCTGGTATGACTTGGAGGAGTTTTAAGTCACGGCTCACGAGTGACTACATTACGAAGCCAAGGCCTAATATTGAGCGGTTGTGGGTGAAATATTTATATCTTAGCAAAAAGGTTTGGAAAATGTTTGTGAAGTCTCGTAGTAGTGAGGAGTTCATGGTTAGTACCAGTGGTATTTTATGATAATTTTATGGATAAACCATGGACGCTAATATTTTTCCTATGTTTATAACAGGTTAAAAGTCAAACGGGAAAGTTGAACAAGTCCAAAAACAAATACCCCTATAGATTTTCTCGTGGGGATATAGGAAACTTGAGAAAACCATGATTACTGAAAATAGACAACAACTAGGAGAGGGGGACTCCATGAGTCGTGATCGGGAACCATCTTCACCATCACGACATGAGAAGTGGAAGAGGATTTGACTGAGACCAAATGGAGACTACACTTCAGATTCCTCCAGATTGGTAGCTGAGAGAATTGTAAGTAGGACTTATTATGCATATATATATATATATATATATATATATATATATATATATATATATATATATATATATATATATATATATATATATATATATATATATATATATACTACACTTCAAATGCCTCCATGAGTCGCTTTGGTAATTAACAATGTATATCTTATCATATTGTGTATGATTTGTTGGTTAACTCAGCCTCTGGAGCTGCCTTTGTTCCAGAACCACGTCATGATATATTAGTCGAAGCAAACGGAACAAAGGAACATGGTGGGCGTGTTCGTGGGGTTGGAGATGGCATCGGCCCGAGAGTGTTTTTTGGTACATCTAAAAAAAGCATCGGGAAGGTGCAAAGTGAAACGTTAGAAGAGCTTCAGAGGAAGATAGATACTCAAAAGTAAGAATTTGACAAGAAGTTACAAGTGGAACGGGAAACTTGAAGGAAAGAATTGGAAGAATTAAAAGAGTTATATGTGGTATGTGGGTGTGAGAATTGTGTTAACTGAAGAGTTATATGCTTATTTGTTGTGCATATTATTTTAATTTTGTTTTGTGTTACTTTGTGTATTTATGATGTAGAGAATCAGTGGAACCGTGCCACGGTGTACAAATGAAGAGGATGATGCTGATGACCAATTGCCTAGTAGAAATGTTGTACATGGTGCAAGCATAAAAGGCAGTTGTTCAGCAACCCCTACAGGTAGATAGATCCAATACGAGTAATTGGATCCTTCTGAAAAATTATATTCCAAAAAAGGACGGCTTACGTTGTGCGCAACGAAGAAACGATAATTACTCTTCCACTAGAACGTGATCCTACAATTGAGGGGTTAAAGGAATTCTTTGTGATTCCTAAAGATATAAAGGATGTGATTGGTGGAAACTAGTGGTTAGATATATTACTAGAAGTTTGGTGCATATAAGTATAACTCATTATATGGTACATTCATTATTTTGTATAGAATTAATTCCTCACGTGTTTTTTGTACCTTGTTTAACCTTTTAGGTACATTCACTGTGTATGTATAGAATTACATAAATCAGATACTTATGAATTATTGGATCTAGTTAGAGTATCATTTACAAATAATTCTGCTAAAAACATTGAAGAATACTTAACATCACAGATATCGGATAGGAAAGAATGCTACTTAGAACCATTCCTTAATAAGTGAGTACTTTTAAAATTATGGTGTCTCTATTATATTTAGTTTTCATGTTTTACCAGATACTAATTATATATGCTTGTATTATTCATTCAGAGAACATTATCAATTGATCATCATATCTCTTCGGACGAATATGGTAACTACATTGTGTTGGTTACACAAGGAACTTGATCCTATGATGAAACAGATTATTACTAGGTATAACTTTATGTTTATGAGACTTTTTGTGAAATTTTATCCTTGACTCCGTAATTATCTTAGTGTGCAACATATTTAATATACAGGGTTGTCGAGAGGAATTATAAATTGAACAACTCTAGAAAAAGCTCGTATTTGTGAGCCCAAGGCAAGTGAATTATTTGTGACATTCACACACAAACACACGCATATGCACATACACACACATACCCTCATGCACACGCGCGCACAAACACACACACACACACACAGATATATATATATATATATATATATATATATATATATATATATATATATATATATATATATATATATATCCATGAAATGTGTAAATTTGTAGACAAGGAGAAAAGCAGAGGGATACGAGTGTGGGTACTATATAATGAAACACATGTTTAACATTGTCTCTATCGACATTGTTCATTTGGGGGATCAGGTATATAATATCATGAAATGTTTTCAGTAACATATTAGTTTGCTATTATAATTCAAATCAAGTGATATTCAATTTTTTTCATTTCTTTACATAGACGTTTAACGAAAGAACACATTTCTCTTTCAAAGACTTAGACGATGTTCGTAGATGTTTGACATTTATTTTTAATGTGTTAGTTGAAAAGGAAGAGGTGGTATATTGTAATGGTTAATTTGATACTTTATATATATATATATATATATATATATATATATATATATATATATATATATATATATATATATATATATATATATATATATATCAGGATCAAATGACACCAAAGTATCAAATTTAGTAACATGACACCTCCGATAACTTACCAGTCTATGTTTGTATAACAAAATCCACCATTGGATTGAAAATTATTATCATATAAATCACACATATAAAATTTCACATCAATCAAAAATTATTTGATATGTTAAAGAAAATGATAAAAACTAACGGTTTTCATGAAGTTTTGTAAGACGTTAGTTTTTATGTATCTTGTTGACATGTCAAATGATTTCCAATTGATATTAAATTTTATAGACATGATATATATGATAATAGTTTTCAAGTCAACTATGGATTTTTCATTTGTTTACAAGGTGTCAAACTTACTAACATGACACATTCGATAACTCTTTACCGCATATTCGCATAACAAAATCCATAGTTGACTTGAAAACTATTGTAGCGGGGTATTCGTTACCATTAGAGATATTGACTAAATCCAAGGTAAACCATACAAGTCGAGTCGCCACCGCACTTCTATTTATCCAAAGGAATGGTTAGAAAGCGAACAAAAACCTAAAAGTTTTATCGAATCAAAAACTAGTAAAAATGTCAGAGATCGGGGTAAGGGGGTTGGTTATGCAATGGGAAGGTTTTAAGCACCCAAAACATCCTAGGTACTCCTAGGGAGCCCTTTTCATACTTGTTGTAAGGTTGGTATTTTGTGAAAATTTGTTTGTGCAAACATGATTGAAGAGATGAGAAGAGAATATACAAGTTATTTACATTTTTGTGTTTGGATGGATAAACCCATTGCCTACGTACCATCTTAAAAAAAGATTAGGATCAAAACCTCGTAGTTCGGGGTAAAAATCTCAAAACAAGTTGGTGAATTGATTGGTCCAAAAGCCTTAAGGTCTTTTGTTATCCAAGGGAGAAAACTCAACCTAAAACCACAAATCCACCATGTGAGGATAGCTTCAACATGCTAGTGAGGGGTTAACCCTATAATAAGCATGGAAGACTCATTGTCCATCACTAAGGATATAGGTGAGTATTATATCTACCTCAAGGATAACTCAAACCTAATAGCTAAAGGTTATGAAAAATTGGATTAAGAAAGTGGCCATTGAAACCACAAAAAGCATTTGAATGGGTTGTATTTACCAATGAAAAGTATGTACAAAAATATGGTCAAAGTTGACTTAGAAGTTCAATTCAAAATAAGTGTTATGAAAGGAAAGTTTGAAAATCAAAAGCATAAGGCTTAGGTTTCTAATGTTTAAAAAAATGTTAAATGTTTGCACAAAAGTTTTGGCTTGGGTTAGAGTGGAGGGAAGAAGAAGAATGGCTAAAGTCCTAATCATACAAGAGATAAGGGAGAAGAAATAAGACCACAAATAGAGTTCCTCTCTTGAGATCATATTGATGATCCAAGTAGCTTCCTTCCTTTGGAATAAGCAAGCAAAATAAGTAAGCTCAAGCAATCAACATAATCAAACAAGCTCCTTAGGAGATCCCTAATGTATCTTGTATCTTTCACTTTGGATGAACAATGGCAATGGTTCTTCAATTTGAATTCTCATAAGATCCCCTAGCACAAAAGCACACACACATCAAAGAGTCTTATGAAGTAAATTAAGAATGGACAAGAGTGAGTTTAGAGGTTTGGTCCTTCTAATCCATCTTCAACATTAAGGTTCTTTTACTCCAATTTTGCATAGGGAATGTCCTAGAAACTAAGTCCATTTGTCCATTTCTTTGCATTTGGTCCACAACAATCAAAACAAAACACAAGCACAATAATATATACACAATTATATGCTCAAGTGAGCAAAAGGCAAATTGCATTAACATAAACATGTGCTCAAGTGAGCAAAGGGGGAAAAGCAAATGAATAATATGTACAAGAATAGTAAATTGCATAAGTGTAAAGAGCAAGAAGTAAATGTTAATAGTTAATGGTTAGTGTTAGTAGTTAGTGTGCCATAAGGCAAATTTAGCGCTATGTTAAGCAATCGTAATTGGACTTATGTAGAAGTCACAATTATCTGAGGTCGGTCAATAATAATGTAGGCAACAACACAAGTTAGAGGTCTTGATTAGTGAATCAAACTCCAACAACTTGCCATGCCAAAAAGAAGATGAGAAATGATCTTGTATTGATTTAGGTCCTTTGAATGATTTAGGAAGCAATCTATCCTTAATGCAAAGTCATTCACTTGATCCATGATCAAGATGAATTAGATTTTAATCAAGGAAGATTAAACCTCCCTAACCAATGCTAACCACCAATCTTTAACTCATTGATCAAAAAGAAAAAAAAGAAGATGAAGAATATTAAAGTGCATTAAATGAAATGGAATAAAATAATCAACAAGCTATGACCAAAGATAGAGAAGATCAAGGTCAAACAATAGAAAACAGAAGCAAAATGAAGATTAGAAGTCAAGAAACAAATAAAATATTTTTGGCATTTTTAATATTTAAAATAAAACTTGAATTAAAATAATAAAGAAAGGTCAAACTTCAAATTCACTTCAAATCAACTTTGAAAAGTCCAAGTGAATTATCCCAAGTTCAACAAGGTCAAACAAAGTTTGACAAAAAATTTCAGCATTTTTAGAAGTCAGAAACTATTTTAAATCAATTAAAAATGCATAAAAATAACCTAATTGAACTAAAATCTCAAATAAATCTCAAATCAATTAATGATTGATGAGAATATTTTTCATAGATCTATCATCATTCAAAGAGGTTGAGAAAATATTTTTGTATTTTTTGGATCTCAAAAGCTATTTAAAATGAATTAAAAATAACCAGAAAAGAGAAAATTACTAAAAAATAGCAAATGATAAAATAAAAAATATTAAAAATCATTTTTAGAAAGTAGAAATTAAAAGAGAAATGATGCAATTGGTCCCATAATTTTTGGACCAATAATGAAAGAGATATGAATTTTAGAAATAAAATGGAATTAAAAGAAATAAAAGAAAATAGAAATCAGAAAATAAAAATAAGAAAAAAAGGAGAAGCGTTGGATGATGGCTCATTAATTGAACTGGCACATCACACGGCCTCTGAGCGCGCTTCCACCATACACGTGAGTCAATGCAAAACACGCTGCCAATTAAAAGGTCATAACATTGTGTGGATGAGATTAGATCTAGAAACTGAGATGGACGGCTCAGATCCAATCTAGAGACCAGACGGTGACCAGCGTCACCGTCTTCTCCGGCTAGCTCCGGCGAAGGTCAAAAAATTACAGAGAAATAAAAGTGAACCAAAATGCACGATCCAGGTACCAAACGAAAGGTGGAGTGATGTACATCACTCCTGTACCAACCAAATTCACTCTAGATTCCTATTGAGAGAGAAATCAGAGATTGAATTTTAATGGTGTTCAACTGAACTTGCTTGATTTCAAAAATTCAAAGCTCAATAATGATGCCTCTATGCAGAGGACTTCAGATCACACAAAATCAAGGCAAATGGAACAATATATGAGCTGTTTCGAAGCAAAATGCAGTTGAGTAAAACCTTTGAATTGTGAAGAATTGAGTCACGATCTTTGAGTTCTTTTGCAAACAGAAAACTCTATGGATCAAGGTGAAGAGGTCTAGGAACTTTAGATCTGAAATTTCAATCGAGGAAATCAAAATTTAGATCTGAAATTTGAGAGAAAATTGAGATTGTTCCTTTGGTGTAGGTGTGGGATTTCAGTTGCACAGCATGTAGGGCGCCTTAAGGTTGAAGAATTGAAGAGCAAAGCACTTGTATTTATAGATGGAGGGAGCTGCAAGCATCATCAAACTCGTGTGCATGGGAGAAGAGAGCCTCCATGCATGGGCCTGTACAGGCGCATGGAGGGCCCAATTCTGATTGGAATTGCAAGCTATACATCACCAAATATGAATTGAACATGCAGATTGTGTGTTGATGGATCATGCATGGCAATTGGAATGATTTTCATAAAATGCACTATTTCATTTAAGCCTTCGAAAATGCCATGTCCAAAATCAAAATGCAACCTTATGAGTAATGGTTGGAAAGCTTGTTGCATAAGGAACAAATGTCATGTTGATCAAAACTTCATTTGGGCCTTGGAAATTAATGAAATTTGAGCTTGAAGTGTAGGGTGCAAAACATGCCTATGTGAAATTTCCAAATTTGGCCAATGTTCAAGCCCTTGTGTTTCAATGATTCAAGCTTCAAATAACTTCAACATGAAAGTTGTAGATATTTTCAAGGCAATCAATTGGGACCTAAATTTTTCATCATTTGGATTTTTGATGAAGAAGTTATGGGCACTTGAAGTTGGACTTTTTCACATTTCAATGCATTTGGTCCAAAGTGACCTATAATGTTTTGCATTATCATATGTATTTCTTTTGAGATTTTGTAATTTTTCTAAAAATAACATTTGAAGTAAACACAATAAGATTTCCAATGCATTAAGTCTCACTTCCAAATCATGAAAAATGAATGAGTTATGTTCTTGGGAAGTTAACCCAAAATTAGGGTTTCAGTCAAAATGACTTATACTGTCTTGGACTGGATGATGACCTTCCAAGCTTCAAATAAAATTTTGATGAACATGAAAGTTGTTCATATGGTTATTAAGAACAGTTTTTCTCTTGGGGTCATCTCCATTTGACCAACACATAAAAAGTTAGGTCTCAGTGCATTTCAAAATAGTCAGATGAATTCACTGATCAACTTCTCAAGTCCACAACTCATATCTTGATGAATTGATGATTGAGGATACTCAAATAAGTTCAAATATGCATGAAATGATGAATTAAAGAACTTCCCTTGATTTTATTTGACCATGGGCTGAGGTTGCTTCAAGAGCAAGGCACAGTTGATGAACAGATGAATTAGGGTTTCCTTGGGAAACAAACCTCAAACCCCTTGACTTGCTTTGATCAAAATGATGAATTGAGATACTTGGGAGGCATATTTGATGGATGAGAGCTTTGGGAACCATTACCATGCTTGCTTTCATCTCCCCTTGACCATATCATTGCACATAGGATCTCCTAGAAGCTTTGGATCTTGTGACTGCTCAAGCTACAAACAAGAGATGTTAGTGACATATTTTTGTGCTTTTGGTTAGTAAATAAAATGATAAAAACAATAATATACAATTCAAGCATGCTTGGTGATCTCAAACCACTCACAAGAGGTCCCACCCAAAGGCAAAGGGAACCAAGATGCCTATGATCCTTGAGGCCATGCATATGCCATGTTATGATGCCATGAGGGATCTTAGGGTCAAAATTAGGGTCTTACAACTATTATCATATATATCATGTCTATAAAATTTAATATCAATTGGAAATCATTTGACATGTCAACAAGATACATAAAAACTAACGTCTTACAAAACTTCATGAAAATCGTTAATTTTTATCATTTTCTTTAACATGTCAAATAACTTTTGATTGATGTGAAATTTTATATGTGTGATTTATATGATAATAGTTTTCAATCCAATGGTGGATTTTGTTATGCAAACATAGACTGGAAAGTTATCGGAGGTGTCATGTTACTAAATTTGACACTTTGGTGTCATTTGATCCTGATATATATATATATATATATATATATATATATATATATATATATATATATATATATATATATATATATATATATATATATATATATATATATATATATATATATATATATATATATATATATATAATATACTGGTTTGTAACATACAAGTAAAACAACAAATACAAGTCTGTAATATATGGATACATAATAATAAAAATAAAAAACACATAAATATATATTGTGCAGATAATGGGTGGGGTGGACACTAAGGAACTCGTACCCTCGCCCATACCCATTTATTTTAATGGGTAATTGCATATGTCCGTACCTATTTTATGGATTTTTACCATACCCATTATGGGTAAGTTTTATGGATATCCACTAGGGATGAGTCCAATTTCCATCCCTAAAATCAACCGTTCCTTCGACCATAATTTCGATGGGGAGAGCTGGCCTGGGGATCGTTAGTTATCATCCAAATTTGGTGGCTATACACTTTGGCTTAAGCCAATTCTTACCAAAGTCTCTTTTTATCCGCAAAGGCAAAACCTGTTTGGCCAACACCATACTGTTGGAGAAGTATTAACACACATGTTTAGACTTCCAAGAAGCCATTAATATAACCCCTTTTGAATTTCAAGCTTATTATTTATGCATAAAAGAATTTGAAGAATGGTGGAAAATTATGAAGGAGACTCAATAAACAAAAGTAAATGAAAACGAAAGCGGTAATACAAGAACCAAAACCACATTATTGGTGTTCTCCCCTTAAATGTGTTAGGGACATACACCTTCAGTCTCCCCATAAGGATATGCAACTTCAGTAACTAGAAGAACATTTACATCACAAGCATTCAAATTAAAAATACCATAGAACTCAAAAGAGTCTAGTCTTATTAAAATGGTTTTCCTCTCTTCCCAAGAGCGGGCTTTCATCAATAATGGGATGTCAAAAAGGCGCTTTAAACATTTCTTATCAGCCTCTGTCACCAGGGTAACCATAGATATCCCAGACTATCAATAAACTACACCAACACGTCCTTTTCTACCGGAACTTCAGATAGATCTTTTTCACTATATACGAAAAAGTTATTTTCCATCAGAAAATGGCCCTCAGCCCAGTACTTAGACAAAAGTTCAGTACATCTACCCTTCACACCATTACCGACCCCACAAATTATGGCACGAGCCCCGGGATTGACGTGGGTTACTAGGAAGAATAAATCTTCAAAAATGTGAGAGCTCTTGGAGAGATTAAAACCTATTATTGATCGACTTGAGATGGAGTAGTCATCTACCCCTAGTTTGGGACGCCAGGTCACGAAGGCATTTGGAGAGGTGAAGGAAAAGGAACTTGCAGAGTCTTGTTTCACATACTCAATCAACACTAGTAGAATATCATATATGCCAAGCATGAAGGGTGAAGTTATTAATGAGCCATGTTCAGATGTTTCATAACATATATCTCAAAAGCATAAAGAGGATACGAAGCCCCATGGTGGAAAAAACCCACTCATAAAATGGAATTATGTAGGCGCCTTACTTGTCGCATATTCTTTTGTTCTGAAAAGGATTCACAGTTCCCCAATCATAGGATAAATCGACTTCTGTAATATCA
The DNA here is from genome assembly GCF_024323335.1 of Lathyrus oleraceus. Lineage (NCBI taxonomy): Eukaryota > Viridiplantae > Streptophyta > Magnoliopsida > Fabales > Fabaceae > Lathyrus > Lathyrus oleraceus. The sequence goes on from NC_066579.1 coordinate 175,588,117, forward strand.
TCATCAAGACCACCTGGCATGGAAAAAAAATAGAAGAAGTGGAGGAATAAACAAGATCCATCCAAGAAACTGGAATATCCTTTTGAGGCTTGCGAATAATTTTTGAAATTTCTTGTTTATAGTTCACTAACTTTGCAGTTGTAGGGAATAAAAGGTATAAGAACAAAGCACTCAAAGTGTTGAAATGGAAAATGAAAGACTAAAAAAAAGAGAAGAGGATACTTATTCTTCTAAAACACTATGACATGGAATAAAAAAGACTTCACCAAACACGTCTAATCACTCGCACACAATACTCAAAGAAGATTCGGTTCCCAAAAATCATAATGATGATATCAATGAAAAGACGTTTTAAAGCAGGGTGCATTAAATGCATGGTTCTTTGAAAGAACTGAAACGGTTCTCAGTCTTCTACCTAAAAAACAATCAAAGGTTGACCGGCATTAGGGGTTGTAAATATCAAGCCCCCGTCTTCCTACAAGACGAAAAGGGCTTGAGGGAACTGTTTTGGGACGGTCAAACCGACCATGGATGGATTTCTATGGGCTTTATCGATCTCGGCCAACAACCAGATAAAGGCCCCACTCCTTTCATGATCTTTCTAATAGACTGAGATTATTATGCTAGTCACCATCAAATATCTCAACTGAAAAGCATCCAACAAATCTCCACAATTCATTCCTAACTAATAGCAAGTTAATTAGGTAACAAGTTTCAAACACAATTTGAATTCACTTTTCTTACTCACATACTGACTTGAATGTTGGAGTTCTAATCTTGCAGGTCCCCCCACTCAATCGTGTCGAAAGTAGCAATCTTCCATCACCACCGTTCACCTTCTCAATTTTGGTTCCTGAACGAAACATTTTACCTTTCTTCTTACGCATGTGATGGAGATATCTAAGTCAATCAAAGCATTATTTGTGGCAACTTTGATGAGGATAAAGCTAGTTTGAAGAGGGTTCATAAAAGAGTCAAGATAAGGCTTAATCCTTCCGATTAAAACCTCAAAAATTAATATTTGCATGATAATAACTAGGGGTGTTCATGGGTGCGGGTCGATTCACGAACCTGCTGACCCAAACCAAACCAACCTATAAATTACCCAAATCCATTTATTTACGGGTATACCCAACCCAACCCGCAACAACCCCTATAGTTTTGATTCGGGATCAGGTTTGGGTTTCTAAATCCGTGAACCCATTGACCAAACTCGTTGATGTGATTTCTTTTTTCTTTTTATCTTAAATAAAAAAATAAAATTAATATCTCACTAGTAACCACAATTTTGCCAAAAAAAATTTATTCAACATACTACTAGACCAATAAGTTTAAGTAATTCAAATACTAAGTGTTATTCCTTATTTTCTTTTGTATCATTTCCAACTTATGTATTTTACGAAAATAACATGTCTTGTGGAATTTTCTGCTATTATCAAGTGTTATGTCATGTGGATGAATTTTATTAAACATTATATGATGTGTTTCATCAAATTTGAGTGTTAGAAATGAATGTAATTATATTGAATTGTGTTATATTTTTTTATAATTAAAAAATATATTAAAAAAATATTTTTTATTTGAAACATAACCCGCAAATCGAACTCATAAATGAACGAGCCGATTTGAATCGTTTTTGAATGTGAAATTGTGGATTGAACGATGAAGACAATCCATTAAAATTTGAACGGGTCGGATAACTGATTCAATTAAATCCAGTCAAACAAAATCCACCTGTATACATCCTTAATTAGAGTTGTCAAAATGGGCTACCCGATCCTAAACGGGCCGGCCTTGGTGGACCTTGGGCTTTTTGGGTTGGGCCAAAAAACCTGTTGTAATATGAATTCGAAAATTACTATCTGAGCTCGACTCTAGACGGGCTTCGGACTACCCGGTCCTAAACGGGCTTTTTTTCATAAAAAATTAAAATTAAAAACCTGTAATATTTATTATAAATAAAATTAAAAATTATATTATTTTAAAAATAATACACTTTTAAGTACTATGATATCTTTTATAAATATTATAATATATTTTTTTAAATACAATACATGTCTAAATTGTGTAAATAATAACGTAAGATAAACTAATAGGATATAAAGAAAGAGTGTTGATTATATTAATGTATAAAACTTAAAAGAGAAAGGTTAAATAGAATAAAGATAAAATTTAGTGAGGTGAGAAAAATTAATGTGTTATTTTGGAGAAAAAAATTAATATATTTTTTAAAAAATTTATAATTATGCGAGTCTAATGAACTACCCACGGCCCATACGAGTTAGCCTTAATGGACAGCGGAATTGGAATTTTTAGGATCGGACTAAGAAAGCTCTACTTGATAAAAGGTAAATAGACTATATTTATCCTACCAAAATGTATCCAAACCAAAATAATATCTTCTTAACAAAAAAAAATAGTATATTTTTTATAATTTATAATTTAATTAATTTAATATTTTAAAAGGTAAATAATAATTTATATTGTTAAGATTCACTTGATACTTTTTTAGGTGATGAGTAGGAGAGATTAGATAGTCATTAATTATATTAATTATGAAATGAATAATGTACACTATTTCACATTTTAGCTATCAACTCAATAGGTAACTTATCTACTATTTAATCCTCAACAAAAATTTAATCTAATCATTAAAATTTAAAAAAAGATATTTAAAAATTAACCATATTTGAATTGATTAAATTTGAAGAAAAAAAATCTAAGCAAATGAAAATTCAGCTGTAACGTTGTTTTCAAACGGTAACAGCTTGCATCATCGACTCTTATTTTGTATGTATTTATATTCCACACACTTCCATTACAATTCTTCACATTCTTATTTGCTTTGTTATTATTCAGAAACAACACTTTTCTGTCTCTTTCTCCATTTTTAGGTAACATTGTAGAGCCACAAAAAGTTTGTTTTGTACAAACTCAAACTAGTAAATTGGTACGCACCATTTTTTCATACTTTTCAATTCACAGTTAATAGAGATGATATACACTAATGATTGTTGGAAGAATTAGTGTTTCAAAAAGAATGAAAAAGAAGAAGAGAGAGTGAGAGGAGAGAGAGAAATTATGTGTGAAGATAGAACTTGATTAAAAATAAATTGTTGTATTAAAAAAACTATTAAGTGTTTACATATTCACTTTTTTTTTTATATAGACAATCAAAATATAAATTTATAAATTGATCTATTCTACTCAGTCGAAACCATATTGGAATATTTTATAATTTAAATATTATTTAATTATTATATTTTAATCATTATTACGTGGATATATATATTTTAATTATATTAGTTATTTATCAAATTAAGAGTCTTAATTGATTAAGTGGTGAAATAAATTTAAAATGCTATTTAGATTTCTATCTAATAATTAATTAATTAATTAATTAATTAATCAAATATACCGTACATAAGCGATTTATATCTTCTCCCCATCTGAAGAGTAGTTAAGACGTTAGGAGTATCGGTTGAGGAAGAACCATACAAGCCATCAGATGTTCGTTGTTTGTCTTCTAGCTTTTAGGATTACCGCCAACAAAAACTTTCTCAATAGATCCAGGTATTCCTGCAATCTCCTCTCTCATATACTAACATGTCGTAGATCTTGTAATTATATACATGTTCGTATTAACCATTTTATTCCGCACTAAAGTATATGACATAATATGTAGAAGATGTATATGTGATTAATTATTATTGATTTAATTCTAACAAAGCATGCTTACTCAATTTGATAACTAAATATTATATTTGACTCTGTCGAATACAACTTACTCTTACTTGACTCACTGTTTCGACTAGGTTGAACACACCTAAGTCGAATACGACTTGCATTCTAAAACATTGAATTACAACTTCTAAGACACCTCTAAATTCATGTTTTATTATCCCAATATTTTTCTTCAACTCATTGAACCTGACTTTCTTCAAGGATTTGGTGAGTATATCAGCTAGTTGTCATTATGTCTTGTAATGCTCAAGTTTAAACTTCCATGTATTTACTTGATCCCTAAGAAAATGATATATTCTCTCTATGTGCTTACTTCGACCATGACACACTGGATAATTTGCCAAGTCGATCAGTGACTTGTTGTCGACAAACATCTTCATTTTCTTAGGTTCCATGATCTTAAGCTCTTCGAGCAACATCTCTATACATACCATTTGACATGCTGCATATGATGCAGTCACGTATTCAGCTTCACAAGATGACAAAGCCATAATGATTTATTTTCTTGAGCTCCAAGAGATTATAGCACCTCAAATCATGAATATGTAGTCTGCAATACTCTTCTTCTCATATTGATCTCCATTAAAATTTGACTCGGTGTAACCATGTACCTCTGCATTTGTGATGGTATTCTTTTGTCTTGACATTAGCACACCATGATCAATAGTATTTTTTATGGTGTGACAATTGCATTATAGTTGTTTATCTTGAACCTCTTCAAGATGTATTTGTCATACTTCTTCTGGTGCAAGAACTTCCTTCACAAGTGTCTTTAAATCCCATCCCTATGAAATATGACAAGTTTCCCAGATCGTACATTTCAAACTCCTACATCAGTTTTAACTTGACCCCTTTTATTTTGGCTTCATTTGCATCTGTAATCAGCAAGTTATCCATATACAAGCATATGATGGCTTGATTAATCTTACTTGCATTGTTTACATACACTTCATATTCTAAAGCACACTTTATGAAGCATGCCTTGATTAGGAAGCTATATATTCTCTTGTTCCAAGCTCTTGGGGCTTGCTTCAAACCATATAGATCCTTATTCAATTTGTACACCTTCGACTCATGCCCTTTGATTTTGAATCCTGGTGGTTGACTGACATAAACCTCTTCTTCCAAAGGTTCATTCATAAATGTTGACTTTACATCTAGTTGATGTATCTTCCATCCTTTGTATGTTGCAGTCGACCCAACAATTTTGATGGTTTCCAACCTTGCCACAGGTGCATAAACTTTGTCGAAATCAATACCAAGTTTTTGCAGAAAACTCCTTGACACCAGTCTTGCCTTATGGTTAGAAATTTTACCATTTGGCCTTAGCTTCAACTTGTAGACCCACTCCACGTTAATTGGATTCTTGATTGACTTTTCTACAAGCTCTCAGGCCTTATTTTTCTCTATTGCCCTAAGTTCTTCTTGCATGACTACCAACCAATTTAAATCTTTCGTAGCTTGATCCAAATCAATTGGTTATGGTTCAGACATCATCATCACTTCTTCTATGAATTCACCATCTGCATCGATTGCTTGATACGGAAATGTCTCATATACATCTAGCCTTATCGACTCAGTTCTCATTCTAGTTGATCTTCTAACGTTATGCTCAGGTGGTTCTTCATTTAGATTGGTTGTGACTTCAGTTTGTTGGTTTTCTTTAAACACAATTATGATTGTATTTGGCTCCTGCCAAAATAACCGATTACCCAAATCTCACTCTTTGATTTCATCCAATAGAACATCCATATTGATCACAAGTTTATCATCATTTGGTGAATATATTTCCATATCAGTCAAATCTCACCCTTTGATTTCATCCAATAGAACATCCATATTAATTACAAGTTTACTATGCACCAGTCAAATGATAACCTATGAGCACCATGGTTTGACTTTAATCATCTAGTTTCTGCCTCAATTGTTCATGGACATGTCTGAAATGGAATGATCCAAATACTAAGATGACTAACATTTGGATTTTGTTCTATCCAATCCTCATAAGGTATCTTCTTAACTATCTTCTTTGTTGGACATCTCTTTGGAATGTATACTGCTTTCAAAGCTACTTCAACCCAAAATCTCTTTGGCATATCTTTAGCTGTCAACATGCTTCTAGTCATGTTCAGTATACTTATATTTCTCCTCTCAGCTATACCATTATGCTTAGGTGTATATTGTGCAATAACCTTGTGTTGTATACCCTCATCAGTGCATAATCTTGCAAATTCTCTAGAGGTGTATTCACCACCACAATTAGTCTTAGTTTCTTCAGCTTGCATCCACTTTGTTTCTTGACATGAAATTTAAACTTCTTGAACTGTGTGAATACCTCACTCTTCCTTTCAATAAGGTAAATTCACATATATCTAGTGAATTCATCTATGAAAATTAGAAAACATTGGTTACCTCCATTTGATCTTACTTCAAAAGGTTCACACACATCAGATGAACACACTCTAGGTTTTGTCTCAACTTCATGGATAAGTCATGTTTGAATGCTTTATTAGTCTATTTTTCTTTGCAGCATTCCTCACACACTTGACTTGGTTTCTTTACTTGAGGTAAGTCATACACCATTTTCTTTTGGTTGAGCATACCTAGATCTTTGAGGTTTAGGTGTCCATACTTGTGATGTCATAGCCAGTTCTTGTCTTCGACAACAATCGAAGAAAGACACTAATGATCAACCATGTTGATCTCAATCTTGAAGGTTTTGTTATATTTTAATGGTGCTTTCAGGATCATCCTTCCTTCACCATTATACACCTTCATTTGTTTTTCTTCCAACTTCATGTTATACCCTTTGGCAAATAATTGACTTATGCTTATCCAATTACTTGTCATCGAAGGTACATACAATACGTCAGTTATGTTGTCCCTCTGACCATTCCTTCTCACCACAACTATGTCTCCTCTCCCTCTGATGTGACATGCCTTCCATCTACAAACTATATCACTTTCTTGAGTGATTCATCTAACTTGGTAAATCAGTTTTTATTACCAGTCATGTGGCTACTGCACCCTGAATCCATATACCATATATTGGTTTGTTTATTATTCGACTGAGTTTTTTCCATGAGTAGCATATCATTATAGTCACTTTCTCCAGCATGTGAAGATTTCACTTCGTCATCATCTTTTGCTCTTGACTCCTTCTTTCTTTGACAATCTCGAGCATAATGACCAAATCCTTTACAGTTGTAACACTGCACCTCTTTCAAATCAACTTTCTTCCCCGAATACTTGTTTCCCATGAGTTTCTTGATTGAATCATATTGATTCTTTGAATTCTTGTTTGACTTCTCATCATTTGCAAGATTATTTATCTGTTTTGCCTTTTCTTTTTCAAACTTCTGGATGAATCTTACTTGCAGTGCATGTTCCGCCACTTTCTCCCTTTCAGAGTTCATTTTCTTTCAGTCTCATCTCATGAGCCTCCAATTAAGCTTGAAGTTTTTCCACCTTATCTTAGGCAGGTTCTTGAACTCTTCGATAAACACGACGATTTTTCACACGTATCAAGAAATGTAATAATTATGGTATAAAAAAAAGAAACTATGATGAGTTTTATAAAATTGTCATTCATTAATGGTATTGAAAAGATAAATTGACATAATTGAAATGAGAGAGAATAACAAATATTTAAGGGTATAGTAGAAAAAATAACATTAATGAATCATTGATATTATAAAATGACTTATATTGTGGTACCAAATATTTTTTCAAAATAACTTATAATAAATCAGAAGTAGTATTATTTTGAAACTTATGTATTATTATTTTAAGAGTTGTGTTTTGTTTTATTTTTAGATTTGTGTATATTTTTTTGTTTTGCATTGAGTCTAATTTATTTTTATTTTTTATATACCATTTTTTGTTATTCTTTGTTGTATGACGTGTTTAGCATTAATATATGGTTGTTGGAATCAATGTTTATCTCTCAACTATTTCTTTTTGTTATTTATTATATTTTCTTTACTTAAAACTATACTTTTTTCTATAAATAATAACTAATAGTTGTTGACATTAATAATTACTTTTCCATATAACTTCATATTTGAACTACTATTCTCATGGTTCACTATCAACTTTATTAATACGTTCTCTCAAAAATTTATAACAATGTATTTATCTTACAACCAAAATAACCTTTTCTTGGTAAAAAGTAATGGATAGTGTTGATTTTTTATACTTTAATGTTTTAAAAAGTAAATAATTATGATTTAATATACACATAAATTATATTAGAATTTAATGATATTAGCTTATTGCATATATTATTTGAATGATATTAAATGTTTTGCTTATAGGAGATAATGGAATGAGTATTTTTTTTTAGATGATGAGTAGGTAAGCTTATCTACCATTTCATCTTCAACAAAAATTTGATCTAATCAATAAGATTAACAAATATATAAAAATTGTCCATTTTTGAATTGATCATTAAATTTGAAAAAAAGGTCTAAACAAATAAAAAATTCAGAAGTAACGGTGTTTTCAAACTGTAACAGCTTGCATCAAGACTCTTATTTTGTATCTATTTATATTCCACACTCTTTCATTACAAGGACTCTTCACATTCTTATTTGCATTGTTTTTCTTCAGAAACAACATTTTTCTCTGACCCCTTTCTTCATTTTTCTGCAACATTGTAGTAAATTGGTATGCACAATTTTTTTTCATACTTTTCAATTGGATCATCTCAGACGGTTTTATGGTACATTCGACTTCTGACAGACATTGTCTTAAACCGACTGTACCATATAACTATAACTGTCTGTCCTTAATGTCTTTTTACATATTTCCTTAATTATATGAAATGAAAATTTTTATGTGATGGATTTTGTTAATGTGTGATATTGGTCTGAGTTTTATTGTGATCTTATAGTGAAGTTGTTTTGAGAAGAAGAAATGGACAAAGGTAGAATATTTCTGGTGGGGCTTATGCTTTTGCATTGTTGGGTAGTAGCTATGGCAGAAGCTGAGTATTTGAAATACAAAGATCCGAAGCAACCATTGAATACTCGAATTAAGGATCTTGTTGATCGAATGACTTTGGAAGAGAAAATCGGTCAAATGGTTCAAATCGATCGAACAGTTGCTTCAGCTGATGTGATGAACAAGTATTACATTGGTAAGTTTTTTTTTAATGAAATTTTCACTTCAAAATTTTCAAAAAAAAAAGACTTATCGGCGCGAATTTGAACCGCGACATTGAAAGTTTTTGTTTTTATTTGTTTTGTTATAGGGAGTGTTTTAAGTGGTGGTGGAAGTGTTCCTAAACCAAAAGCTAGTGCAAAGGATTGGGTTGATATGGTGAATGAGTTTCAGAAAGGTTCATTATCAACTAGGCTTGGAATTCCAATGATATATGCAATTGATGCTGTTCATGGACATAACAATGTCTATAATGCTACTATTTTTCCACACAATGTTGGTTTAGGAGCTACAAGGTAAATTCTGTACTTTTTTTCTCGACGATCTCTTGTATTCAAAATTCTATAGGACCGACTTCTCTGGAAAAATAGTCTTTTCATTTATGATTTAGTTTCTTTGAATCTGAAGGGATCCTCAACTAGTGAAGAAAATCGGTGACGCGACTGCTCTTGAAGTCAGAGCAACCGGAATTCCATATGCCTTTGCGCCTTGCATCGCGGTAATTCAGATAATCAAAATTACATATCTGTCAACCGCGCACATTACAAAAATAGTCGTTCTGCTACGCTATAACCTAGGTGTTTTTGTATAGGTCTGTAGAGATCCAAGATGGGGTCGATGTTATGAAAGTTATAGTGAAGATCACAAAGTTGTTCAAGCCATGACTGAGATCATTCCGGGATTGCAAGGTGACCTCCCTCCGAATTCACAAAAGGGTGTTCCATTTGTTGCTGGAAACAAGAAAGTAGCAGCTTGTGCAAAGCACTATGTTGGTGATGGCGGAACAACAAGAGGAATCAATGAGAACAACACAGTTGCAACCAGACATGAATTGCTTAGCATTCACATGCCAGCTTACTATAACTCTATTATCAAAGGTGTCTCAACCATCATGGTCTCTTACTCGAGTTGGAATGGAGAAAAAATGCATGCTAATCGCGATTTAATCACCGGTTTTCTCAAAAACACGCTCCGTTTCAGAGTAATGCTTCATCTCATAGGCCTTCGATATCATTGTTACGAATGATTACATCAAGAATCTGTGTAAAATTTGATGTTTTTTTTGCAGGGTTTTGTCATATCAGATTGGCAGGGAATTGACAGGATAACTTCACCTGCTCATGCTAACTATACATATTCGATTGAAACCGGAGTCAATGCCGGTATTGACATGGTAAACTTTAAATTTTTTCCAAGTTTGTCGATTATCTTTTTTCTCACTAGGAATTGGATTATCTTTTTTATCACTAGGAATCGGACTGGATATCTTGGGTTTACGATACTTACACCTTCTAATGCTGCAGATAATGATTCCATATAACTACACAGAATTCATAGATGGCTTAACCTTACTAGTGAAAAACAATGTCATACCTATCAGTAGAATTGATGATGCAGTGAAGAGAATTTTGAGAGTCAAGTTTGTGATGGGTCTATTTGAAAATCCCTTGGCTGATTACAGTCTCGCCGACCAGCTCGGGAGCCAGGTTAGTCGATTGATCACCTTCGAGTTAAACATGGTTTTTGTCCCTATGAGATGATAAAACTATATTTGTACGATAATTTGACAGGAGCATAGAGAATTGGCTAGGGAAGCTGTGAGGAAATCATTGGTACTATTAAAGAACGGTGAAAATGCGGATAAGCCATTGCTTCCTCTTCCGAAAAAGGCTTCGAAAATACTTGTTGCCGGAAGTCATGCTGATAATCTAGGTTATCAATGTGGTGGATGGACTATTGAATGGCAAGGACTTAGCGGCAACAACGTTACTAGTGGTACAACAATTCTGAGTGCGATAAAAAACACAGTTGACAGAGACACGGAGATAGTTTATCAGGAGAATCCATCTCTCGACTATGTGAAATCAAATGATTTTTCGTATGCAATTGTGGTAGTCGGAGAGACACCTTATGCCGAAACAAATGGCGACAGTTTGAACTTGACGATATCCGGTAAAGGAGCAGAAACGATAAACAATGTATGCGGCGGAGTGAAATGTGTGGTTGTGTTGATCACTGGTAGACCTGTGGTTATGTTACCATATGTTGACATAATTGAAGGACTTGTTGCTGCTTGGCTTCCTGGTAGTGAAGGTTATGGTGTTACTGATGTTTTGTTTGGTGATTATGGATTTAGTGGTAAACTTCCAAGGACATGGTTTAAGACTGTTGATCAGTTACCTATGAATGTTGGTGATTCTCATTATGATCCTTTGTTTCCATTTGGATTTGGTCTTACAACTAAAGGTCTTTATTAGAGTTTGTTGAGTCATTGACCATTTTTGGTGTTACTTTTCTATTTTACATGTTACCACATTGGTATTGTTATGTATGTAGCTTGGAATTGGTGAAATTAATTAGAGAGATTATGCTTGGAATATTTTTAAGTTTCAATTGTTATTTTATTTTTATGAACAAAATGTTAGTCTATTAATTTTTTTATCAGTGTGAATTAGTTGGGTGTTGTGTCATGTGTTGATTCTGTGAAATCTAAGTACATATTTTCACTCAGCAATTTGTTGCTTGATTCACAGATTTCAAAATATTGCTAATGAGAATGAAATAAAAAATGATGAAGCATGAAATTTAACACAAATGTACAATTTATCACCAAATCCAAAGACAGGTTTATTCACATAAAACCATTATTCATTTAGTTTTGACTTATTATTATACAACGTACTCACAAAGACAGTTTATTCACACAAACATGATAGTGATACTTACAAGTATTGAACATCAGACACGCCTTTAACTTGAAGTGTCAGTGTTACGTCGGTGCTGCATGGTCATGAAGATCTACTCAACCTTCTCAATGACTACATTACCTTCACCTTCTGCTTCTTTTATTTGTTTTTCTATGTTTGTCTTTTCTTCAAGAAGTGCTTCTATTTTTCCATTGATCTTTTCGAGCTTTTGCTTCAGCTTGTTGACATCCTTGGGTTTGTCCTTACCAGTTAACTTTCTCTTCTTCCCGCATTTGTCTTTGTCTTCTTTTTTCTTCTTCTCTTTCCCTTCCTTCTCGTCATCTTTTTCCTCGTCTTCCTCTTTCTTCTCAATCTTTTGTTCAACCAACTCCCTTGAAGCAACTTCACCCTTGTCATCTTTCTTCTCTTTCTTTTTTATTACTTTTTTCCCATCTTTCTCACCCTCTTCTTCCTCACCTTTGCCTTTCTTTTCTTTTTTCTTTTTATCATTTTTCTCCTTTCCTTCATCAGTTTTTTCTGCATCTTTCTCTGGCTTGATTTTCAAATCTTTGTTCTTCTCTTTTTCTTTCTTATCCTTTTTCTTCTTATAATTATCTTCGCCGTCATCCTCTTCTCCCTTTCCCTTCTGTTTCTCCACATCTCCGTCCTTGTTCTTTTTCTTCTCATCCCTGTCCTTCTCTTTTTCTTTCTTATCCTTTTTCTTCTTATTCTCTTCACCACCGTCCTCTTCTCCCTTTCCCTTCTGTTTCTCCGCATCTTCACCCTTGTGCTTTTCCTTCTCCTCTTTCTTTTTGCTCTTTTTGTTCTTCTCTTCACTATCCACTCCTTCATCTTCTTTCCCCTTGTTCTTCCTTGTTTCAATTTCTTCGTCCTTGTCATTTTTCTCCTTCTTCTCGTCCTTCTTTTTCTCCTTGTTGCCACCATCATCTTCATTGTCTTTACTATTTTTATCCTGGGAAACTACTTCGACCTTTTCTTTCTTTTCCTTACTCTTCCCCATTTCTTTCATTTCCGAATTCTCCTCCCCATCCTTGCTGTCTTTCTCTTTGTGCTTCTTTGTGCCACTTTTTTCGTCTTTTTCTTTCTTTTCCTTTTTCTTCTTATCCTTTTCCTCCTCACCACCGTCTTCGCCAATATCTTCCGAATCATCTGCTTTCTTTTCATCCTTATGCTTTTTCTTTTTCTCTACTGATTTGTTTTTAACCTTCAGTTCTACTTCTAACTCAGTCTTATCTTCCTTCGCATCCCCTTCTTTTTCATCTTCAGTCTTGATCTTTAGGGAGAGAGTTGATTTGTCTTCCATGTCTAGATTATGATCCAAAAACCTTGCCTGATTCTGAAAAGCCCCTGAAACATATACATGCAAAAAAAAACAGTAAATTATGATGACTTACTTGATATGATCGCATGCATGACATTACATAAACAACAACACAGACAAAATCAAGAGCAGAACATGAACCCAGCCTTGAAAACAATGACCTTATTTGGATAAACAACTTAATTAAGCTCTTATAATAATTGTTTATCAAATAAATGCGTATCTGTAAGCTATTTCTATAATAAAATATAAAATAAAGTCAAATAGTTTTCATAAGTTATCCTAACATGCCCTAGCTATAGTAAAACAGTACCCCAACAGAGAAAACAAGAATCAATTATGTCATATTCATATATTCTACATTGCAACCAGAATCAGTGTAAAGTTATAAAGGTTTACAGAATACAGAATAGTCAATAAAATCAGATACAAAAAAGTTAAAGACTATCATGTTATTTACCTTCAATTTGGACATTTACAGAATATTATAGTATATTAATCCAACAGCAAGTTTATCAAGCACCCTATAGTTTAACTACACACAGTATTTGCACAAGATCCAAAAGTTGATAAACTTAAAAGCAACCAAACATATTAGTACATATTGGAAATTCCTCCTTAATTGTGATCCTCCCCTAGCCGCCTCATTGAACCATTTGAGCTGTTCTCATTGCATCCTCAAACACTTTCATTGTGTTGGGTGTGAGGAGCAATGTTGTCGATAGCGGATGGTGATCCATGGCAGAGAGCCAAAATCCTGCCATACCAACTGCAATATCAGCCAATATTAATGATTGCGGCGAACCCAAAAACCGCCATGTATATCCGCCATGGCCGCTATTTGATAACAACACTGGTGAGGAGGTAGGTTTAGTCCCCAAATTGCCTAAAGGTATGGCATAATCAGTGCTTATAAATCTTGAGCAGTTCTTAGAAGCTAGTTTTGTATAGTTTTGTAAAGTTGAGTTAAGACTAATGCAAATACTGAGATTACAGCTGAATTCTAATGAATGAGGCCAGACTTTATTTAGTTTTGCAAACAAGGAAGATAGATAATGAATCTGAATTTTCTTAACCAAGCATAACTCACAAAGGTTATATACGGAGCTATAAATTTGCTTATACCATACAGTTTTTCACTACACATTGCTTTTCACTACTAGTAAGATAAACCAAACATAATTCTTACAAGATTAATATTTTCGTAAGAAGAAGAACACTTAGTAATGCATTTAATATTTCAACCTTAAAAAGAGTAGGCAAATCAATTGGCTTCAATTTGGATTTTATATTGTCTCGGAGTTTTTGATACATCATAAGACAAATTGGTCAAGAAATTAAAGAACTACATGATAGAACATACAATATATATCAGATTATTTGGTATATTCCCTATGAAGCCCCAACACAAAAAGAGACCAGAAACTAACATGTAAACAGACAAGTCTTTAATCTAAATTAATAACAGTTACTGATACTTATACCACAGCTAAAATTCTGAAATCAATCCAATAACACAAAGAGAATCAAACTATACACCGACATAACTGTTTTCTTTTCAGAAACAAAAAATCAAACAGAAAGGGTGCAAAGTCAAAAGGCCATAACCTCAATTCAATAATAAAGGTAGAAGAAGGATTGATGAACATCAATGGTGCATAAATTGAGCTACATGGAATTCAATAAAGGTTACCTGTTTTGTGCTAAGTAAAACGAATGGTTGGAATCAGAAATTGGAAAGCTTGAAAGAAAAAGTTTCTTATGGCGCGGTTGTTTTTGTAGTGTTCCGATGAAAATGAGGGTCCCAACAACTTCAACTCTTACTTTAACAACATTCGGTGCCGTTTGCATATATGTGTTAGAATAACAGAAAATTCAATCTAATTTAGATTTTTGTTATTTATGTTTCAACCAAATGTTTTTTTTAGATACCAAATTGCTAATTGTTTAATACTTGATCACCAAAACTGGAATTAACAAAACATATATATATTTTAAATATTAAAATTAAAGTTATTCATTTTTATAAATTAAAAAATTAATTTTAACATTCAGTGTATATTATTTAAAATCAAAACATAATCAAAATCATATAATTTTTTTAAAATATATATTTTAAAAATAATTTTTATTAAAAATAACTTCAAATTTAAGTCTATTTTTTAAAAAAAAAATTAGACAAAAATATGTAATATTATAAAAATCTTTTTTTTTTAAATTGAATCAAATTAATATTTAAAAGTAGGTTTGTTTTAGTTTTTTTAAATAAAATATAATTTTATAGTGTTAAATAGTTTTTTATAAAATATTATTGTAGGTATTTATCTTTTTATTATAATTTTTTTTAATAATGAATTTTTAAAAAAATACATAATTTAAAATTATTTTAAATACTTTTTCATAAAAAATACTATTGAGATATGCCTTTTTAAATATTACTATATGATTTTGTAATATCCTAAACTTCTCTAAGTATTATAATTTATTAAATGGTGGATTAACATCTACTAAAGGAAGGGATTAGGAGTTTAATTAACTTCTAGTGGAATTCCTTAGGAAATTGGTGTAAGTCCCGAGAGTAATATAGTAAAAGGGCATCACATATATCGAGAAAAAAAATGAGAAATGTTTCATTTTTTTCTCATTTTAAGAATTTGAATTTGAAGAAGAAAAGAGAATAGAGAGAGAGGAAGTGGCGAAAATTAAAAATAGAGGAAGAGAAGTCTTTATTTCAACCACCATTATCTTGCATGTCTAAATATTGTCTGGTTTCTTGAAGAGAAAGTGTTAAGACAAGCTTAGATCATCACCACCTTCTCATCATCATCTTCAAATCGAGTTCTAATCTAAGGCGGGGTTCTAGATAGGCTATGATCGGGTATTAGTACCAATTAGGCATGACATGTGGAGAAAGAAAGTTAAATCTTATGTTTGGGTGACCACTTCTCACGATTTATGTATTATTTGCTATTTGACATATGTTGTTGATAAGAAATGTATGATGAAACATGTTTGTATATCTTGATTAATACTCATTGCATGTTGTAGAAACATGATGTTCTTGGGAAAGTCTTGAAAGAACTTTAAAATTTATATATGAAAATTGTAAGGAAAAGAAGTGGATACTAGTATCCTTCTTGTTGTTTGATACTTGACAAGATGTACGCCTTGTAATTTGTATTTGACCGTAATTTCATGTGTGGATTGTGCTTAAATGCACTGGGCTGGATTTTTGGACTCATTGTAGGTGAAAATCACAAAATGAGATAACCCTGTTTTTTGGACTCTACTATGGCCCGTAGCACTTGCTACGGGAGGCGTAGAAGCTCTCTGGATTTTGTACAGGGGCCAGACCCTGCACTGCTACGGGAACCATAGCAGCCCTTGACTTCCCATTTTTGTGCCCCTTCTTGAAGCTTAGTTGGTATATTTGTTATGTATTACTTACTATGCTTAATGATGTAAGAGTGATGTCTAAGAAAAGAGACGGAAAACCACTCGAAAGTTTATTGATTCTAAGCATCTATATGAAACCCTAGTTGGTAATGTAGTGATGCCACTTGTTATTGTTATAAGTGATGGGAGTGAGGTTAAATGAACTGAAAACACTCGGTATCCATTGTTGAACAAGTAACTTCAAGCACAAGAGGTTGGGGGTAAATTGGTGTATTCAAAATTCATGATTAATTTTATTATTTCTCGTTTAAGATCGCATTAGTAATTTTTAGATGAGTAATCGCAACGAAAATAAATGTTAAAAAGAAATTTTCATAAAATAAAAGGATAGGGTTAAAAGATTGCACCAAAGATTTATATAGGTTTGGTCGAACGTTGGCCTAGTTTTGTCCCCAAGAGGTCTTCTTGAGAGTTTCACTATAGAGTTTGAGCTTTTGAAGGTTATGCCCACAAAGCTTAATACAATCTGATCTTTGAGAGTGTAACAAGTTTATCCCCAACCAAATGACAACTTTTAACCCAGGTTAAACTATCAAACCGTTTAGAGATTTATGGTTGGTCTCAATAACACAAAAAAATATTTTTCCGACAAATCTTAATAAATCAAGAACAAAGATCTTATAACAGGTTGATCTCAAGAACCAAACTCAATCTCTTAAAGGTATCACACTCTTAAGAATATAAACGACTAGCACGACTACTTACAAAAATATCTTCCTCACAAGTAGAGCTTCACTTAGTGGTAAGGTAATTAGAAGTGAATAAGAATGTTTGAGAGAGAGAGAGAGAGAGAGAGAGAGAGAGAGATATGAAAACGTTGGAAAATGGTGTGGTTTGAAGTGAGGGTGCGTCTCTCTTATATAGTAAATCGAAAAACCAAGAAAGGAAATAATCCTTGGGGCAAATTAATTATCTAATCGATTGGCAAAAAGCTCCAATCTATTAGACAACTCATTTACAATCGATTAGTAAGCCTAAATAGGAAGCTTTGGATATATAATCGTTACAAGTCATTTGTGTTGTCCTCAATGATTTTATAATCAATTGACACTCTTATAATTGATTAGCATAATGTTCCAATTGATTGGCTGGTAAAAAAATGTTGTCAATCGATTGACACATTTTTCCAATTGATTAGATAGTTAAAAATATTTTGAAAATGGTTTTGGATAACTTTTTAATCACTAGGATAAAGACATTTTGAAAGATGTTTTAAGTGTGTGTGTGTGTGTGTGGGGGGGGGGGGGGGGGGGGGGTTCTTTAGCACTCTTACGCTACTACCTTAATTTTATAATGCTTGGTACACTTAGACAAACTAATAGACATGACCTGGAGAGATTTCACACATTTCTCCAAAGAGATACACGATTTTTGCTAGATAGTTTCTGATGTATATGAACTTTGACCTTGAGTCCTTTTATTGATGAAATCATAAGATACTTTGGTTATACTATCATCATCAAAGATTGGAGGTTTAACAGAGTAGTGATCATTGTTGTTTGTATATGATTTCTCAACATTGGTAGATGTCATTGTGTGTTTCAATAAAAAGTTGGATCTTTGTCTAACACGGTTAAGTGTTTTGACACAAAGTTGTCAATACCATAATTGGAACTCAGATGCAAATTGAAGGTTCAAGAAACACAAGAAAGATGAGAGTTTGAATTAGGTTTCAAGTATGATAGATTTTTGCAACCCAAAACAAAAGCTTAAACCAATAAAAACAATGATAAAGTATGGAAGGAATTCTATTTTTATTCTGGTTCACCATTAACAAGACTATATCTAGTCCATCCACTCTAAGTGAAACAAATAGAGTCTTTTGACAACTGAGTTTTGAGACTTTCACAAGTTGATAGTCAGAGCTTTTTATCAGAATCTGTCTTAATGGTTTCTATTCAGAATAGTTAACTTTATAGATCAGAGTTGACTTGTTTGTATACGCTTTTATTATTTGATTTAGAGTCTAGACATCTTCAGAGTCAAAATCTATTTCTATTTTTCTACATACTCAGCAAAATTGTTAAAGTAAAAAATTATTCTCTACACTTTGTTATCATCAGAACTTAAGGATAATTGTAGAGGAAAACTTATTCCAACAATCAACAACATGCAAGAGAGGGATAAGGTCGGTATGTATGAGAAAAATGACATGCAAGCAAAAAAGGAAAAAAGAGAATCATAATAACCTACCTGACAAGAATAAGCACCGACCAGAATAACTATTATAGTTTGAATTTTGTTTCATCACAAATATATTATTTTGAAGAGAAATTAAATTATACTTAAAAAAATTAATGTAATAGTCTTAGTAGTCACGATTTATAAATTAACAAATAATACATTTCTTATTGTTAAGAGAAAAAAACAAATAATTTTACTGTATATTTTAATGTTTATCGGTTGCTTCAGCTTACATTTTGTTAGTTTCAGTGACACACATTATTATTATTATTATTAGAGAAGTCAATGGAAGAGAATTTAATTATACTTGACATTCTTTATTTAGAGTAATTTTATTGTTATATTTTCTAGATGAATTTGGAAATTTTAAAATTTATTGGTTTTTATCTAAATTTTTTAACCAATATCAAAATTTTTGAAATTTATAAACTTTTAAGAAAAATTAACCGAAATTTTTAAATTTGTAGAAGTTTTTATTTTTTCTCATTAATTTTGACAAATTTCGATATTGGTTAAAACTTTCCAGAAAAATATCAGACTTTTTGAAATTTCCAATATTTTTTATTAGAATTTTTTAAAATTTTTGATAGTTTTTATTAGAAATTTTAAAATTTTTGATATAAATATGAGAAATTCCAAAAATATCAAAAAATACATATAAAAAATTTTGATTTTGATATATTAATAAGAGTGAAAATTTAAAAAATAAAATAAAATTTTATTAAAAAATAATAACAAAGATATTTTTAAAATTTTAAAATTATGAGAAGTGTTAGGTATAAATGGGAATGACAAGTTAAATAAATTCAAATAGAGATAAACAAACCTAATATTATCCATGCCTATAATCGTATAGAGCCAAATATTTCAATCTTGATTTAGTTTTGTTTAAAAAAATAATAATAGAGGAACATCCAATAATAAATTTGCAATTTTTATTAAATCAATAATGTGTGTCAAAATTTAAAATATTATTTTATAAAAAAACTCAAATATTTAATTCATTAAGAAATAACAATTTTCAATCACAATCACAATAACAATAACAATCACAAAAATTAAAAGCAAACGTAATTTATCTGTCAATTTACGCCATTTGCCAGCCTGTCTCTATTGGAGTTTCTATTTCTAAACTTTACGTTTCACAACAAAAATTATCATAAAAAGAAAGAAAAAAAAAATCAAAAACGAAAATACAAGAAATAAAATAAAATAAAATAAATAAAAATCACGTTCATTCTCTCTGAGTTTGTTTCTTCTCTAAGGCCTGGTTTCTTTGTTAAGATAACCAGGTCTTAACCAGCTCCAAATCCTTTTCCTTTTTCCTCTCACACATTTTTTTTCTCTTCAATTCTCCAACATTTTCTTCAACAATGAACGATCTTCTTACGGTAATTTTCAATTCTCCGTTTTTTTTTTAATTTTGTTTTAGTACTTGATTCAATTTTTGTACTTTTTAGGGTTTTTTCAGATCTAGGTTTTTGCATGATGATGTGTATTACTCTTTGTTTTTGGATTTGAATAGTTTTTGTTTTTGTTTTCGTTTTCTCTTATGCTTGTTTGCCAAGAAATTGGATTTGGAAAATATTGATGGATTTTTAGGTTAGGAGAGATATTTATATATATGAGATATACTGCATTGTAGTTGGATTTAGATGCTGGTTGATATTGGTGGATATTTCAGGATTTTCCTGCAAAATTTGATTACTATGTGTATTATTTTATAGTTTTATCAAATTTTAAATGTTTCTGTTTTGGAATGTGCGTTGATTTTTCTGTAAGGCTTGATGTTTTTGTATTGAATTGGTGTTTAGAGAAAGTTTTTAAAACTGAATTGAATCAGATGGTTAAACTGTATTGAATTGGTGTTTAGAGAAAGTTTTTAAAACTGAATTGAATCAGATGGTTAAACTGTATTGAATTGGTGTTTAGGGCAAGTTTTTAAAACTGAATTGAATCAGATGGTTAAACTGTATTGAATTGGTGTTTAGAGCAAGTTTTTAAAACTGAATTGAATCAGATGGTTAAACGAGTTGAAACGTGAACCGACAATGTCTATGATTTGGTTATTTGAACTATTTTATAGTTTTATGGAATTTTAGATGTTTCTATTTTGGAGTGTGCGTTGATTTTTCTGTAAGGTTTGATGTTTTGTATTGGATCGGTGTTTTGAGAAACTTTTCAAAACTGAACCGAATCAGATGGTTAAACGAGTTGAACTGTGAAAAGATATATATATGGTTTTGTTATTTGAGCTATTTGATTGCGGTTTTGTTCCGTTTCGAGCTGTTTAAATCAGTTGAATTGACCTAGAGCCTTAAGGCGTCGTCGACGTTGATTCGATGTCTGGTTTGATTTTTTTACCATTGGTTTTGAGATTTGTTTGGTTTATTAAAACAAAGCTAGAGGGAGAAATAAAAAACTATACTAAGTATTTACATGAATAGTGACAGTTAAGTTAATCTAGATTTAAGTACCCACTTGTTTTAATTATTGTTTTGTCAACAATTGTTTGGGATTATATACAATAAGAGTTAAATAATAGTTTTACAATGGAATTGAATTCAAATCTTTTCCTTCTAGCCTCTTATTGTCATTAGAGAAGGTTAGTGGTTAAGCAGAGTCCAAATTTGGGTTATTAATTTATTAGTGGACATTTTTGGTAAAACAGTAACTCAAGATATTCTGAACTATGACCCTTTTTGGTATGCACAAAGTTCATGAAATATTTCCTGAATTATGCAATCACATCCATTTTCTCTTACCAATGTCGACGTGTATTTTTTGTTGTGCTTCATAAGTTTTGAGTGTGAATTAAGTACTTCCATGGACTATGCTCAGAGGGAAGATGCAGAATACATGTGCACTGAAGAAAGTTCAAAGAACATCCATTTTAGGTCTTGGTAATACCAATCACTAAATAAACCTTAGTAGCGCTAAAAACGTCCCGAAGTGAGGTCACGAGACAGTTGTCGAAATAGAATATTTATTCTGTTGGTCATGCTTTCAATTTTACAAGCATCAAATATTGTGGTGTAGTTGCAATAAAGACGTTTCCTTTTCCAGGAGTCGTTTGATATCCCCCGTGGCCAAGGTCGTGGAGGTGGTGACGTTGAGTTGGGAGACTATGCAAGGAATTCAGGAGAGCTTGGCTTGGAAAACTTCTTCAAAAAGGTGTTCATCTTTATTCATCTGATGAAAAAAAGCCTTATTTAACTTGTCTTTCATTAGTTATTTTATTCCTATTCATTAGTCAAAATATTTTGTAAATTGGTAGGTGGTTTTAAGACTCATTTTGAATTGTTTTTGTCTAACTCACTGAATATCCCTATGCTTTAATTGTTCAATAGGTTCAAGAGCTTGATAAACAATATGCTAAGCTGGATAACCTTTTGAGAAAGCTCCAGGTAAATTGAAACATTTATAGGTTGAAATGAAACTTGTTTTATTTGTCTTCACTGCTCACCATTTTTATGAAAATCTGTATGCAGGACGCCCATGAAGAGTCCAAAGGTGTTAGCAAAGCTCCTGCTATGAAGGGTTAGTACGATATTGTTTTATCTTTTCTCAAACATTTTTTTGTATGTTTCATTATTTTTTACCTAGAAATGTGAAAATAGATACTCCTCTTAGGAGTCCTTCAACACTTAAAGGAATATTTGTTGTATACGAATATTGAAATTTGTAATAAAAATTCATAATTTTAATGTAAATGTACATGCAGTTGAGAGACAAATTGTTTTCCTATAACTGTTTTGTGGCTATAAATGAAGTTAATGAGTGTTAAATTAATTAATTCTACTTGATTTCATGTCTACAGCGATAAAGCAGAGGATGGAGAAAGATGTTGATGAAGTTAAGAAAACTGCACATTACTTAAAGACCAAGGTTGAAGAGCTGGACAAAGAAGTAAGATCTCTACTGAAAATATTCCATTTTTTTGTCCAATACTTAGAACCTTTGTTATTTACTCCTTGACCTCGTCTCTTACTCCCTTATGCGTTGTAGAATTTAGCTAATAGGCAGAAGCCTGGTTGTGGAAAAGGATCAGCTGTTGACCGGTCAAGAACAGCAACGACAGTGTCAGTAATTATCCATCTTTTTTGTCTATAACTTTTATTCTGTCATACCTCTTAGACAATTTTTATGAGAGTAAACCTTGAATCCCTTAACCTCAGATTAACCGAAAGAAAGAAAGTTGGAAACATAAATGTACACAGATCAAGATGAATAAACCTGAGGATTTTCCTCAAACACGGATTACACTTTTGGGCTTCGAATTATTTTTATGATTCTTATTGGCTTAGTGTTTTTTTGTTGAGCCAAACTCATCTAAACCTTGTTTTTTGTATTATATAATTTTGTAGTTCCATGAAGAAGAAACTGAAGGACAAGATGGCTGAATTTCAGGTAGGTTTGTCTCATATTTCTTGTTTGAGAAATTGTTTTTTGAGTCTCCTGATCTTCAACTCAATTGCTTTATTTTTCAAAATCTTTTCAGATCCTAAGAGAATCCATCCATGAAGAATATCGCGAGGTTGTTGAGAGACGCGTATTTACAGGTTTGAGTTCCTTACTTTTTTTATTCAATTTGATGCCATTGGATTTTTTTTACCTTAACTTGGGGTCAGTAATATTATTTTTATATATTCTCTGGTTTTCGTGATTGTCAGTAACGGGCAAACAAGCTGATGAGGAGGTAATTTGTTAACTGAATTTTCATTTATGGAAAAAAATTGTGCTTTGGAAGTTTTTCGTCTAATCATTTAACAATGTACAGACAATTGACAGATTAATTGAGACTGGAGACAGTGAACAAATTTTCCAGAAAGCAATTCAGGAACAAGGGCGAGGCCAGGTTTGTCCCTCCTTACTTTTACTTCATTTCCTCAAATTTTAGAAAGCAATGTTGTATAGAACTAAAGCTTCGTTTATTACAAATTATAAAAAATTGTTTTTGACATTCACAAAATTAGAGATTATTCTTGAGAAAATTTTAAGAAAAGCTGAATATACCTTGTAAGGTTATCTCACACATTTGAGTTATCTTTTGTAGATAATGGACACCCTGGCTGAAATTCATGAACGGCACGAAGCAGTCAGAGATGTTGAGAGGAAACTGCTTGATTTGCAGCAGGTATTTAATCAGTTCATTCAATTAGCTTGATTGTCATGCATATTTGACGGACCTCAACAAACTAGGCTAGAATTGTGTGACATTTTAAAAGTTAATCTAGAAATCCATGTTGTAGATTTTAACAAATACATAATTTGTTATGCATGCATGTAATCAATCGTGAGATCAGTGATGCATGAGTGCTATGATCAGAGAAAGATCGTTCTCGTCGCCGGTGTTGTCATGGTCAAGCTTTCTGAAGCAAGATCGTAAAAAAAACATGTTGTGCCTTTTTTGGGCTTGAATTATAGGTTTTGTGTATGTGTGTGTATATGAAATTACCATTTTTTTCTTCAGTAGGATCTTGCATGTCGTGCTAACGATCTGAATTTTACGATCTTTCACAAGCTGATCAATCCTACTTAAGATCTCGTGTTTGATTATATTGGTTGAGATTTCATACTTTTTCCTCTAAAGTGATAGTAGCTTTAATGTCTTGGCAGATATTTATGGATATTGCAGTGTTAGTTGATGCACAAGGAGACATGCTTGACAACATAGAATCACAGGTATTTTTCATCACTTTGCACGTAACGCGCCATCATCATTGAATCTAACGACAAAAACAAGAAAAAGAAAGTCAAGCTCTAAACTCGTGTTTGAGTAAAACTACGCAAACCTATTTGGTCCGTGAAAATTGAAAATTATAGTTTTGATCTTTAAAAGTTATACTAAAAAAGTTGGTCAATGAGTTGGACCTATTTGTTTTCGATTAAATGTGGTCAAAATAGTCTCTGATAGGGAATGAAAAATTTATACTTAAAATGACGAATTTGATCGACGAGTTATGTTTGTGATCAAATTTGTTTTTCCCGTCCTCGCATCAGGTTTCAAGTGCAGTAGATCATGTGCAACAAGGAAATAATACCCTCCAAAAGGCAAAGAAACTGCAAAAAAACTCAAGAAAATGGATGTGTATTGCCATCATGATACTTCTCATTTTTGTTATAATCATTGTTGTTTCTGTCATCAAACCATGGGTCACCAAACAAGGTGCATAGTTACTAATTGGTAACACATAATCACACAACAATGTTAATATTCCTATTCATAATTCATTATTTTTGTGATTATGATCTTGAGAGAAACACTGAACCAAATATTCAAATTTGTCTCCTTTGAAAGGAAAGAATGTACTTAACAAAATTAATCAACTTCACTCCATTCATTATACATGTATATGTATTTATCATATTTCAGCCTCTTCAAATTCAAAATATTTATTTATCACCCGTAATATGAAAAAACATTAATTTTTTAGATTAATTGAATAATCAATATATTGATCTATATAACTGAACATAATTAAATAGATAATTCAACCTTTTATATTAAGGACCGAAGCCGTACTATTTTAGATTTTGTCGACATAGATATTTCGACTTTTACTTGTATTAGTTATGGTTTAGGCTTGAATTTAGAAAATATCGTTGATATACGTTATATATTAATTACGATTACGATGATGATAGTAAGTTTGATCATGTTATTTAGATTGTTAATCTATTTTATTGAGTTGATTTTCTTAATAATTGTAATCTATGTAATACATTATTTGTGAAGCTTTCCTTCCATCTTTTCCATAATGATTTCAATTTAAAAAATTTAAGCTATGCTTAATCTTGAAATTATTGTTACATGATTGATTAAGTATTGCGGTCAATACAAATAAATAATAACAACTTGTTGAATATAGTAATGCTTGTGTCGATTGCTTCTATCATGAAATTCAACGACAACACGCTGTTGACACGCAATATTTATCCATCAAATTTAATTTAGTCACAGAAAGTGCATGTTTTGAATTATTGTAAGGTTTAAGAAATTACGGTGATATATTGTGTTTTGTGGTGACTTTTAAAGTATGGTAAAAATAGTATAAAGTTTCAAAATTACGGCAATCACCGTGATTCTGGTGTAAAGATTCTTAACATTGAGTAAAGATGAATGTGGTTCAATATAACAATCTAAAAAATTTGATACGAGTTTATAAAGATAAGTATTACCTATCTTATAAGCCAATCTTATAAGTCAGTAATCTAATCGGTTAAAAAATATACGATGAATGAGGTTTAATATAAAAATCTAAAAAATTAGTTTTTTTTTTTATAAAAAAAACTTAGTATCAATTAGGGGTGAGGATAAGTTGAGTCCTCAAATCTATTCGGCTAAAAAATTTATGAGTTGTTTTTCCCATTTTTAGTGGTGAAGAGTCACCTTAATGAATCTCAAAATTGCTCTTTCAATAATTTAAAAATACACCTTCACACGCTCTAATGCACACCCGAACATGTTATAAGCAAGACATCTCATTTTTTTTAAATAGTCCAAAAGTCTATCTTCGGATCAATGTCTACACTATATTTATTTCACAATTTAATGAATAATTCGGAAATGCAGGTCTAGATTTGTCAAATAAAAAATTGAATAAAACACTATTTTGCATGTATTATTCATTCATGGTTATACCACCATTCTTCTTCAAACTTACCAAAACCTCCTTCCATATTCAATTAAATTTTGTACTTCAAACACACATTCTTCTACTTTTTCACATTAAAAGGAGAAAACAAGTTGGAATTTAAGGTAGTGTGCATGTATTTCCTTCCTCGTTACTTGCTAGAATCTAGTTTTTGTTGTAGAAAAGCGAATGTTGCGTCCAGAAGTGTAATTTCAAATTATTGTTGAATGTGGTTACTGAAGTGTATTTTCAGATTATTGTAATGTTGAATTTGAGTTTTTAATTTTTCCGTATTATGATTGGCCTTAGATATGATGCACTCTAACGCTGTCCCTAAAGCTATTGTATATATGGATGTTAAACTTGTTAATGTCGAGGTAAATGTTTGTAAGCAATTTACAAATAAATAGTAGTTTGTTGTTCCTGAACATATGCTCCAATATATCTGCACGAAGGTTGCCAAATTGGAATTCAACATTGTAATTGGGAGGTCAATAATAGTTCTGATAGAAGATAGAAATTTATGACAATGAGATGTGAAAGAAGTGGCAAGTACACAAAACCTATATGAAAGTTGAAACATGATGACACTGGAACAAAGGAATCATGAGTGTCATTTTAAGTTATGCGGATACCTTAAGATTTGTGACAAATAATACATGGACATTTAATGTGGTTTATGGTATATAGATTCATGAATTATGTAACAAGTTAGTCGGTCATCACATCGCATCCCACCTTAATCCTAAAGAGAAGAATCTTATTTTTGACATGAAATTGAACATGTTGCAACCCCAAAACATGCAACTTTGAAACGGAAAAGACCTCAAAATATCTCAAATATCAAGCAAGTATACAATGTTTGTACCCGAAACAACAAAGCGATAAGAGGTCCAAGAACTGAAATGTAACAACTATTGAGATTTTGGATGATAATCATTATGTACCTAGGTACAAAGTGTATGAGGATGGAGAAATTGTTCGAGATATATTTGGACGCATCATGATTCCATCAAGTTGTTCAACATATTTTCCATTATACTCATTATTGATTCAACATATAAGACTAACAAGTACATACTTCCACTTCTATAACTTGTTGATGTTACTTCTATGAAGATGAATTATTCAGTTGGGTTTGCATTTTTGGAAAGTGAAAAAAAGGAAAATGTTACCTGGGCTTTAGAAGTGTGTCAGACTATGTTGAAGGATCAAGAAAATATGCCAAAAGTCATTCTCACCGATCGCGATACTGCACTGATGAATTTCGTTGCAAAGGTATTTTCTACATCATATGTATTACTTTGTATTATCACATAAAAAATGTGAGAAGTAGACTTAAGCCCACGACAGAGACCAAACAAATCAAAGGTGAAGATAGAAAAATGATCAAAGCTGGTGTGATATTGAAAAGCATAATGGATGCCTGGAATGTTATAATAAATTCTTCTACAAAAGAGTTATATGTCGAATTTGTAATACATTTCAGGAGGGTGTGTGACAAATATCCGGATTTCTTGAAATATGTTGAAAGTACAATTTTAGGCCAGGTGAAGGATTAGATTGTTTGTGTTTGGACCGATCAGGTTAGACACTTTGGAAATACAATAACTAACATAGTTGAATTTGCTCATGCTACACTGAAGAATTGGTTGGAAAATAGTAAAGATGATTTATATAGATATTGGGACTCCATGAACCAAATTACCCAAAATCAGCATAACGAGATACAAACATCATTTGGTCGGATCATTACAGTATTAGAACACAAATTTAGAGATAATAATCTTTATCTCGAGCGGGATTGAATTTTATTTATCACAAAGCCAAGCGAGTAGATAAGGTAAGTTCATATGGCTTAAAGTGTGGTTGTACACTTAGGAAGACGTACGGTCTTCCGTGTACTTGTTTAATTTCAAAGAAAATGAAACTTGATAGGCTCATACAAATGGACGAGGTTTACATGCATTGGCAAAGATTCAATTTGATGATGATAGTGTGATGAAGGATGGTAAATCAAATATATATACCATAGCCGAATGGGAAGTAATTTTAGAGAGATTTTTTAAAGCCGATGACAA
Organism: Lathyrus oleraceus; assembly: GCF_024323335.1. NCBI lineage: Eukaryota > Viridiplantae > Streptophyta > Magnoliopsida > Fabales > Fabaceae > Lathyrus > Lathyrus oleraceus. The sequence goes on from NC_066579.1 coordinate 175,616,411, forward strand.
CATGAAACTCCACATCAAAGAGTAGATGAGGAAGATTGCATATTCAGAAACCACATATTTGAAATCACCCTCAGAATCAATACAAACAAATGGTGCTCTTAAAAAGGTCAAACTAACACAGAGTGATAATTCAACGATGCACTCTCTGTCCTATTTCGAACATATTGACACACATTTTCCAGATTCTCCAACTTCAAAATCTCAAACAACTTATGTATGAACACTTGTTGTGAGGGGTTAATCCGGAACTGTACTTTCGGACTCACCCTATTTTATTGGAAAAAAATACTAAGAGGGATTAATTCAGAACTGCATTTTCGTAGAAACCCTTTTTTATGTGATTTACTAAACGGAATATGGTTAATCTGGAAGTACATCTCCAGAGTATCCTTTGAGACATGATTGAGTTTCTAATGTACATATTGATCTAAAACTTGTATAAATATGAGTGTCTTTCATGTTGTTAGCAAAATCACCATATAATATCTCAATATTTGTATCTCACTTTTTCTACTTCAACAACGAGATGCCCCCTCTTGAATTTAAATTCACAAAGATCACCCATCATTTTGATCTGAAATTCGCACTAGAGAATCTGTTGCGATACCTAGACATTCGAAGAGTTGTGAAACTCTATTTGTGAGGGCAAAGATTCCTAGTCCTTATTTTAATGATGTCAAACCTTTGTAGTTGCCCATAATGTGTACTTTGGACGGTGTCATCATATCATAGAATGCATTCATCCTCTAACAGGCTCAAAGTATAAGTTCAATGTGTCCAAGCATATAAGAGCATATCATAGATGTGAATCATGTACTTGATCATCATTAATACCTTAGGTTCATAAGAGATTGTTTGAATTGATCAAAATACATCTCAAAACTCATTTTTGACAATTTAAGAACTGTGAGTCGACTCATGACTCGGAGCGTAACTCACGGGTCTGAACAGGTCGAGTCACAGGTCGACTCAATCCTGAGAAAACTGAATGAGTAGACTCATCCACATGTTGCGTCGACTCATTATCTATTTCCATTTGAACCATGTAGCCACGTGTCTGAACAGGTTGAGTCATAGGTCGCCTCAACCCTGGAAAAAAACTCTGTTTGAGTTGACTCATCCCCTGTTTGAGTCGACTCATCGCCTGTTTCACTTGAATAATTTTGCCTCAGGTCCGAACAGGTTGAGTGGCATGTGCGAACAGGTCGAGTGGTCGCTGCTTGGACTCAATTTTCTGCTGTGTAATTTTGCAAAATAATTCTGTTATTATATATATATATATATATATATATATATATATATATATATATATATATATATATATATATATATATATATATATTCTAGAGTCTCTTCTTTAACAAACTAACAAGAAAAGTGAAAGATATACACCATAGTGCTCTTCATCTTCATTCTCCATTGCATTTCTCAACAATTACACATAACAATTTTTGTTGATCATTATGCATTGTTGTGGTGATAACATCCAAATAGGATTGTGTAATCTTAGTTTGGGTTGATGCTTCGTATGGATTTTTCTTGAATAAAACCATTGGGGTTTTGTCCTCCAAGAATTGGGGTTTTGTGCATTAACCTTTGCTTCACAGATTCAGCCGAGTGAAATATTTAAAGAACGGTGGGTTTGGTCAAACAAGTAACGGTAACTGGAGGATTGTGAAGAAAGCTTAGGATTCAAGCGTCTTGCGATCGAAGTCAGCCGAGCTAAAGTTTTGTAGAACGTGGAGTTCTTGTAATAAGGTAGCTACAACTGAAGGTTTGTTCGGAGCGCTTGAAGACTTGGTTCAACTCGAATCAAGGGGAGAGAAGTGAATAGGATCTTCAACAACACTAGGGGTTGATTGGTGGTGACCATTTCTTCTCTTGTATCAACTTTGCAACTTAATAATAAATATATCTCAATTCTAGATTTAGAATTGAGGGCAAACATATCCTAAGCGAGGACGATAAATAACCTCCTAAACAAATCTGATGTTGTTCTCCATTTCTCTTAACTCTTTAAATTCTGCATTAATTATGTTTTGTATGAAATTAATAGTAAAATCAATCTCGCTTAATTGTTGTGCATAGTAGCTGTTCGATAAATTGGTGCAATCACTTTGATTGCAACTAAGTCAAATTCTGCACATTCAATTTGAGTGAAATTAAGACTTGGTGTGGATTGCACACCAAGTGTTTGATAAAATTAATCTCACGCAAATCTATTAGTATTTTACTTGTTCTCTTATTTTGTTAACTCTGTTCACTACGCCAAACAAGACCTTAGACAGCGCTTTTTTTGGCCTTAGACAGCGCTTTAAAGCGCTGTCTAAACCTCCGCTGCTAAAGGTTTAGACAGCGCTTTTTGAAATCTTAAAAGCGCTGTCTAAGCCCCCCCCCCTAGACAGCGCTTTGGCCAAAAGCGCTTTCTAAGACCCTCCTATTTTAATTTTTTTAGGTATACCTTAGACAGCGCTTTTGGCCAAAGCGCTGTCTAAGGGGGGGGGGCTTAGACAGCGCTTTTCAAAAAGCGCTGTCTAAGCCCCCCCTATTTTAATTTTTTTAGGTATACCTTAGACAGCGCTTAAGGCAAAAGCGCTGTCTAAGGGGGGGGGGGGGGGGGGCTTAGACAGCGCTTTTCAAGAAGCGCTGTCTAAGCCCCCCCCCCTTAGACAGCGCTTTTGCCTAAAGCGCTTTCTAATCCCCCCTTTAGACAGCGCTTTTTCCAAAAGCGCTGTCTAATGTATACGAAAATTTTTGAAGCTTTTGTTTTAAACCACATTTTTTCCAGGTTTATAAACCAGAATTTCTACCTGTTTTCAACCAGATTTTGACAGACAGTTATCACATTTTATACATGCCATTTTGGCCTTTTTTCTAACAATTTTTGGCTAACAAATATATATATATACCAATTCAAACCAATTTTGCCTTAAATGTATCAAAATATATACAAGTTTATGTACACATTTACAAGTCATTACATATACTACAAATGTACACATTAATTACACAAATTTATAAAAAAACTTTGAGCTCTATCATGAATTGACACCACTCCTCTTTGATTTCGTCCACTTGATCCTTTGTATAAAATGCACACTTGAATTCCTCAAAGTACTACATAATAATATAACATATTTTGAATTAATTCCAACTATTTAATTATATGAGATATGTGTAAATATAAAAATAACTCATAAGTTAGAAATACATACATCGGTGGGAATCACTAATCGGCCCAAAGCAAGAGTATCCCGCATAAACCTCAACACGAAATACCCGCAATCTATTTGATTACGTTGTTGAGGACACTACATGAAAAAAAAATATGGATTATAAATCCTAAGTTTTATCAAGTGTCATCACTAATATAATAAAAAATGTGGTAATTAAAAATATACCGCCACTTTAATCCATGTAATGCGGTTGGCGCTCCTCCTTGAGGTTTGGATATCTCGTTGGGCCCGAAAAGCTTGTAGGACGCTAATAAAATAAAAATGAAGCAATTAGAACAATTCACATAAACTAAGAAAAATTTTGAACATTCTCACTTACGTGTCAATTAGGTCCTTCATATCCGGGTATGTTGTCCAATCATTTCCTAACGAGTCAAGATAATACACAATTTCTCGGATAGGATTGATTGCGAGCAACAACCAATGTCCACTGTAATGATTAGGCAAATGTTAGATGATAACTTGGAAAATAATTATAATAGATGAATTTAGAATGAAATGCTAACCCGGTATTAAACGGTATAAAAAACAACTTCTCCGCATCTTTATTGTCCATGAGGATCCGAAGAACATACTCCGTCACGGTATGCGGTCTACTTAAGATTAAACCTAAGTTGACGCTCGCGGGTGCTAAGAATCCGAATGACTCGTCCAAATCATTAGGGCGCATCAATTTGTCATACAAAAACCTAATATAAAAACATCATTAACACCTCTTTTGAAACATAAAGTAAACCGGATTAACATAAAGTAAACATCATTAACATAAGTTGTTTAATTAATAAAACAAAGTAGACCGGATTTACCTAATATATGTATTGACAGCGTTGACGCCGATTTCTTCATGACCAAAAACTTGCATGAAGTCTTCATTACCAATCATTTGGTCGTGATCAAAGCCGAAAATCCCTTCCTCCATATGTATAGTCCGAACACCTCCGGCCGGTATATCGGTCATCTCTAGAAATGTCCTGAGGCACGACCTATACTTGGTGGTAGGTTTTTTCCTAGCTACGGTCTTCTTAGCACCAGAACTTTTTACCCGTGCGGAGGCGTTGCTAACCTCTTTTTTTTGTTGTGCGGAGGCATTGCTAACCTCATTTTCTTTTGATTTGGATTTTGTGGGAGTCTATTTAACATAACCAAGGAAAATATGTAAGTAAAATTTTAAGCATAAATTTTAAACTTTGAATATACACATTAAAGTTAACATAAGTTTTAAGCATACCTCATATCCTACGCATATGAGGTTTGTCGGCCATGCAACAAACGAACCTACTGCTTCGTGCACCGTTGTTGCATCCGAATCATCGCTAGGATATGGTAATGCTGCATTCGGCTCAACTGCAATATCAACTGATACCTTCAAACATCCAGCAGGGAGCTCTCTAGTGTGGAGTAATACTCCGCTAACGTTATGCACTTTTCCCTTGCCAACCATCTGATAGTATGGTGACGCCAAATACAGCTGACAATGGGAAATGCCCTAAAACCAATAATAACAAGAAATCGTTAATGTGTATATATGTCAAATACATAATTTAAGCAAATAGTTCATTTTAAGACAATTATATGTAATTACCTCTTGAATGTTCGGCTGAAAGGTACAGTTGATACTGTTTTTGTCCGAAGCATCTCTGTATACCGTTGAGGCGCTAGCCTCTCTTTCTCTCCTCAATGCATCAAGCTCAGCTTGCATGGCTTCCAATCTTGCATGAAGCTCCCGATTACTAGGAGCCTTTCCTTTTTTAACACTGAGGGAGGTCGGAGTGACTCCAAATCCCTTACCCCTCACCCGACCAGAATACTCAGGGACATCTAATGCCCGACTAAGTATGCTCTTAGTATCATCGGGAGATAGAGACTGAGATAGCTCCTCCTGAAAAATCAGATGAATACCGTATACTTGTCAAATATTTGTGTATAAAAATGTTATTCAATTAATGAAAAAATGTTATACTTACACATTTCTGGTATACGTTTAAAACTTCTTCTTGAGGAACTCCAGATTTGCCCACACGGGCTTCCTTCCACAAAACATGTGCAGGAAGAGATGTTTCTGAACTTTCCTCCTTCTGCAGCTACACATTAAGTCATACAATTTGATCAGATAAAACTAATATATGATGAACAAATTTGTTTTCGCAATTTATAAATACTTACCATGGATTGTTCTAAGCGTCCATATCCGACACGTCCTTTTCGGTACGGATACGCGGGACTTGATGCTCTTTCCCGATTTGTAGCACTTATTCTTTGAAAAGTCGGGTCTTGTCTTTTGGATTTGAAAGCTTCCCATTCTTCAGCCGATATCAAACTTTCATATTTTCTAGGAAGCTCCGCATCCACAAAATTACCATCCGCATCCTTAAGGAACTTGGATGATAAAAATGTCCGAAACCCTCTAAGAAGCTTTCCGGCCAATTTCATACAAAACCCTCTTCTTTCTTCTTCGATGTTAAAACATCGCTAAGAAAAACATACAGATTGATAGTTAGTATCGGTAATTGAAAAAACATAATTGATACCGTATAATTAAGGGCCAAATGATTGTACCTTTATCTCACTCCAAATTTTTTCTTTGGAGTCTTTCAACTCTTTATTTCTCCAATCATCACATGTAATGGGAATTTCATTCCTTACTAGTGCACCGATGAAACTAGTTAAGGTATGCCCATTAGGTTCTATAAGTTGTCCCTGGTTGTTCCAAGAGACATCTAGTATGATGCCTCGAGATCTTCCTTGGACCACCCTTCGCATTACTGTGATGCCTCTTCGAATTTCTTCTTCCGCGGATACTTTACTAACTTCCTCATGTTGGTCATCAGCCATGTCTAACCTGTAATAAACCAAGGAAACCATCAAATATCAAATATAACTTATAATCAAAGCAATTGAAAACAAAAAAATAAAGAAATCATGCATTATCAGATATAACTTATAATCAAAGCAATTGAAAACAAAAATATAATGAAATCATGCATTATCACATATAACTTATAATCAAAACAAATGAAAAAATAAAATAAAGAAACCATGGATAATTTACCTAAGTCACTAACATCTCTTTCTTTTCTTTGTTGGAATATTAATCACTTGTTTCTTAGCAATGCGTACGGATGAATTGATCCAAATTCCCTCATTATGATCGTTTCTTATATATGACTCATCCGGTATAAGATCCTCAACTTCATCATTTCTATTCAACTCATTCCGTCTAATGCATGACTCATTCTCAACATCAATATCACATTGATCGACACCGCTATCATCAGTCACTTTGTTAGAGAAAAGCACTATAGACCATTTTGTACTCTTCGGGTCATTCACATAGAACACTTGTTTAGCTTGAGATGCTAGAATAAAAGGTTCATCTTTGTACCCCACCCTAGTAAGATCAACTTGCAAAAATCCAGACTTATCCATTCGTATGCCACTACTATTCACCCACTTGCAACCAAAGATGGGAATCTGAAACTTCTCGTAATCAAACACCCAAATGTGCTCAATAACTCCAAAATATGACAAATTTGCATATTTGGGGTTTAAGTCCTTCATACTTGATATATGCATTGCTTCAGCTAGCACGGTGACACCACTATTTTGCATAGTACTCTTATCATCTTGTTCTTTGGTATAAAATGTGTATCCATTAATTGAATACGCGCTATGAGAAAACACATGCAAACTTGGACCATATGCCAAACATCTCAACCTTTCTGTTACCGAAGAAGGATCTGAAGAGCGCTTCAAATAAATATGATCCTTCAACCATTGTATGAAACTTTGATTGTGCTCTATAACTATCCAATTTTCATTTCTGTTCGGATTTAACCTTCGGAGTACATCCTTGTGCATTTCAACATATGGCTCAACCTCATTATTATTGTGCAGAACATACAAATGAACTTGATCCCGTTCATCCCTTGATATTGTCACAATTTTATTCCCAATTAATTTTTTACCTTCCATTTTGTCGAAAATCTGAGCTCTGGGGAGTCCAATCGATTAAACGTTAGACAAATATTCAGTACAAAACTCAACAGCTTCTTCAACAATGTATCGTTCAACAATACAACCCTCTGGTCGACTTCGGGATTTCACGTACCCTTTTAATATTTTCATATACCGTTCAGCAGGGTACATCCATCTCATATAAGCTGGTCCACACAACTGTGTCTCTTTCACAAGATGAACAACTAAATGAACCATTATGTCAAAAAAAGACGGAGGAAAATACATTTCAAGCTCACACAAGGTAATTACAATCTCTTTTTGTAGTGTTGGTAAGATCTCGGGATCGATCACCTTACTACAAATTGACCTAAAGAAAAAACACAATTTAGTTATGGCACTTCTTACTTTTTCTGGCAAAATAGAACGTATACCTATCGGTAGAAAATGTTCCATTATAACATGGCAATCATGTGTCTTCAAATTCTTCAACTTGAGGTCTTTCATAGAAACAAGTCTTCTGATATCAGATGAGTATCCTTCTGGAACCTTAACTTCACTCAGAGACTTACACAAATTTTTTTTCTCCTTTCTAGATAAAGTAAAAGCAGCAGGTGGTAGATATGTTCGTCTTCCTTTCTTCACGGGTGCTAATTCAGTTCTCATTCCCATTTTTAACATGTCCTCCCTTGCTTTAAGGCCATCCTTAGACTTGCCTTTTATATTGAGTAATGTACCGATAACACTTTCAAATACGTTTTTTTCAATATGCATAACATCGAGAAAATGTCTCACGTACAAAGACTTCCAATATGGCAATTCAAAAAATATCGACCTTTTCTTCCACCCACCTTTCACAATCTTATGTGCAAAAGGCTTGCCAAACTCAGTACGCACATCTTTCACCTTTTCAAAAACTTGTTCACCTGACAATGCGGGTGGAGCTCTACGATGTTCGGTGTCTCCATTGAATGCTTTTCTCCACCCACGGTAGTGATGTTTAGAATGTAAGAATCTACGATGACCGAGAAACACATTCTTCTGGCAAAGTTCCAATCGAATCGTATCGGTTCCGTCTTCACAAACAGGACACGCACGTTGACCTTTAATGCTATACCCAGATAGATTCCCGTATGCTGGAAAATCATTAATTGTGCCAAACAACATCGCCCTCAAATTGAAACTTTCTTTCCTATATCCATCATAAACCTCCACACCGTTCTCCCACAAAATCTTTAAATCTTTGATCAGAGGTGTCAAGTATACGTCTATGTCATTCCCTGGTTGTTTAGGCCCAGAGATTAACATAGATAACATCATGTACTTACGCTTCATACATAGCCACGGAGGTAGGTTATAAATCATAAGAATCACAGGCCATGTGGTATGTGAGATACTTTGAAGACCATGTGGGTTCATTCCATCAGTAGATAATGCCAATCGAAGGTTTCTTGCTTCTGATCCAAACTCAGGATAATCATTATCAATCTTCGACCACTGTGGTGAATCAGCCGGATGCCGATACATTCCATCAATAATTCTTTCATCTGCATGCCAAGTAAGATGTCTTGCATCGGTTTCACTACGAAACATGCGCCTAAATCTCGGAATTATCGGAAAATACCATAAGACTTTTGCGGGAGATAATCTTTTCTTATATCGAGACAAACCGCATTTAGGGCACTCAGTTAACATTGCATATTCGTTACGAAACAAAATGCAATCGTTAGGACAAGCATGTATCTTATCATAGCTCATGCCAATAGAGCACAACATTTTTTTTGCCTCATAGGTTCGATTAGGAAGAACATTATCATCCGGTAGCATTTCTCTCATAAGGGCCAACAACTCTGTGAAACTTTTATCCGACCATCCATTGCCCGCCTTTAAGTTGTACAACTTTAATACCGCAGAAAGTCTTGAGAATTTAGTGCAACCTTTGTACAACGGTTTCTCTGCATCGCTTACCATCCTCTCAAACATTTCAGGACAATCATGAAGATCTTCTTCTAGTGCTTCTACAATCTCTTCAACTCGATCACAATCGTATGTTTCCGTGTCTTTGTCGTATGAAGCATAGGTCGTATTACCTTTTCCACTCGATTCAACATTCTCGTTAATTTTCTCACCATGAAATATCCAACACTGATAACTTTGATCAATTCCATGCCTCAGCAAATGCGATTTCAATCCATGTGCGTCAACCTTACCAATATAACAACAACGCAAGCAAGGACAATGCATTCGTCTGGGGTTTTCAGCATGTTGAACAGCATACTTAACGAATTCCAAAACCCCACTCTCGTACTCTTTGGTCATTCGATCGGCACAGATCCATGTTTTATCCATGGTTTTCCTACTTATTAAAGTAAACAATTAATCCAGACGAAAATACATAACTAAGGTAGTATCTTTGAATATCCTAACAATTATAAGCTTTAATTCATTTTAAACTTCAAAAACCTATACATAACCAATGTTAATATAAACTTCAATAACGTATCCGATACGCCAATATACCAACTTTAATTACCTCATCACTTTCATTTTTTATATTACAAGAATCAAACGTTTTCTATTACAATACCTATAACTATACCTATAACTATATTAGAGTTCGTTCAATCATTTTATGGGAGAAATCTTGTTCCTTTAGAATGAAAGTGAGATGAACAACACTTTCACAGTTAAAAAGAAAAAAAACTACCTATTCAATCTTCAAGTATAATCACTAAGGAAACATGAAGTTTGAACAATATTGAACATCTAAATCCAAGCCTAGTCATGACAGCCCCAACATGCAATGCATTTCAAAATTCATCATGCATACCAAGCAAGTATAAAGAAAATCAAATTGCATACACATATACATACACAACTCAATATACATACATACACAAACTAACAACTCCCAAATCACCAACTATCATTAAACATTGCATTTGTAACACCAACAACTAACCGATTAGCATAGCATTTTCAACAAACAGTTAACCATAATAAAATTAGAATTAATTCAATTAACATCAACATTCAAAATCAATAAACCAACCATATTCCATAGTAGTTTCAATGAACATTCAAATTGATTTCAAAGCATCATTAACTTTAGCATATCATTGCAACGTCCATCAACACAATAATGATTTCTAACTTCCATACTAACCTCAACTAACATGATCAATGGACTTCTAACTCATGTCACCTCTAATTACTAACAGCTTATTAACTAACATTTTTCATAACACATTTTCCTAACTGTTTTGACTACTAATCTAACTCTCCTAACACAATTAGTCTTCAAAGGGCATATGACTCTCAAGTTTTGAGAGTATCAATGAAGATAGGATGTAGTTCATTGAATATGCCAAACCTAAAGAACTTAAGTCCACAAGTCAAACACACCAGTTCTGTTCATTGAATATGCGCTTTAAAATTTACATGGTACTCATAGAATCACCCTAGCTCAGAAAAAACACACAAACACAAGAAAAACAATAAAAAAGAAAAAGAAGTATCTTGAAACATACCAGTTCTGTTCGCTTGGAATCGATGCCCGGTTTTATATGTGCTTCAACAGTTTCGTCAAACTTTGCCTTGGCGTTGGCCTGAACAATATATAATGATATTAAATGATACAGTAAGCAATGGAACATTACAGTAAGCAATGATACAAAAAATCAAGAAATCAAGAATACAGTACACACCAAAAATTTTGGGAATAGCGGCACGGTTGAGATTGTTGAGATGAGGAGTGCGGTGGCGGAAACGGTGGAGGTTCGGAGGTGAGAGGCGAGTGCGGCGGTCGCTTGTTTGGGTGACGGCGGAGGGACCCTCGAAGGCGGAAAATAGGGTTTTCGAAAGTTGAAGGAAAACGGGTATGTTCGTGTTTTGGGTGTCTGAGAGGTGAGTGAAGAAGAGGGAAAACAAAAAGACTGAGAACGAAAACAGAATCCTGAAATTTTATTTTAATAAGACCTTAGACAGCGCTTTTGTGGAAAGCGCTTTCTAAGGTATGCCTAAGACAGCGCTTTCTAAAAGCGCTTTCTAAACCCCCCCCTTAGACAGCGCTTTTGGTTTTAATTTTTTTTTTTAATTTAAAGACTTTAGACAGCGCTTTACCAAAAGCGCTGTCTAAAGTCTATATTTATAAGCGCTTTCTAAAAGCGCTGTCTAAGGGGGGGTCTTAGACAGCGCTTTTAGAAAGCGCTGTCTAAGACCCCCCCTTAGACAGCGCTTTTATTATTTTCTTGGAACATTTTCCGTGTTTGTTTTTAATTTTAACCTTAGACAGCGCTTTCTTTTAAAAGCGCTGTCTAAGATGCGCTGTTAAAAGCGCTTTTTGGCGTAGTGGTTGGTGTAAGCCCTAGAGGCCAATACTTTTGGTACTTGTATCGAATTATTTATTAATAATAAAAGGCTTTTTCTTTATTATGTTTGTCTAATAAAGTCCCTAGAATAGATAGTCTGTTTAATGTATCAAGTATGACTTAATCATGAGATCACATTAAACATAAGGACATTATTCTTAAAGTATCCATAGTCGAGCTTTATTGTGAAGTGGGATAACATTAAAGCATTAAGACTATTATGTATATAGACTGATGATCACATCTCATGGATCATGGATTAGGAGTTATCGAGTCTTAAACATAGGTATGAATATTAAGAGTAATATTTATACTAGATTCATGTAGAACTTAAGTGATTTTGGCATATTATAAGATATGGGCCACATACACTGAGTGGACTTTTTAGCTTGCAGCCCACACAAGTGGTTCTATAAATAGAACCCTTGTGTAGAAGCATTCATGTAGTTGCAATTTCGTTTCTCTCTCTCTCTCTCTCTCTCTCTCTCTCTCTCTCTCTCTCTCTCACTCAAAGCCTTCATTCGTAGCAGCTAGCACTGAGATTGAAGGAATTCGTTCGTGTGGACTGAGTAGAGGCGTTGTCATCGTTCAACGTTCGTGATCGCTCCGTAGATCTGCATCAAAGGTTACAATCGCCACAAGAGGTAACGATTCTATCACTGATCATGCTCATTCGTAAGGATCTGTAAAGGAGAAATTTTAAATTCCGCTGCGTTATGGATCGCTCTTCTCCGTCAGTGGTATCAGAGCCACTTACGAAACCATGCATCTGATAGCTGTTTATTTTCTGTATTTTCTATATTAATACGATTAAAAGACAGAATGAATCAAAGAATAAACGAGTAATTAAAATTGGCATCATGTGTGTACGATTTGGATGATTGATGTTGACTATGCTTCGGAATTCGACATTAGTATTGTGAAGCAGTGATACATTGATCGTCCATAGGTTATGCAATTGAGATCGATCAAGTTATATATATGATATAAGTAATACTGATGCAAAATACGGTATATATGATATATTGTTTCTGTTTCATTCATTCAAACACTTAATGGTTATTTTTCTTTGAGCGATCAATGGTCGTTTGCTTCTTGATCCGATATTAGTATGGTGAAGCAATGACATGTTGATCAATCATACTGAATTAACAATCAAGGTGTGTTTGACGGTCAGAAATTGGTGCATTAGGGTTAATGACGGCACAAGGGTTGTGTTGTCAAAGAGTTGTGCGATTAGGGTTGTGACTACGCAAGAGTTGTGTTTTAAAGTATCAAGTGTTGATGCGAAAAACGACGTCGATTTCAAATGAATTGTTCATTAAAAATTTCATCCAGGGGCGCTGCTCCCTTAACCCCCGTCCGCTGATCGGTCAGCGGACCCCCGGCTAACTCTGCGTAGTGTGATCGGTCGCCGAAATTTAATTTGATTTTAATTATTAAAAGAATTAAAATTAATAATAATAATAATGTGTTTATTATTATTGTCTTGTGGTGATCGGTTATGGCCTTAGTTTTCCTTTATTTTGTTTTGGGTTTTTAAAATAGGACTTGCGTGTCGTGCCTTTCTTTTAATCTCTTAATGTAATTTATTTTCTCATCCCACTCCCTCGTATGTAAAACGAGTTTCTTTTATGTAATGTAATGTTATGAAAAAAGAGAAGAATTCAATATCAAAGGAGGACAACCTTGAAGATCTTGCTTGGAGAAGCTTAGATCGTTATTAGGTTAGCTTAGGTTCTCTCATTGACTTGGGAGAACAATTGCGCTAGGTGCCATAACTGTTTTGTTATGTATGTTGATGCATGTTAATGTATGTTGATGCATGTGAGAGACGATTTATATGATAAATAAGCCGGTGAGATCAGAATAATTGCAAATTCCCTCAAATTAAATATTAAGTTTATGATTTCCAAGTTTTAGCACTCATCAAGATTAGTATCGGATAATGTAGGTTTCGCCTACGCGAGGTGCATGTTCTATATTAGTAAGGTGCGATGGGATAATTGTAATATCCAATTACTAAAACAATGGGTCAAACTTAACTAAACAAATTATAATAAGATTATATATGTTTAGAAGTAAGAGTTGGAAATGATCCATGTGATGGATTGGAATAAGGAGTTATTCACCCAACTAAAATATTCGAGAGTTGTATTAGATATAATTGGAAGGAGTTCCTACCTAAATAACCTAGTTTTGTGTAATCCACCTACGCGGACTTAAAACAAAGTGAAATGTGGATCTCGACCCACTATAAAATCTTCCAACGTGATTTTCCAAATCAAATGGTGAGGGTCATTTGTTTTGAGTAAAATAGTGGGAGCATATTTAATTAAAGGCGTAATTAAATATGTTATTGATACTTATATTTTCATTATTTTCATATAGATTACCATGACAACAAACACCTCTAACAATATTTTGCGATCAATCCTTAACAAGGAAAAATTGTCTAGGACAAATTTTCTGGATTGACACCGAAATCTGAGGATTGTCCTCAAACATGATAGAAAGTTGTATGTCTTGGAGAAACCTGTTCCTGAAGAGGAACCTCCTAGTTCTGCACCTAAGACAGAAAGAGATGCTTATAAAAAGCATGTTGATGATGCCAATGAAACTGCTTGTCTCATGCTAGCTACCATGAACTCAGAGTTGCAAAAGTAACATGAGAACATGGCAGCGTTCGATATGATCGAACACCTGAAGAGGCTCTATCAAGAGAAAGCAAGGCATGAAAGGTTTGAAAATTCAAAAGCCCTTTTTCAAGGCAAGTTAGCTGAGAGAGCCCTTGTAGGTCCCCATATGCTCAAGATGATTGGGTATGTGGAAAACCTTGAAAGGTTGGGTTTTCCCCTCGGAAAGGAACTTGGGACTGATTTGATCTTGCAATCGTTGCCAGATAGATTCAGTAAATTTGTCCTAAATTTCAATATGAATGATATGGACAAATCTCTTCCTGAACTGCTAGCCATGTTAAGAACTGCTGAGCAGAATCTGAAGTCAAAAGGGAAGTCCATTCTAATGATCGGAAATGGAAAGAGACAAAACAAAAGACCCACCAAACAGGGTGGTAAAGGGAAAGGCAAGGAAGTTTCCAAACCCAAACCCATTATTGTTGCTTTGAAGCCTAGTGGAGGCATAGCAAAGGAAGGCACCTGCTTCCATTGCGGTAAGACCGGACACTGGAAGAGAAACTGCCCAAAGTACCTGGAAGATAAGAAGAATGGAGTAGAGACTTCAACTTCAGGTATTTTTGTTATTGAAATTAATTTATCTACTTCTGCATCATGGGTATTAGATACTGGATGCGGTTCTCACATTTGTACCAATGTGCAGGGGCTAAAAAGGAGTAGAGATTTGGAAAAAGGTGAAGTTGACCTACGAGTTGGCAATGGAGCAAAGGTTGCTGCTTTAGCCGTAGGAACTTATGTATTGACTTTACCTAGTGGTTTAATATTTCAATTAGAGAACTGTTATTATGTACCTAAATTAGCAGGAATATTATTTCCGTTTCTTGTTTGGACAAGTTTGGTTTTTCATTTATAATAAAGAACAATTGTTGCTCAATTTATTTGAATGATATATTCTATGCTACTGCACAGATGAACAATAGACTATATGTCATTGATCTTGAAATGCCTATTTATAACATTAATACTAAAAGGATGAATCCTAATGAGTTAAATTCAACTTACCTTTGGCATTGTCGATTATGCCACATAAATGAGAAACGCATTTCCAAACTCCATAAAGATGGACTCTTGGACTCTTTTGATTATGAATCATATGAGACATGCATATCTTATTTAATTGGAAAGATGACAAAGTCTCCATTCACAGGAAAAGGTGAAAGAGCTAATGATCTTTTGGCCCTCATACATACTGATGTATGTGGACCACTGAACATACCAGCCAGAGGAGGTTTTCAGTACTTCATCACATTTATTGATGATTTCAGTAGATATGGTTATGTGTATTTAATGAAACACAAATCAGAGTCCTTTGAAAAGTTCAAGGAATTCAAGAATGAAGTACAAAACCAACTAGGTAAGAATATTAAAACTCTTTGATCAGATCGAGGTGGTGAGTATTTAAGCCTAGAGTTTGATGACCATCTGAAAGAGTGTGGGATCCTATCCCAACTTACTCCTCCTGGAACACCCCAATGGAATGGTGTATCTGAGAGAAGAAATCAAACCCTGTTAGACATGGTCTGATCCATGATGAGTCACGCCGATCTTCCAAACTCCTTTTGGAGACATGCACTATTGACAGCAGCTTACACACTTAACAGTGTTCCATCCAAAAAGGTTGAGAAGACACCATATGAGATATGGAGTGGTAAGAAACCACATATGTCTTACATGAAGATTTGGGGTTGCTAAGTTTATGTGAAACGGCAAATTTCAACTAAGCTTGAGCCCAAATCTGACAAATGTTTATTTGTGGGGTATCCTAAAGAAACAATAGGGTATTACTTCTACAATCCTTCTGAGGGCAAAGTGTTTGTCGCTCGAACTGGAGTTTTCCTAGAAAAGGATTTTATTTCCAAAGGAATCAGTGGGAGGAAAGTAGAGCTTGAAGAAATTCAAGAATCACAAAGCATTGATACACCTATGGAGGAATTAGAGTAGGAAACACAAGTAGTTGTGGAAGAGCAACCTGCTCAAGTAGAACAAGACCAACGTAGGTCAAGCAGGATACGTCACCTACCTGAGAGATATGGATATCTCATAACTGATCAAGGTGATGTATTACTCATGGATCAAGATGAGCCTGTGACCTACCAAGAGGCCATAACTGGTCCTGAGTCTGAGAAGTGGCTAGAAGCCATGAAATCTGAAATGGATTCCATGGACACAGACCAAGTTTGGACCTTGGTAGAGCCTCCTGTAGGAGTTAACCCTATAGGATGCAAGTGGGTCTTCAAAAAGAAGACTGACATGGATGGTAAGGTACATACCTATAAGGCAAGACTGGTTGCAAAAGGATATAAACAAATTCATGGGGTTGACTATGATGAAACCTTTTCACCAGTTGCAATGCTTAAATCTGTTCGGATTTTACTTGCTATCGCTGCATATCATTATTATGAAATATGGTAGATGGATGTCAAAACTGCTTTCCTTAATGGGAATCTTCTTGAGGATGTGTACATGACACAACCTGAAGGATTTGACATACCAGAAGAAGCCCAAAAGATATGTGAGTTACAAAGATCAATCTATAGATTGAAGCAAGCTTCTAGAAGCTGGAATCTTCGTTTTGATGAAACAGTAAAACAATATGGATTCATCAAGAACGAAGACGAGCCTTGTGTCTACAAGAAGGTTAGTGGGAGCATGATCGTTTTCCTGGTATTATATATAGATGACATATTACTCATTGGAAATGATGTCCCTACCCTGCAACAAGTAAAGTCTTGGTTGGGGAAATGCTTTTCTATGAAGGACCTAGGTGAAACAGCCTATATATTAGGAATCAGAATCTATAGAGATAGATCACAAAAATTGGTTGGCCTAAGTCAGAGTACGTACATAGACAAAGTGTTGAGACGCTTTAATATGCATGATTCCAAGAAAGGATTCATACCTATGCAACATGGCCTGTGTCTATCAAAAACACAATCCCCTTCAACTAAGGAAGAAAGGGATCGCATGAATAAGATTCCATATGCATCTGCAATAGGATCTATCATGTATGCCATGTTATGTACTCGACTAGATGTCTCGTATGCTTTGAGTGCAACGAGTAGGTACCAATCTGATCCTGGTCATGCTCATTGGGTAGCTGTCAAGAATATCCTTAAGTATTTGAGAAGGACTAAGGACTCATTCTTGATATATGGAGGTCAGGAAGAGCTGGATGTAATTGGATACACCGATGCTAGCTTCCAGACAGATAAGGATGACTTTAGATCGCAATCTGGTTATGTGTTTTGCTTAAACGGTGGCGCTGTGAGTTGGAAAAGTTCAAAACAAGATACAGTTGCTGATTCTACAATCGAGGTCGAGCATATTGCTGCCTCAAGTGCAGCAAAGGAAGTTGTTTGGATCAAAAAGTTCATTAGTGAACTTGGCATAGTTCCTAGCATTGTGGATCCCATTGGTCTCTATTGTGATAACAATGGTGCTATCGCACAAGCTAAGGAACCTAGATCTCACCAACGATCCAAACACATATTTAGGCGTTATCACCTCATTCGAGAGATAATAGATAGAGGAGATGTGAAAATATGCAGAGTACCTACACTTGACAATATTGTTGACCCATTGACAAAGCCTCTTGCGCAGCAGAAGCATGATGGCCATACTAGATCTATGGGCATTAAGGGCATGCCTGATTGGCTCTAGTGCTAGTGGGATATTGTTGGTGTAAGCCCTAGAGGCCAATACTTTTGGTACTTGTATCAAATTATTTATTAATAATAAAAGGTTTTTTCTTTACTATGTTTGTCTAATAAAGTCCCTAGAATAGATAGTCCGTTTAATGGATCAAGTATGACTTAATCATGAGATCACATTAAACATAAGGACACTATTCTTAAAGTATCCATAGTCGAGCTTTATTGTGAAATGGGATAACATTAAAGCATTAAGATTATTATGAATATAGACTGATGATCACATCTCATGGATCATGGATAAGGAGTTATCAAGTCTTAAACATAGGTATGAATATTAAGAGTGATATTTATACTGGATTGACCCGCTATGAGAATACTATATAGAATGTTATGCAAAGTGTCATAAGTTATTCTCATGGTGATAATGGTGTATACCACCCTTTGACCGGAAACCACTATGGACCCTAGATGTAGAGTCGAATGCCTTATTGTTGATCAAACATTATCCGTAACTGGATGACCATAAAGACAGTTGATGGGTACTCCACGAAGCATGCTAAGCGACATGAGTGACCTAGATGGAATTTGTCCATCCTGCGTAACAGGATAAATGTCTATGGGCCCAATATTGAACTGGACAAGGATGACACGGTCTATGCCTTGTGTTCAATATAGACATAAGGGAAAAAAGGTAATTGTACACATAAGTATTATCACAAAAGGATTTGTCAGATCACATGACATTTTCGTGTCTTGGATAGCAGTGATATGTTGCTAGATACCGCTCACTGTTTCTTATGTTAAATACGTGATTTAATATAATTGCCAATGCCGCGAAAACGTACAAGGTCACACACAAAAGGACAGATTGATGAGAGATAGAGTAACTAAGGAACACCGTAAGATACGATGCAATTAAGTGAATTGTAGAACATCGTAAGGTACGGTGTACTTAAGTAGAATACGAAATATGGTAACGTACCACACGCTTAAGTGATTTTGGCATATTATAAGATATGGGCCACATACACTTGAGTGAACTTTTTAGCTTGCAGCCCACACAAGTGGTTCTATAAATAGAACCCTTGTGCAGAAGCATTCATGTAGTTGCAGTTTCGTTTCTCTCTCTCTCTCACTCAAAGCCTTCATTCGTAGCAGCTAGCACTGAGATTGAAGGAATCCGTTCGTGTGGACTGAGTAGAGGCGTTGTCATCGTTCAACGTTAGTGATCGCTCCGTAGATCTGCATCAAAGGTTACAATCGCCACAAGAGGTAACGATTTTATCACTGATCATGCTCATTCATAAGGATCACTAAAGGAGAAAATTTAAATTCCTCTACGTTATGGATCGCTCTTCTCCGTCAAACTCATCATTAGAGGCAACTATATTGAGGATTGTGGTAATTAATTGACTAATTTAGATAGTGGTTGATTTTTTCTATCTTAGTTAATCCATTTGGTTTCACGCATATCCGATATTTCCATTAACGGATCGTTTAAACGATTGTGATCTAGGGAGTTTTCGCAACCGTTGAAAACATTTTTAAAAAGCGCTAAATTTTAAATACTTATCTATTCAACCCCCCTTCTAGATCGGTACTATCGTCTAACACTATTATCATGCATCCTCGATTGACAATGAAAGGAAAATATAATTTAACAAGTTTAAGCTGAAGAAAAAATGAAGATTTAACTATTTTATGAAGTACATTTTATTGTTATAAAACAATGATTGATGAAATGTAATGTTAGATTTACGTTAATGATTGTCTATGTGTTACAGATTTTATGCATGTCATAGGAATAATCGATATTAATTTATATTGTTGTTCCCATTTCTACAATTGTTTCTCGTTTGAGAAAATAGAGAATATTTTAGAGATATGCTTTCGTAACAACTACGGAACTAAAGATCCAGATTTGTTCAACTTTGTTTTGGTATGGGTTTGAGTTTTGTCTGAGATATGGACATTTTGGATGTGTTAGGAAGTGCACTTCTGAATTTTAGAGAAATTATTGATTTTTTATTATGGTGTGTGAGCATCTCTATGGGTGAATTAAGCAACCCCTAAAAATCAAAGTCAAAACCTAATATGTAGACTTACTTTTAGGTTTGACCGTTTCAAAAGCTTGATTAATCTATTAGCTTATTTAAAAGCATATTTTATCTAAACATATGTAACTAAACATTTCATTAAGCTAATAAATTCAAAAATCAATGCTACTATATCTTTTACATTGATATATTTGAGATTACCTAACAACATTAATTTTGGGAGACTATTTATATAAAAAAAATATGACATTGTTCATAAGGTATTTTCAACTATTTTTAGTAATTAATTAAGATTTCAAAATAATTAATTTTTTATATTTTAATTCAAAATAATAATAATAATTAAATTATTTATATTTATTTAAATAAGTAGATCTCATAAGTTTAAAAAAAAATTATAGCCTTTGCATATAGTTTTATAAAAAAAATCAGATTTTTTCTATTTAAAAGAAATTTAATCTAGCATGAACTTCAATAAGCTAGCCATAATCCCCTTTGATCTGATTTATTCTCATCCATACTACCAATTTAAACATTTAGAAGATATATAATAAAGAAAATTGAATAAAAATATTTCTTGATTTAATATAACCATCTAAAAAGTTAATTTAAGAAAAAAAACTTACTACCAATCTAAACATCTAGAAGACATATAATAAAGAAATTTGAATAAAATATTTCATGATATAAGTCAAATTAATTGAAATGCCTTTTTGTAGTTTTCTTATTACCTTTCTTAGTCAAATGACAAAGAAGACAATGACAATGTCCCATGTATCACAAACATGGATTGGTTGAAGATGGAGGATAAAGTGGTGTTGTCGGTGACGTGAGAAAAAGGTTGCAATTTACAACAAACACAGTCTACACGACATGATCATATGTATTAAAATATCATAAATTAATGAAAAATGACTTTGTCCAAAATAAGTGCCAAACATGAAAACATTTGAAGTCTTACTATTTGGATGCATCTCAAAATCAATTTTGAACCTCCATGTGGAGACCATTCATGCTACATCACTACTATATTTTCAATAGAGGACAAACACTAACTTCTTTGGTTTTTCTAGTATTGTTTTTAATCAAACCTTAACTTAAGGTTTATGTATATTTTTAAGTTAAGAAATTTATTAAATTCTACATGTTTATTTGTGTGGTGGTTACATAATTATTTTAAAAATTTATGTGAAACTATGGCTTATCTTTTTATTTTTATTTTATTTAAAAAGTATTAGAGGTACAACTAAAATTAAATCAAATTGATTCTTTTTTGTTTCAACATCCAAATTGAAACTTGACTATGTCAAAGTCATGTAGTGCCAACAAACGAGACAGGTATATCGGTCATTTTGAATATGAAAATGTGAAGTTGTCTTCATCATTCATAATTTAAAATATTTAATAAAAACAATGATTAAATATTATAATAAATATTCTTGTAGTTTGTTATATTAATCCCACTTGACACCTTTTTCTTATTCATATATATGATTCACAAATTTATAGCAACAACATGAAAGTTGAGTAAGAAACTTTGCATTATACTCGATGGAGATTCAATTTGAGGAACAAAAGAAGAGTTTGAGACCAAAAAGGAGCAACAAATTGTTCAAAGGTGGAAACAAAAAGAGTGAAACAAAAAACAAGTTTGTTGGGGTGAGACAAAGACCATCAGGGAGATATGTTGCTGAGATTAAGGACACCACACAAAACATAAGAATGTGGCTTGGAACATTTGAGACAGCCGAGGAAGCCGCGAAAGCTTACGACGAAGCCGCGACACTTCTTCGTGGCTCCAACACTCGCACCAACTTCGTCACACATGTTTCCTATGATTCTCCTCTCGCTTCTCGAATTCAAAATCTTCTTAACAATCGAGAAAATCGAGAAAAGGGTTCTAGAAAACAAGTAGAAGAAAATATGGAGGTCAGAAGCAACACCACGGTTAACAATCGAGAAAATCGAGAAATGGATTCTAGAAAACAAGAAGAAGAAAATATGGAGGTCAGAAGCAACACCACGAACACCACGAACCGTGATACCACAACTAATGATAATACCAATAATTTCAATGTTAATAGCACCACTAACGTTACTACTAATATTACTAGTGACACGACTAGCAATAGTAATACTATTAGTAGCATCATTGACACTATTCACATGATTAGTGGTACTACTGATAGTACTAGTGCTAGCAGCGTGACTACTAACACTAGTACTACTTCGAGCAAAAACAACATTGGTGAAAATATTGAAAACTCGATTTCTAGTGTAGCAACAATGCAAAACACAAGATTATTCGATGATGCATATAGGCCGGATATGAGAAATTTCTACGAGTATGAGTCAAGTTACAATAAGTCCAATGTTTCATGGGATTTTGGACCTATTTTTGATAACTTTCCTTTTGGTCAAGGGTTGGACATGGTTGATGAATTAGGGGTTTCAGAATTTGAAAGGATGAAAGTTGAAAGACAAATATCAGCTTCACTTTATGCAATTAATGGTGTGCATGAGTACATGGAAAACTTTCAAGATTGCAATGAAGCTCTATGGAATCTTTCACCCTTTTGCTCATTTTTATGTTCAAACAATATGCATCAAGTCTAAATCTCTCTCTTTGTTATACATCTATTTGTGTGTAAAGACTAATTTTTCAAATTAGACAGAATCATTGTTTTAACATTTTTATATTTTAAGACTCAGTTACTATACATGAATTAAACGCACTTCATTCTCATTTGAATTTTTGTGTGCTACTAATCATCTGATTCCTAACGGAAGTTCGACTCAAAAGTAAGTAAAATCTGACCAATGATCGATCCAGATTCATAGCCAAACATATCATACAACATAGAAATATAGATACATACATTAAATCAAATTCAATAATCTTCTACTCCTTCATCTACACCATCTTCACCAACTTCATCATAATCCTTTTCAAGAGCAGCAAGATCTTCTCTAGCTTCCGAAAATTCTCCTTCTTCCATTCCTTCACTAACATACCAATGAACAAAAGCTCTTTTTGCATACATTAGATCAAATTTGTGATCAATCCTGTTGAATACCTCAGACACAGCTGTATTGTTGCTTATCATACAAACCGCACGTCTCACCTCGGCTAGATCGCCTCCCGGGACAACGGTCGGTGGTTGGAAGTTTATGCCACACTTGAATCCAGTTGGACACCTAAAAAAAGTTAATTTGTCATCAGTATGATGTTTTGTCATTTAATTATAAGCGCTTATCTTATCGCATAAGTTAGTGATATAGTTATAGTTACCAATCAACAAATTGAACTGTTCTCTTTGTCTTGATATTCGAAACTGCGACATTAACATCTTTCGGGACAATATCGCCGCGATACATCAAGCAACATGCCATGTATTTTCCATGTCTTGGATCACACTTAACCATCATACTCGACGGCTCGAAAACAGCCCTAGTGATCTCGGGAACGGACAACGTTTCGTGATAGGCCTTCGCGGATGATATCACGGGCGCGTAAGACGAAAGCATGAAATGGATTCGAGGATAAGGTACGAGGTTAGTTTGGAATTCGGAAATGTCTACGTTGATTGCACCGTCGAATCTCAACGAAGTTGTTAAAGACGAGATACTTTGCGATATTAATCGGTTCAAGTTTCTGTATGTTGGTCTTTCTATGTCTAAAGATCTTCTGCAAATGTCATAGATTGCCTCATTGTCTAAAAGCACAACTACATCACTATGCTCAATGTGAGAATGGTTCGATAGAACAGTGTTGTAAGGTTCGACAACCGCGGTCGACACCTGCATGTTCATAATCACATTATCATTATCGTATAAGTTATAAGTTGTTTTTATAAGTTATTTTGAAAGTAAATGAAAATACGTTGAAAACAACTTATCAGATGTCAAATAGTCTTACAAGTACTTATGTCAATCTAAATAAGTTGTTTTCCGATTTTCCTTAGCCTAACCTGAGGAGAAGGATAAATGATGAAGCCGAGTTTCGACTTTTTTCCATAATCCACAGACAATCTCTCTAGAAGTAATGATCCTAAACCCGAACCAGTTCCACCACCAACCGCATTGAAAACCAAGAAACCTTGCAAGCCAGTGCAATTGTCTGCTAATTTTCGGATTCGATCTAGACACAGTTCTTCAACTTGTTTTCCAACTGCATCATAAGTATTCAATCAAATCAAAATTTAGATAAACAACTTCAATACACTTAAGTTTACGAAGCACGGACACAGATATAGAATCCGATCACAATATTGATTCATCAACACCAATGATAACTAAGAAAAACGAATTATTCAAATATATTACATGTGTCAGGATCAGACTGATCTGTGTCAGACACCAGGAGACTCAGACACCAGAGACACCTTCGATTTGTGACTAACCTGTATAATGTCCCCTTGCGAAATTATTAGCAGCATCTTCCTTACCAGAAATTAACTGTTCTGGATGAAAGAGTTGTCTGTAAGAACCAGTTCTAATTTCATCAATTACAGTTGGTTCTAGATCAACAAATAGAGCCCTTGGAACATATTGGCCAGTTCCAATTTCACTGAAGAATGTGTTAAATGCATCATCATGTTTTGGCTCATTTGATACATCACTGCAAAAATATATGAATTATTAACACAGATACCAAACACGAAACTGAAATTTAAATGCCGACGCTTACAAAAAAAAGAAAAAGTGAAATATTTATAAATAACTTTATATATCGGTGTCACAATACATCTTCTATATGATTTATCTCATGATTTAAGATCAATATTTTGAACAAGATCGATCACTTTTCTTCTGCCAATCATTCAAAGATTTCTTATACACAATTCATCATATGTCTATGAATAATATGTTATAATTTATAGCTTTGGGATATCTATATTTGTAAATTTTTATTAAATCTATGAAAAACTCAGAGCTACATAATAAAAAATAATATATAGAAATAGAATTAAAAAATAATTTATAATAAAAACCTGGGCATTGTTCCATCTGGTTGAATGCCATGTTCAAGGCAATATAACTCCCAACATGAATTGCCGACCTGAATTCCAGCTTGTCCAATATGAATGCTAATTATCTCTCTCATTTTTTTTAATTTTTATTTCTAAATTCTTTTATTATGCATAACAATGGAAAACAATGATCATAAAAATTAATCACAAGGATGAGAGAAAACCAAGAAACAAGAATTTTGTATTCTCTCCTTTCTTCTCTTAATTGGTTATAATTAACAGAAAACTTGAATATGAGAGTGCATGCATGATGTTCAAATGTCAAAAATATTATTGAGTTTTAATCCATTGATTAAATACTTAAATTAAAGAGTGGTTTTGGATTAGTATTAATCTAGTACCTGTCATTTGGAAACAACTGTTTGGTGGATTTGTAAAGAATTCAAGACAAATAGTGTATTTTGCATATATATATATATATATATATATATATATATATATATATATATATATATATATATATATATATATATATATATATATAGAGAGAGAGAGAGAGAGAGAGAGAGAGAGAGAGAGAGAGAGAGAGAGAGAGAGGAGAGAGAGAGAGAGAGAGAGAGAGAGAGAGAGGAGAGAGAGAGAGAGAGAGAGAGAGAGAGAGAGAGAGAGAGAGAGAGAGAGAGAGAGAGAGAGAGGAGAGAGAGAGAGAGAGAGAGAGAGAGAGAGAGAGAGAGAGAGAGAGAGAGAGAGAGAGAGAGAGAGAGAGAGAGAGAGAGAGAGAGAGAGAGAGAGAGAGAGAGAGAGAGAGAGAGAGAGAATTGTTTAATTATGATACAAGATAATTATAGAGACAAAATATTATAGTTACAGTAATTTAATTATGACTAATTATAACAATAATAATCTATTATATCACATATAACAGTCGAATCAAGAGGTTCACAGACGCTTAGACTAGTCTGAAAATCATCAAAGAGAATGCGAGGAATTCCTTTGTTGAAGATGCCTGCAATTTGATGTTGGGATGGAACATGAAGAACACGTGCTGACAACGAGCTACTTTTTCTCGGAAAAAAATGAATGTTCATCTCAATATGTTTGGTATGTTGATGTTGCACATGATTACCAGAGATAAATGACACTAACATTGTCACAATACACCAAAATGGTCCGAGGAATAAGAAAATGGATGAGGAGGATCGTGGAAATCCAATGGATGATGCATGTAAATAGTCTCATAGAGATCACCATGTAAAAATGCATTATGTACATCCAGTTGATGAATGGGTCAGGATTTTGATAGAGCAATGGTGAACACTTTATGAATGGTAGTTGGTTTCACCATGAGGCTAAAAGTCTCATCATAATCCACACCTGCAAGTTGTGACTTGTGATCACCTACAAGCAGGGTCGGCCTTGTGCAAGTGCAGCATGTGCTGCAGCACAGGGTCCCAAATTTTAGAGGGCCCCAAATTTTGAAATTTTCAATTTTTTCCATAAATATTAATAAAAATAAATAAAATGTTATTAGAAAAATTCAATAATTGAAAGAAATATTAGTATAAAAACTCAATAAATACAAAAACCAAAATTGATCAAAACTCAAAATAGTTATAATTAAATTTATTTTTAATTAATATATAATTGTATTTTTAATAAAAAAATTTAATTATTATAATTGTATTTTTTAAAAAATTAGGGCCAATTTTTTAAATTAGAACGGGGCCTCCGATATGATTGGGTCGGTCCTGCCTACAAGACGAGCCTTATAATGCTCAAAGGAGCCGTCATAATTTTTCTTATGCATAAAAATTCAGATAGAGTGAATAAGATTAACATCACAATGACGAGGAACTAAATCTCGCGTCTTATTTCTAATAAGAGCATCAAATTCATATTGCATTGCGGATTTTAAATTCGGGTCGGATAATGCTAGTTTGGGGTTTTTAGGTATGTAAGAGATGTTTAAGTCAGGTTGACAGACTGATAGGGTAAATATCTTCGGGGATTTAACAATGCTTTTCATGCTACGAATGGTGATGGTTTGTGCAGGTGGAGGTAGACGTGGTTGAGTTGGTGGTGGTGATGAAGATGAGGTTGTAGTGGGCGAGTCGATCAGGGAGTTATGAGATAGTGATTGTTGGTTTCTGGGTGAGGGTGGTTGGTCAGTTGTGGTTGCTGGTGTTAGTTACGTATGTGCAACGGGTTGTGATATTTGATTTTTCCACTGATGTACCATGTAAGACGGTATGCCATCATATAGGAAGTTATAAGAGTGAGGCGAAGAAGAATATATCTTGGTGAAGGGAAATTGGGTTTCATCAAAGATAACATGCCTCAAAATTATTAATTTTATGTTTGACAAATCATAACATTTGTAGCATCTATGATTCAGCAGATAACCTAAGAAGACAGACGGAGTAGAGCGGGGTTGTAACTTATGAATGTTAGAGGACGAGAATAAAGGATAGCATAGATAACCAAAAACCCATAAATGTGTGTAGGTGGAATTCCGATGATATAAGAGTTGTATTGGTGACTGATTTTGAAGTGTTTTACAGGAAAGAATGCTTAAAAAATAAGTTGTCACGATGTGAATATAATAATGAGCTATTTCAAAAATATTGCATTGATGATGCCAAATAGATGTGAATATAATAATGATTAAAAAATATAATAAATAAAACATATATATTGATATAAATGTAAATAAAAAATTAATCATTTAAAAATATTACATGATGTATTTCATGTATCTCAACTCTAGAAATTTGTACTAGATCTTTTTCAACTTATCCTTCCGGATATCATTGAAGTTGCAACAAACTTCGCTTTCCAACTGCAACCTAGCTTTATAGTAGATTATGTAGTGAAATCTATAAGGAATTAGGAGATATCATTAGTTAAGGTGATGTGGAAGAATGCAATCCCGGAGAATCTACGTCAGAATTTGCACCTCTTCAGGTAATTCTTTAAATTTCGAGGACATAATTTATTTAAGGGTGAGAATGTAATATCACATTTCATTTTTGTTACATTTCATTATCATATTATGGTATAAGCATTACTATCCACTTAATGTATTCCCTCTAAATTAGAAATGAGGAAGGGAAATTTTGGCATTGTACATAAGGGCAGGTTGGTCATTCTACCTTGTCATATAAAGATCCAAAGTAGAGTCTTCCTTATATTTTACACTTAGGATTTTGAAAAATTAGAGAGAAGAGTGAGTAAGGGGTGGAATACATGAAGAGAGAAAGAGGAGGGTGAAAGAGTGCCCAAGGTTCATCTTTCATCTTGCATGTGAGAAATTTTTTATCACTTCAGAAGAAGAGGAAAGTAAATGAATCAAAGATCATCTAATCAACTTGATCATCTTTTTTCTCCTTCAAAATTTAGTATTTCATCAATTGGAAGGTGGGGCTTTCTAGGTTTGTAATTTGGGTAAGCAAGTAAGGAATTTCATGTGGGAGTTAGGTTTCTAGGTTCAAACCCTTATGTTATTGCATGAATAATTGTGGTTCCATGTGTGTAAATTGTTGTTGATGTGTTTTCCATGTTTCCTTGTTTTTTGAGTAATTATGTTGAGATGTATGTTGGAAGTTCATGGTTGTTGCAGGTGAAAAATGAAGAAATATACCGAAGGAGCATTACAAATTGTAATGCCCATTATGGGTTGGTCGTAATCTCCTTAGGTCCTTGTGTGTGTGTGTGCGTGTGTGTTAGATTAAGAGGCATTACGGGATGTGATACGCATTACGGGTTGGCCATAATCGTCTAAGATTTTTGTATGGGGGAGGCTTAGCCTATTACGGCCTGGCTGTAATCACCCCAAACTTCCTCCTCCCCTCACTCCTTTTGACCAATCATGATTTTAGGTCTATTTTATTTCCTTTTATAATTTATATGCTAAGAAACTTTCAATTAATGAATAGACAAAAAAATGTTTCATCTAGTGAATGTAGTAGGAGTATGATAAATAAATACTTGGTGACTATGTGATGTTGTTTAATAAGTAAGTTAAAACAAAGTGAGAACAAAGAACAGTCCTAAGGAACTATAATAGGAATGTGAGAATGAACCTTGGATTGTTATATGTATCGTTAGGATGTGAATATACGTGGACATTGGTTTCGAAAAGTGTCATACGGTGAACTGACCTTAATGGATTTTTAATCGCAATGTCGCGGTTAGCAAGAGTCGCCACCGACTTTTCTTTTATCCTATAAGGAAAGGTGGAAAAGAACAGGAAAGACCTTAATTTTAAATTCTTAGGTTCGGGAGGTACGTTATACAAAGGGAAGGGGTTAGCACCCTTTGTATCCATGGTTATCCATGGGCTCTTAATTGCTCAATCATTTATGTTTTCTAGTTTGAAAAAGGTGGTTGAAAAATGTATGAAAAATGTTTTGAAAATGAGAATTTAACTTTGTAATGATTCTTGCATGAATGTATACAAAGTGATTATCTCGTTTAATTTTGAAAATAGTTTAGAAAAATATAACTTGGCAATGATCCTAGTACGGATGTATGCTAAGTGGTGATTTTCTAAAAAGGATGTTTGAAATGTGTGAGGTGTGAATAGTATATTTTTTTTGTTATGAATGAGCAATTAAGGGTTGTACCTGTCCGAGGTCTTTCCGGGCATTTCCTATCCTTATGAGGGTAAAACTGTCCTTACTATTGAGAAGTAAGTAGTTTTATCCTGGGGATGTAGAAGGGTCATCGTAGGGTCATCGATAGGTCATTGAAGGCAACAGTTGTGAGGATACCTTAGCATTCGAAGGGACTATCATCATTTAACCGTAGGCTACACCGAAGGGTCATCGAGGGACGAAATCGTATTTTTGAAGGCAACATCCGAGGGACCATGATGATTTAACCGAAGGGTCTTTGCTAAGGGTATCCCCACATTCGCGGGACATGACCGTAATACCGTAATCGTGGGGTAAAAAAGAGAGGTCCGATATCATTTATTTAAAGTCCATATTTTAACATTCATTAGGTAATTATGATGAGTTTCCATCTTAAAATCAACACATTAAAATCAATACATTAAAAATTAATACATTAAAATTAATTAGGCAATCAATATGAATCTTCACATTAAAGTGAAGTAATTTGGAATTCATCTCCACGAAGGTCTCCCACACGTAAAGTGGAGTACCTAGCCGGCCACTTCCTCGAGAATATGCAAGCTTTACACAATTCAAACACACAGGTGAGAATACCAAGATACAGTGCAATAGGAAATTGCACTACTAAATGGACACAACAGTCATAAAGCCAAGTGATGCATGATTATGATAAGACAAACATAAGACAACCACAAAAAACAGCTACTGGTACGTTCGCCCCGGCCTCGCCTAGCGAAGGCTTAGCGAGGACTCGCTACAGGCTCGCTTAGCGAGGTGCTAGCGAGCGGCGACAGATTTTGAGTTTGACAATAACATGGCTTCTGTAACCCTGGACTTCATAGCATTTCATTATATGAACAGCAAGGCAGTATTATTCAAGTACATTTAAATTTGCATGTGAAACCAAATTGCATTCGAAACTTCAATCATGATGCCTTATGTATATAGAGATTATAATTTAAAAGCGTAGAGCAATAGTGATGCGCAAACCTGTGGCAGCTGAACGGTAACACTGGATTGGCAGATGGCTTTTGGTATCGGGCGGAGTTGGGCGGCGGTAGCTTCAGAGCGAATGAGCGGCCTTCAGGGTTTCTATGCCAGGGTTTCCGTCTTTTCAGTCCGTCTTCGTCTGTCTGTGTGTGTCTTTCGTGGCAGAGGAGCTGGTATTTATAGTAGTAGTGGTGGTGACCTAATGGGCTTAAAATGAGGTCCAAAATTTCAGAATTTCGCAAGCTTCGCTAGGCGAAGGAATTGCTCGCCTAGCGAGCAAGCCATTCTGGGCCTTTTTCTGGATCTGATGCTTCGCTGGGCGAGTGTCATGATGAAATGTTCGCTAGGCGAAGGAATGGCTCGCCTAGCGAGCAAGCTATTTTGGGCCGCCTTTGGATTGGGCCCGTTGTGAGCTGGGCTTTTGTCCATTTGATGTCAGTGCCTTGCAGAACAAGTCGGAGGGTCTTGGAAAATGCTTTGTAATATCAACGGGCAAATTTTGGGGTATGACAAAAAGGAAACAGTTAAAATACATATGATGAATGTTGAGACTCCTTGCACATACCAAGGGTGTAGCTTGTAATCATAAGGGTAAATCAGGCAAAGGTAGTAGGTCACACCATAAAACTAGCCTTAGTGGAAAGGATTAGTAGGAAGTCACATATTTCGTAAAACTAGGCTTGATAAGAGACGTGTTATTAGGTAGTTGACGTTCTGTGAGGCTAACCATATGTTGAAGTTTACATGGTACGTTTAAGCGAGTGCATTGACATTCATACATTATATGAGGCTGATTATGCCTTGATTCTCCTTATCTTATTTGTTTGATACGTGAGTGATATAACCTAGTAGAAACTTGAGTAGCTCTAGATGACCTTATTACCGAGAGGACTAGTGATTTTAATAGGACCCTACTGAGATAGTATTAACTCAACTCGTGTTGTTGATTATATTTTCAGATGAGAAGGTTTCTAGAAAAGGAAAAGGCAAGATGACTTGAGGAGTACTTGAAGACTTACTTATGCTTTGTTTCTATTGTGTCTTCTTAGAATTGTTATATTTAGACATGTTGTATATATGTATGCACATTGTTGTAGCCTATGTGTTTTTCATGTAATTATGCAATTTATGTAATATTTGATGTTTCAGTACCAGCAATTCTCTTAACGTGATGATTCTTGACACTATCATATTTTGGGGTATTACATTTATAATAAAAAATTTAAATAATATTCACATCAAATAAAATTTACTTTTAAATTTAATAATATTGAACCCATGAAATGTGAATTATTTAAATGTGATTTTTTAATTGTTGATAAGTTCCAGATTTATGTTAAATATTCTGACACTTATCTTCTTATTTTACAAGTAATCATCATAAAAACCCATGATTTATCTATAAAAAGTATTTAAAAAAATAATTGTTTGGACTTTTCCTATATGCATTTATCAAAAACAGGTGAAAATAACTAAAAAACCACGAATAAGAACGAAGAAAACAATCAAAAGTAAACCATGGCAGATCAAGGCACGCTAAGCCCCATTCACAAACGTGTTGGGTGCCATATAGGGCTAGGAGGCAGCCCCTGGTGCAAATACTTCATGGTGAAGTAAGGGTTAGCACATTAGTCAAGAGGGTGGTACAAAGGCGACTATGGACACGTGGAATACATGCAAGCATTGCTTGCTATAGAAGAAAAGCTGGCTAGTTAGGGTGTTATAGAAGGGGAGGCGCGGTGGGCGAGAGGATGGTGCGACCAACGCGAGGCTCAAAATTTTACCTATAAATAGAAGTTCTCAATTCAGTACAATGGGAGTTTAGGCGGATTGGAGGAGTATAGGATTGGAGTAGGTTCACTCTGATCTACAATAGAAGGATAAGAAAGGAAGTTTTAAGGTGGAAGCGTTGTTCAGGTGATAGGGCAGATCTCGTTTTCGAAGTTAATGTCACTGGAAAGACCAGTTATTACGCTAACCATGTGTATACGTAGCTGCAATTTCTATTGTTGGAGTTATATGTAGTCATTATATTCATGTATTAAATAGGTAATGGTGTTTTATGTGAATCTATTCATGTTGTAATATTAATGACTCTTAAATCTTAATGTTTGTTTTAGCTTTGCAATCTAAAACTTATTTTTATGGTGTGACATGACATCGAAAGGTGTTTGTCATTACTTGATCCAAGATAATCACCTATTGAGTACTAAGCCTAGACAAATGTATAGGCTAAATATGAACACGCGTTGTAGCAGGATCGATGTGGAGTCTCGCTCATTTGCGATTGTTGGAACTTAATGCTCTGTGTTGGTTAATAGTAACATATATCATTCTATTGGGTAACACTAATGTCACATTGTGGAGACTGAAAGGGATACAAATGAGGGTGACAGGTGGTAGTATTATACGTTGCGTAGAGGAGCATATTACTGACCTATGAATGTGCATGATGGATACGTAATGATGAAATCTATCCATAATAAGCATTCTTACTATTAACACTAACATCTCCAACTTTACTTTCTATCATTTATTTTCTGTTATTTACATTTACCGCGTCACAACAATTGATCTGATTGAAGTTGAACCAATTGATCTTTCCTTCTTCCATTTCTTGCTCCCACGAGTTCCCTCTCTCTTTCTAGCATGATTTTATCCCCCATTTAAAATGAAGGACTCTATCGTTTTTTAAATATGTCAAGGGAAAAAGACTTAATTGTTCCTCCATAACAATCACTCTTCAAAGATTGCCCTTCTTCCTGTCATAGTTTATTTTACTCTTAATTACATGAATTTTAATTAATGGGATTTTGTCAAATTGCTAAGACCCACATTACTGAAGTTTAATCGAGAGCATCAAATATCTGGACCACGTTTCAGTGACTTTGTGGTGGCAAAATTACCATAACTTTACCTCTATCTCTCTTGTTTTCCCGTCTCCCTCGTCTAATTTTCATTTCTTTTTTATTTCGTTTTTCAAAAACTATCCTAAATAATACTAAAGTTACCGTGACCTTGCTACCACAAAGTCACTGAATCTTGAATCTTAAATCTGTTTTCCAAATATATGTATGTATTTATCTTTAGGCACTCATCTTAATTCAATTAGATTTTTCAGTTTAAATCTATTATGTATTATCGAAAATTGTATAGAAAATTCTTAGATGAGAATAACTACTATAACACATAGTTATACACATAGGCAATTACAATTTTTTATTAATAAAAAATAAAAATAAAACCTTCTCTCTCCTTCATATCACAACCATTTTTATGAATTTAATTAAATAAATAAATATTAAAAATTTTCTCTCTTTCATTTATAAAAATATGGATTTAAGTGTGTTTCCATACGAGTATTTCTCAAATTGTATTCAATATTTTGAAGAAAAAAAATATCAAAATGGAAATAAGTGTACAAATATGATATCATATTTAATGTTCTTTTTTTAAAAATAAATAATGTGTTTATTGAAAATTATATTCCCTTTAGTAGTTTGATTATTTTTAGGAAGGAGAATAATGGGGGGTTTATGGGTCTTGACACATTTAAAAAATATATATTGATGACAAATTTAAAAATTAATTTAAAAATATTTAAAATTTGTTAAATTAATTAAGATATCTTTTTAGAGACAGTATTGTATGATATGGAAGCAGCAAAGGGAACAGTGAAAGCTGTGGCTCTCCTCGTCGGAGATAACAACGTTAGAGGTTCTATTCAGTTTCTTCAATACCTCAATGGTTCTTTCTCTCTCTCTCTCTCTATTCTTAGCTTCTTATTTATTTTTTATTTATTTTTAAATTGTTAATTCATCTATTGATTCATGAATATATGTTTCGTTTTTTAATCAGAATCGCTGTTTCAACGCCAAAATTTGATAACATAACTTTCCCTGAGTGGTTAATAGGTATATCAAGAATAGATAACTCGTGTATGTAAGATTTGAAATTCTGTAAATTATGGTTATTTTGATTCTTAAATGTGCTAAGAGTTGTCATTATAGTCCTTGAATGTATGGAAATTACAAAAACATTCGTTTTTGTATCTTTTCTTAGTTAATTTGGTCTTCGAATGTGTCTTTCATTAGTTAGTTTGGTCCTTGTTCTGTTCGGGAACCAGAATTGTTGATATAGGTTCTTGATGTGGTGGAGCAAGCTACTCTGGTGCGGTTGCGCGGGGTGAACCCCCCAAGTTAGTCCGTGAATAAAAGGGGAAGAGTGAATTGTGAATAGAATCATACCTTTTTTGATGTTCACGGTTTATATGTTGGGTATGTAGCCGGCCCAAAACAGTCCTTAATTGTGTGTTTTGTTAGTCAGTTTAATCGGTATAAATACAAACCATAAACACATTTAGGGATGTTTTTGCAATTTTAATACATTCTGAGACTATAATTTCGATATGAAACCAACGATTTACTTTTTTAAAGGGTTTGAATCTCGGAGCTCTTACTTACGATAAACTGAGCTGGCTAAACGGGACATTTATGTTTCATTGCGAGTAATTATGGTTGTGATTGTGCAGGGAATTATACGCATGTGACTGGAAAGATAACAGGGTTATCGCCAGGTCTTCATGGCTTTCATATTCATGCCCTTGGTGATACCACCAATGGCTGCATCTCTACCGGTCCTCACTTCAATCCACTGAAGAAGGATCACGGAGCTTCTACGGATGATGAGCGACACGCCGGTGATTTGGGTAACATTGTTGCAGGACCTGATGGAGTTGCTTTGATTTCTATCAAAGATCGACAGATTCCACTAAGCGGAGTTCATTCGATACTCGGGAGGGCCGTCGTTGTTCATGCTGATCCGGATGATCTTGGAAGAGGTAAGAATTTGTTGTGTGCTTCAAATGATTCATCTCTCTCAGTCCTTGATATCTTTTGTTTAGTTCCCGGATGGATAATTCTACGAGTCAATACCCATGTATGTGCGTGTTTTCTTATGTAATCCTATTCAATGAACCACGCTCGTTTGTTTGTCGATGTTTCTGCTTCGACACAATGTTTGTGATAAGTTAATAGGCTACCTAATCTCTAGAATTATGCTTCACTCATAGTTTAATCTTTGAATTTGTTTGTGAGAATGTTAGCTGTGCAGCATTGACACTTTACATTGAATGCGTGTTTGGTGTCGGACATCGACAAATGTGATTACATTACTTATTCAGATTTTTATAATGGAATAGGTGGACATGAACTCAGCAAGACTACTGGAAATGCAGGCGCAAGAGTAGCATGCGGTAACATTTCCCTTATTCAGATTGTTTATGAATCATAATCTACTTACTCTAGGAGTTAGGTCCATTTCATACATGATTAGTTGGTAGATTTAGCAATCTCTATGGTACAACATTTCAAAAATTCAAGAAATAAATAATCAAATGAAGTAGGTTGAGATGGACCCTATGCAGCCTCTCCGGACAAATTTCAGCTGTTAGATTAATCCTCATGCTGAGGTGTGGCTAGAGGCTGCAGAGGATCTATGGAAATTGGTTAAGCTCGGCGTCACGGAAATGGCAGCATGAAATGATCAAGTTGAGTTTAGTTTAACCAAAACAGATCCTCTACAGACGACGGTATGATGCAGATGTAGATGACTGTAGACCGTACAGCCGACTATAGAGGATCGAGATTATAGTCTAACACGGCCTAATGTTTCTTGATTTATATGTTTAAGATTTAACAATTGCTAATTTTTTACCAGGTATCATTGGACTCCAGTCATCTGTTTAGGATATTTGGACTACAAATAATTGATAATCTTCATAAATGGTGTATACAATGTAATGTTGATTTCTCTATAAAACTGCAATTATGTTGTAACTACATTTATAGCAGTTCCAGTAATTACAAGTTCATAAGTTTTCTTTATGCTGAGTTGTAACTGTTGTCAAAGATTTCATCCAATAATATAGATCAAATGGTTGTGATTATGAGTTTTTAATTTGTTTAACCAAGACGAATTGTAGTGTTTATCTTTAGATTAATAATTTGTTGTAGCCCCCTATTTCAAAAAGAAGGTAAAAAAAACTGTATTAAATTTAATAAGGTCTTCGAGGCTTTGTTCACGCGACACATGTTTACAAAGTATGTTATAAACGTCTTATATACAACTATAAGCCCCTAT
Source organism: Lathyrus oleraceus (assembly GCF_024323335.1). Taxonomy (NCBI): domain Eukaryota; kingdom Viridiplantae; phylum Streptophyta; class Magnoliopsida; order Fabales; family Fabaceae; genus Lathyrus; species Lathyrus oleraceus. Next base: position 175,653,118 of record NC_066579.1, read on the forward strand.
TGTTCTCATGTAAAGATTTGTTTTTGGATAAATTTCTTTGTTTTAACATTTGATCTTATACAATTTTCAGGTCATTTCTAACTAGCTCTTGGTTATAATACTTTGATTACTTGTCTTCATTTCACTCAATTTAAATTTGAATTGATTCAAATTCAATTTTATATTTTTACCATTAAAAAATAATGTTTAATTAATCTCCCTCAAAATTTTATGCTGTTGATGGCAGATGATAGCCGCCTATATATTTACCATGGCGGATGACGGTCCATAGCCACTGACATATTTACCTGCAGAGAGTCTAACAATCTCTATGTACCTCCAAGATGATATTTGATAACACTGCTCAACGCCCTTCTTTACATCTCTTGTTGCAACATTCTATCATGTTATTGACAAGATATTGTTCAGCTTAGCAAACCCAGCCATCAAACACAACACTTCTATAAATCCATGATCTTTTATGAAGCATCTGAATTCAAAATTGTCAGTGGTGCAACTCTCTGACATTCAATCAAACATTAGACCCAAATCAACCAGTCCGAGTTTTTTCAATGCATCTTATTAGGGTTTCAGGACTGGAGCCATGCCTCTTTCCTTCGGCAAGTTGAAAAGCAAACCGGGTAAAGTTATTTACAACAACAAAGCAAGACAAAAACACAATTTAAAGAGTGAATCCTCAAGTAACCAAATGAAACTTTCAATAAAGCATTCAAAATGTTGCTTCGTACATTTAATTCAAAAGTCAGAACCAGTCCTGAAACACCCAACATCATCATTAGACTGTGGCCAATGACCACAAGTATACAAAAGCGTCAGTCAAGGGGACTTGGACAAGCACAGTTGTATCTCTAGCCTCTCAACCAAGTATTCCTGTAAGATGAATTGTCTCGCAGAGAAGCGTCGTGGGGCTTGTACTCCATAACATAGCTGTGAGGAAGCTTTAAGTGACGCTTAATCGAATCTCTCAAAGCCATTACAGCCTGCACGAGAAACCAGGAATATTATTAGGCAGACATAAATGAGTATACATTTTGAGCACATGAGCATGTGCGTGCAAATGCACAAATAGGTTAAAGAATGATGCCAACCTGATTATCAGAAGCATTGCGGTTCCACACACTCACTATATCCTCGTTGAATCGAATGCTTAGTACTGCACCGCATATGTTATCACCATAATCCAACTGGTCACCCACTAAAGCAAGCACCTGCATTTTGCATGTAATACTATTACAATTTTTAAGTCTCCAACAATAAACAGCAGATATAATTTAATCCAGGGCATAGATCATGAGATCAAACAAATTCACCAATCAAGAGAGACTCCAAAGATAATTTTGCTGATCTGTAACTAACATAAATAAATAATTAAACTTAAAACAGGGCAAGAAGGGTGTCTAATCAATAAAATCAAGTGGAAACCAAATAAGAATCATAACCATATCCTTTGTTTGCTACAACATTTTTCCTTTTTTATGTTAACATCCAAAGAACCAGCATTATTCACTGAGGTAAAATTAACACAATTTTGCACATATGATCGTGTAATAGCTGTATGCCAAAAGGCAGTAAGAGTTTTTATCATTGCAAGGTTCATGATAAATGGATAGAGTACCTGCAATATGCAAAATAGTGTTCTAAACAAACGCAAAAGCTATAAGGACAAGAAGCAAGTCGAAGGATTCAAGATGCCAGTCGTGTATAATAATAATAACAAAGGAAATCATAAACTCTTTACCAAGTGCTCAAATGAGAGGGCTCTAAGACATGTTTTAAAATAACTAAGTGCTTATGCAGAAACTCTCTATCAAACAAAAGAAATCATAAACCCTTGCAAATAAAAATCCTAATCCCATTTGCATCGTGCTTTTCATATTCGGAGAATACAGTTTCTATGAAAACGAACTTGTGGAAATTGATGAATACAGTTACTTTCCAAATTCATTTTTGACAATGCTTCCTTCTGAGTTATCAGGAACACCAACTTTATTATTAGATAGAAAATATTCATTAACCAGTTTACATCTTGAAACCTCAATCTTATCAAACTTAAGATTCTTCCTAAAGATCGGGAGAGGGTGAAGAGCCATATGGACTTAGAAATTAAGTAACATATATGAAGCATGCCAGAGACAAAAATTCTATATTTTAAAATTGGAATGGAATTTAACACTAGGTTATTGCCTTCAGTTCAGTTAGGGCAAAATGTAACAACAAAAACATTTCAGACCCGTAGAGGATTTCAAATACTCAACTTGTATGGCAAATTTGGGTATCAAACTACCAATAACAACAGAGACTCATCCTAATAGATGGGATTGGATCAGCTACAGGTATAAATCTACGTGACTGGGATCTATACGAACCAAATTTTCAGTAAAAGTATTTAGAGCAACAAATTTGAAGAATTATTCAATAAAATTAGTGTTAAGATTTTCCATAATCATGACAGGAGTTTATTAACAGATGAAACAGGACAAAGAAACATATGTTCACTAACCAGGTCCTCCCAAAAACGACCTGAGACGGCCTTTTTGAATCGTATAATCCATTTTCCACCATTGCAGTTAGCAGAGTCCTTCAAAAAAGTCACACAGTGAGTCAAAGCAAAATAAACAACATTCAGACAAACTTCTAGCTTTCCCTCCAGAACAGAACAGCTCATAAATTTCAATACCAATAAAATGAAACATAAACCAAGGCTACTACGTATATACCTCCCATAACGGACGAATTCCTTCTTTAAAAAGGTGCAAATCTGTTGGACTAGGCAAAGAAGCAGGACGAGAAATATGGCAATAACAGACCCAAAATCCTTCAACCTATTAACACAAACAATTGCCACATTAATGAAATTTAAAGTCAAGAATGAACCTAAATCCCACACAAGACCCCCCAATATAGCAAACATCTTACCGTACTGAACTCAACAATCTTCTTTATGTTGTCCTCATATGACTGATTCCGAATCCCAGGTACCCGACGAGTGTACCAAAATACAAACTTGCTCTGTTCAAAGAAATCACCAACACGAATCAAATCAACCAAAATGCCAAATCGCACTAAGATCTCATCCCAGCAAAATAAAAAAGAGAGAAATAAACATAAACCACCACGTACAATCAACAAGACCGTCAAAGCATTAAAAGCCTATCAATCTTAACATATCTGCTTCAAAAAAATAACAACCCTATACATTTAACACGTCATCCAATCAACTCTTCAACAATTAGAATAATTTCTAAGGTCAAATTGAAATGTTCTCGAAGGCATAGTGATATATCAAAGCAAGCTAATCTTACTCAAAACCTCAAGAAAAGTTTTAAAAAACAACCCTAAATCTTATTTTCTTCACTATCTTCAAAGAGCACTAAGTTTGTCATAATAACAAATTAACAATACTCACAACCCAAAATGTTTTTATCACAATTATAAATAAAAAACTGAAACTAAATAGATTGCGCTATGCATCAAAATTGACCTAACAAACAACGAATTATAGACATAAGAAACACTAATTAGGTTTTTGAAGTGTTTGCGAAGAACCTTTAGAGGGTGAAGACCAGCTTTGAGTTCACGTGATTGTCGCTCTTCGGTTTCTTTGATATTGTGGGAATCAGAAGCTAATTGAGGAGAAGAATCAGCGATTTGGTGAGAGTTTTCTGAGTTGTTGTTGTTGTTGTTGTTCTCTGATGCGTTCTTCGCTGATGTGAAATCCATTGCGGTTTCTTAAACCCTAATTCCCTTTTGCTTTTCGTTTTCGCGTTCAGTGTTGAGTTTTTCGGACCAAAGAGGGAGACGGAAATGGTGTTAGGCTTTATATGTAGCACATGCTTAGAATTTCTCATTTTATTTTTTATTAATAATTAATTATATTTTTAAATAAAAATAAGTCAATTTAAAATAATAATAATAATAATAATAATAATAATAATAATAGTACTAGAAGGAGATAAATAACATTGTATACGTGATAATATAACTTAAAATTCGTTGTGGGACATAAAAAATTAAAGAGCTAATATAATGCAATTAAACAACTTGATTTTTTTAAGTAAACAACTTGATAAAATTTAGTTTATCTATTAACTTATTTCAAAAAGTACTTTTTTTTATACTAAAATCAACTTTTATTAATCAAACATTAATACACTTGAGGGTTGAAAGTTTATTATCCTTATATGTCCAATTGAAATGACCTGACATCAATGATACCCTAGTTAGGTGGTGCGCTGTTTCGTTGATGTCTTTGTTGAATGAGCGAACTTCATTGTCTATCCTGTCTCTCTAATTCTCTAATCTAAAATTCATCAACACATTATTTTCTCGTCGTTATATGAATTATGTCTTCTTCATTGTTTATCACTTTCACCATCTCCAAACTATCAGTCTCAAAAACTACCCTTTGGTAGTTGCTCTAAATCGCTTTGTCAACGGAGATTTTCATTGCTAGGGTTTCTGCATTTAAAGGGTTGTTATCTCTGATTCTTCTATTGGAGTAAGCTTTCAAATTTTTCCTTTCTTCATCACGAAAAGATAGCCCATAAACCACAATATCCTTCTTGAATCAAAACATGTGTTCGTGTTACATTTGATCCAACCGGGATTAGGGTTCCAATTGTTAATACCTTTATCGATGGCTTCCTTCTACTTTTGATTCAAGTATTTTATCACTTCGTCGTGATTGTTAATTTTAGGGTTTTATTAGAATCGTATATCTTAATACCGATGATGTTCCTTTTGTGCATGTTGAGGCTCAGACTTTGTCTCTCCTTCATCACTTTCTTCTTATCACTTTTATCATTGGGTTGATTCGAGTTAATGTTGTTTCGGAAGGGAGAAGTATTATTAAGATCCATAGTGTTACCTTTTCTATGCTTAGAGGTTGAACTGAGCTCAACAACCAATGTATGTTATGAAGTTAAATGTTTCTTAATTTTGTCTTTTTGATTATGCATGTAATCCTTTATTTGTTTAACATTTAATCTTCTGTTAATTTCAGTATTCTCAGGCTCCTTGTCTTTCTTTCTGCTCTCCCTTTGCCATCTATTATGCAAATAAGTCTTCACATATTCCTTACTTTGAGTGAGCCACTTATTAAAATTGCTAACCAAACCTTATTGAAAAATTCAAAAAGAATTTGTGAAGTCTGAATTTTTAATATATCCGATACAATCACATGTTACCAAATTTTTTAAATATTTGGTATATAGTTTAACATAATGTCTTAAAAATTTGGAAAAATTATCCAAAACAATTGATTTAAACCATTTTTTCTCTAAAAATTTGGTAAATATTTATGAATTTCACAAAAATTCAAAATAAATTATCCAAAATAATTAGTTTAAACCGATTTTTTTTATAAAAAATATTCATGAAATTTTCAAAAATTCATTACATATCTCAAAAATCTAATAAAAACTCATATAAATCATTATAATATAAAGATTTTGTTAAATATCCGATATAAATATCACAAAAGATTTTTAAAATCCAAATTTTTTAATTTTATTAATTTAAAAATATGTTGATAAAAGTGTAATGAAGGTGTCAGATTAAAAAAAAAAAGTTGTCAAAACAAAAACTCGTAATCTTAATAAATTATTAGGATTCATTTTCAGCAATTTCGATCTGACAACCTAATTGATTAATTTCGATCTGACAACCTAATTTATTTGTTGAAATGTTTTATAAACGAAATGGTGGGAAAAAATAGAATATATTTGCCAATTATGTCATCTATGCCTTCCAAATAGAGTGAAAAACCAAGATATTTTTAAAATCATTTACTATCCTTAACTCCAATAATTCAATCTAATCAATAAAATCAAAGAAATATTAATAATATTGTTTATCAGTAAAGAAATAATAATAAAATTATATATGATATTTGACCAAAAAAAATATATATGATATTTAATTTAATGTATTTGCTAAAAAAAAATTAAAAGAATGAAAGAAAATTATTTACCATTTTATAACATATTTGTTAATTCAAAAGTAACAATATTATTGATAATAATCTATCAAATCAACAAATATGTTGGAATAATCTATAATCTAAGAAAACATAATGTTATGGATAAGACATTACTACCCTTTGCTCTTCTATTGCCACATCACAGTTTTGAGGTTACTTTCAGTCCTAAAAATATATTTTTAAAACTAGGTTTGTAACATGATGTACATAATCGAAAACGGCCATGACACGTTACTTCTCTATTCACCAACAATATACTTTTTCTATTTTTAATATTTTTTGCTTACAAACAATTTAAAATCACACTCCACATAGCCATATACTTCTTCCATCACGTTACTTTATTCAACTTTATTTTTTTTTCAATTTTAAAACACCATACTATCTATTTGGTCATATCTTCTTTATTGTTGCCCTACTTTTGAATTTCCCATACACATTTCTACCATTTGCTCTTCTATTGCCACATCACAGTTTTGAGGTTACTTTCAGTCCTAAAAATATATTTTTAAAATTAGGTTTGTAACATGATGTACATAATCGAAAACGGCCATGACATGTTACTTCTCTATTCACCAACAATATACTTTTTCTATTTTTAATATTTTTTGCTTACAAACAATTTAAAATCACACTCCACATAGCTATATACTTCTTCCATCACGTTACTTTATTCAACTTTAATTTTTTTTCAGTTTTAAAACACCATACTATCTATTTGGTCACATCTTCTTTATTGTCGCCCTACTTTTGAATTTCCCATACACATTTCTACCATTTGCTCTTCCATTGCCACATCACAGTTTTGAGGTTACTTTCAATCCTAAAAATATATTCTTTAAACTAGGTTTGTAACATGATGTACATAATCGAAAACGGCTGTGACACGTTACTTCTCTGTTCACCAACAATAGTTTTTTTTTTTTAATATTTTTTACTTATAAACTATTTAAAAGCACACTCCATGTAGCCATATATTTCTTCCATCACGCTACTCTATTCAACTTTAATTTTTTTCAATTTTAAAACACCATCCTATCTATTTGGTCACATCTTCTTTATTGTCTCCCTGTTTTTGAATTTCCCATACACATTTCTATGATTGTTAAGAGATAAAAGAGAGTGGTGAGGAATTATGGAAAAAAGAGAAACAACGCCGCCAGTGAAAATAATTTAGGGTTGTGTTTGGATCGGGTGAGATATGTCATAGAATTTTAGCATAAAACATATTCAGTGAAAGGCATTGCTATTGGCACCCGACTATTCTAGGTTTGAGATTTTTTATTTAGGATTTTATATTTTTCATTATTTATATATTTTTTATATTGTAAGTTATACTCTCTTCCTCTTATTTTTCACATGGATTTATTTTCTGTTGTACATTGTTTTGGTCATGACCACTAAATAATACTAAAATATTTTTTATTTGTTTACTGTGTTTCATTAATTATCTAATTATTCGTACATTTTACTTTAAGATAAATGAAATATAGAAAAAGTAGTTTTTGTTTAAATATAATCTATTGTATAATTTTTATGTCACTTCATTTTAATTTTTTTGTTTCATTTTTGTTTTTTTATCAATAATAACAATAAATTTGAAAAGTAATAAACTTTGAATAATATTGGTTTTAAATTTGTATTTTTTTTATACTTTTGCTAACTTCGAGTAATTTATTTTACCTTTAACATGATATATTTTGCTATCATTTATATGCTTTGTGATATTCATGTATGTATTGTGAAATGTTTTTCTATTTCTTCTAAATGTCACATCAACATATCCTTTGCTCTTCTATTGCCACATCACAGTTTTGAGGTTACTTTTAGTCCTAAAAATATTTTTTTAAACTAGGTTTGTAACATGATGCACATAATCGGAAACGGTCGTGCCACGTTACTTCTCTATTCACCAACAATATACTTTTTCTATTTTTAATATTTTTTGCTTACAAACAATTTAAAATCACACTCCACATAGCCATATACTTCTTCCATCACGTTACTTTATTCAACTTTAATTTTTTTCAATTTTAAAACACCATACTATCTATTTGATCACATCTTCTTTATTGTCGCCCTACTTTTGAATTTCCCATACACATTTCTACGATTATTAAGAGGTAAAAGAGAGTGGTGAGGAATTATGGAAAAAAGAGAAACAACGCTGCCAGTGAAAATAATTTTGGGTTATGTTTGGATCGGGTGAGATATGTCATAGAATTTTAGCACAAAACATATTCAGTGAAAGGCATTGCTATTGACACCCGACTATTCTAGGTTTGAGATTTTTTATTTATAATTTTATCTTTTTCATTATTTATATTTTTTATATTGTAAGTTATACTCTCTTCCTCTTATTTTTCACATGGATTTATTTTCTGTTGTACATTGTTTTGGTCATGACCACTAAATAATACTAAAATATTTTTTTTATTTGTTTACTGTGTTTCATTAATTATCTAATTATCCGTACGTTTTACTTTAAGATAAATGAAATATAGAAAAAGTAGTTTTTGTTTAAATATAATCTATTGTATAATTTTTATGTCACTTCATTTTAATTTTTTTTGTTTTGTTTTTGTTTTTTTATCAATAATAACAACAAATTTGAAAAGTAATAAACTTTGAATAATATTGGTTTTAAATTTGTATTTTTTTTATACTTTTGTTAATTTCGAGTAATTTATTTTACCTTTAACATGATATATTTTGCTATCATTTATATGCTTTATGATATTCATATATGTATTGTGAAATGTTTTTCTATTTCTTCTAAATGTCACATCACCATATCAATTGCTTATGATTAAAATTATACGATGTTGTTGGGTTATAACTTATATGTTGCAAATGGTAATGTCAAATCTTATAATCTTATTTGAATGTATATGGTTTGATGTAAATCCGTATAAATTCTTTCCAATGTCAGTTATAGCTTTCCATTTTTGATTGGTGAATAAACTCTTTTGGTTTGAAAAGAAGATAGAGGTATACCTATGTTTTTGTATGAAATGGGTCAATTTTTTATATTTAAAATAATCATTATTTTAAAAAATAATATCCAAATAACACATTTTTCAAAAAAATTACCAATATAATTATTTTACAAATAAAAAAAGTTATCCGAGTAAAGTAGGCGTCATACCAAATGACACATCCTTTAGGTAATTGAACTAAGGCGTCATGCTTAGTAGCTCGGCGTGCAGCTCAAGCCAATGCAATTGGAGCATGCATTATGTCATTAAGAGCACGCGTCATTGAAAGTGGTGCTCCTTTATTTATTTAATTTTTAATTTTATTTTAAAAATTTTAATTTATAATTGAAAAAATATTGAAATAAAAAAGAAAATGGAAAATAATTAATAATATTATATTATAAAGTTAAAATACACAACAATTGATAAGAAAATCAATGACCTGCCCAATCGAAACGTCCCCATGTTCCACATCCCAGTGTTGAACCCCAACTATATGTGCCTACTTTATTTATGTTTCGTAACAATGACAAATATATAATATGTACCGTATTACCAGTACTTCCAGAAAATAAAAAATGACCAAATAGAACCATAATATAACAACGAACCTTAATTATCTTTGCATACTCAGCCGATTCTTCGTTTAATGTTATACTTGACTAATGTTGTTTAAGATATTTTAAATTAACATATTGGCCCCTAGATTAACCCAAAGTTTGTCTCGTAGTTGTGTTTTCACACAAAGGGGCACCCAACAATTCTTTGCATATATAGTTATCCTGGTTAACTCTACCATTTTTGACCTTACCATCGATAGGTAGACCCAATAACATGTAGACCTCCTCAAGTGTGACAGTACATTCACCGAATGGAACGTGAAATGTGTGGGTCTCGAGTCTTCATCTTTCTACAAAAACAAGAATAAATTTGTAATCAACTGAGTACGAGACTATGTTGAGTAGATTATCAAAACCACATGCTCGTAAATACGATTCTATCAAAGGGTCGTGTGATACATATTCATGTACCCGACATCGAAATCTCTTTGGGTCCTAACAAAAGATAAATAAGAAATAATTAAGAATAAGTAATAAACTACATTATTAGGGAAGTTAAATAAGCTACAATATTAATAAATAATAACTTATAAATGCCGCAATATTGTCGGTAGTTCCTCGATGTTCATCACCCATGGTTAGTAGAGACATTTTGTTGAATGCTTTTGAGTATTTGTTGCTGACAAAGTGGACAGGTTAAGTGTATGTTGCAGACAAGGTAGATAAATTGAGTGTGTTTGATGGAAATGTTGAGAAATGCATCAGTATTTATATATGGGAAATGTGCATTCACGTGATGTTTTTGTGCATGTGATTTTTAAAGCATACGCCATTGAGGAGGGCGCATATGTTGACTTTTTAGGGCATGCACCATTGGGGATGACATATATGTTGTCTTTTTAGGGCATAGAAGCATGCAGGGAATCCTGTAAGGGAATCTTGTAAGGGAATATGTTGTCTTGTTAGGGCACATATGTTGTCTTTTTAGAGCATGCACCATTGGGGATGACACATATGTTGTCTCTTTAGGGCAGAGAATCATGCAGGGAATATTGTCAGAGAATCATGTAGTGAATCATGACAAAGATTCGTTGCAGGTTGCGTAATAGGGTCATGCATGCAAGATTCCTTGTAGTCTTAACCATAGACGCATGCATGCAAAGGTAGAAGCCATTGCAAATGGCACCTAAGTAAAAACAATAGAGCATGTGTCATACCCTATGACGCGTACCTTGATTTTTGGAAATCCATCCTCATCCATATTTAACTGCATGGCGATACAACTAAGACGCAATAAACTTACAACCAGTACACTAAACTTACATTGCATCTTACAAAAATAGCTTCATCACCATAATACATGATCAATGCCCATACCGATGGTGAAATATTTGAATGTGAGTTATCCGATTTTGGTTTTCGTAACACATAAGTTACTCGGTTTACAATGAATAAACAATCAAATTTTTCACATTTGAAATAAAGAATAGAAAAGAAATTGCAAGGTAGTCAGGTGGGATAAATCATCTACAAAATTCCAGTGTTTTTTTACAGACAACCAAGTTAAGTTTTATCAGTTGAAGATTCGAGATGATGACGATGTTCATAATATGTTTCTCACACATGAACATTATAGGTTCAATGATATTGAGTTATATATTTTACAACAACAAAATCAGTTGTCCCAGTTTGTTGATCCGTCACAAGTGTTTAGTGAAACTGACAACGACGAATAAGTTGAAGTCGATGTTGTTGACGAAGAAGAAGAAGAAGGTGATATATTGGTTGATGAAATGGTGAACGATGAATCTGTCAACCACCAGCAAGAGCCATTACTAGCTAGTCATGTAAATTGTCCACCTTAACACATGACAAGCTTGAATTTTGGTGCAGATGAACCTTTGTCAGATATATTTCACAATCCTTATGTGCAAACTCAAGGATCATTAAAAGAAGGAGACACATTTCGCATAAAAGAAGATTGTTTTAGAGCCATTAAAAAGTATCACATGGAATTATCAACTAATAATAGGGTTGATTGAACTAATGTAACGAGTTATAAAATCTATTGTCGTAATGAGCTCTGCCTGTTCTGGTTGTCAGCATCTTACCGAAAGAGGAGTGATTCTTGGAAGATAGGTTCTATGGGTCCAACTCACACTTGCATAATCACCAACCCAAAGCAGGACCATCACAAACTCAACTCTCGGTTAATATGCGATGAAATTTTGTCTATCATTAGTGTCATACCCCAAATTTGTTCGGGTATTTCAAATTTATCTGATACATGTCCATTTGTCAAGTTATATATTTTTTAGTCATATGCATTTTTATCATAAATACAGTCACCATAATCATGCATATATGCATTATAGTAAAAAAATCAACATAAAGTCAACATTTTACATGTTGAAGAAATTGACTAAAATTGCATTTTTTATTATGCATATTGAAAAAAAAAATCATGATCATTTGATTTATCATCAAAATATTCATTTGAATTTTATTAATCATTTTCATGCATCATAAAATAAAAATCACTATTTCTAGAAGATTCAAAATATCTCTCATTTATTACATCATTATTTCATGCATATATTACATTATTATTCCATGCATATATTACATCATTACTCACTATTTAATTAAATAAGTTTCTAGAAGGCACCCACATCTTTTGCATAATTCCTAAACTATCCTTTCTAGAGCCTATAAATAAAACTCATTCCATTCACAAATGACACCACTAATCATTCACAAAAACTAAGCCAAAACTCTATTCATTTTTCTCTTTATTTTCTTTCAAGTCATTTCTTTCTTTTTATTGAATAGGTAGACTCTTATGCTTGTTATTTATTTAATTCTATTGCATTTTTACTCTTGCTTTATTTATTTAGTACCTTAAAAATCACCATTTTGTATGGAAACTCAATTGATTTCAAAATCAAGAGTTGAAAAGTGTTCTTAAACCTCCATAAGCAGAAGTAGTTTGTTGTTGTTTAAATAACTCTTATGCTTGTTCTTTATTAATTCTATTGTATTTTTACTATTCCTTTATTTATTTAGTACCTTAATAATTACCATTTTGTATGGAAACTCAATTTATTTCAAAATCAAGAGTTTAAAGTTTTCTTGAACCTCCATGAACAAAAAGGGTCAAATGAATATTAATGCTTTTTTTACATAAATAATATATTCAATAACTCTCAAACATCACCCCAAGCATGAATCCATAGTTTGTTTGTCATGAGGGTGGATAAATGGTCAAATCAAGGAAATATATGTTGCTGCATTTTTGTTGATTTTCGAAAAAAATTGTTGTTTATTTGTTGATTTTGAATATATCATTGTGTTCATGAAATTGAGTAGATAAGTTTTCATTATTTATTTGCTTAATTCCATGAAAAATTAAGAAAATTATGGTGTTTTTACGTTTTCGTTGGAACTCATTTTCTTCCATTTTTATTGCTACGCAAATAGTAACTGTAAGACCCCAATTTTGTCCCTAAGATCCCTAATGGCATCATAACATTGCATTTGCATTGCCTCAAGGATCATTAGCATCTTGGTTCCCCTTACCTTTGGGTGGGACTTCTTGTGAGTGGTTTGAGATCACCAAGCATGCTTGATTTGTATATCATTTGTTTTTCTTATTTTGTTTACTAACCAAAAGCACAAAAATATGTCACTAACATCTTGTGTTTGTAGCTTGAGCAATCACAAGGTCAAGAGCTTCAAGGAGATCCTTTGTGCAGAGATATGGCCAAGAGAAGATGATAGCAAGCATGCTAATGGTTCCCAAAGCTCTCATCCATAAAATATGCCTCCCTAGCATCTCAAATCATCATTTTGATCAAAACAAGTCAAAGGGTTTGAGGTTTGTTCCCAAAGAAACCCTAATTCATCTGTGTACCACAATGCCTTGCTCTTGAAGCAACCTCAGCCCATGGTCAAATACAATCAAGGGAAGTTCTTTAATTCCTCATTTCATGCATATTTGAACTTATTTGATTGTCCTCAATCATCAATTCATCAAGATATGAGTCATGGACTTGAGAAGTTGATCAGTCAATTCATCTGACTATTTTGAAATGCACTGAAACCTAACTTCTTATGTGTTGGTCAAATGAAGATGGTTACAAAAGCACAAATGTTCTTAAGGACAATATGAACAACTTTCATGTTCATCAAAAATTGATTTGAAGCTTGGAAGGTCATCTCCCATTCCAATACATTATAGGTCATTTTGACTGAAACCCTAATTTTAGGTCAACTTCCCAAGGACATAACTCATTCACTTTTTATGATTTTGAGATGGTATCAAATGAATTGTAAAGCTTAGGATGTCTACTTCAAATTTTATGTTGGACAAAATTTCAAAATCTCAAAGGAAATACATGTGATAATGCAAGACATTATAGGTCACTTTGGAGCAAATGCATTGAAAGTCAAAAAAGTCCAACTTCAAGTGCCCATAACTCTTTCATCAAAAATCCAAATGATGCAAAATTTAAGTCCATTCTGATTGTTTTGAAAATATATACAACATTGATGTTGGAGGTTTTTCCATTTGAGACTTGCATCATCAAAACATAGGGGCTTGAACATTGGCCAAATTTGGAAACCTTGCCTTTACATGATTTGCACCTTACACTTTAAACTCCAAATCCACTAATTTCCACACTTCAAATGGATTTTTTCCCAACATAACAATTGATCCTTACATCAAAACCTTTCCAACCATTACTCACATGCTCGTGGTTGGATTTGGCAAATGGCATTTTCGAAGAGGAGAAGTTTTAGGCATGATTATGCATAACATGTTGAAATTCATCACACAAGCCATTTCACCCCAAGATACACGTCCAAACCATCTCACATTCATTTCAGCTTGCATTTGCACCAAGTTTTGGGCCTCACATACGCCTGTACAGGCCCATGCATGGAGGACCCAATTCACATGCACACGAGTTTGATCATGCATTGCATCAGCTCTTGCTATAAATACACTTGCTTGCTTCACTTGAAATTCAACCTAATGGCGCCTGAGATGCTGCACAACTGAATCCATAACCATTACCAAAGGAGCTATTTCACTTTTCTTCAAATTTTTCAGATCTAAAATTCAACTACATCTGGTTGAATCTTTGGATCTAAAGCTCCTAAACCTCTCTCTCATACTCCATTGAACTTTTGTTTTGCCAAAGGAAGCAAGGAAGCAAACTTAAATCTCCAGAAATCAAGGTTGTTCATCAACTGGTTTTTTCTTCGAATCTCTCCAATTATTGATCTATTTGCTTGGATTTTGTGTTGGCTGAAGTCCTCTTCATAGAGGCATTTGTTTTGTATGCTCAATTATTGAAATCCATGAAGTTCATTTGAACATCACAAAATTTCCATCTCTGATTTCTCTCAATATAGAGATCTAGAGTGGAATTGAGTGATACAGGGATGATGTACATCATCCCAGCTTTCCAACGGTGTATAGATCGTGTATTTTTGTTAAGCTTTTGAAACCTGCAATTCTAGCCGGAATATTCATGCTCACCGGAGAAGAAGGTGGCTCCGGTGGCCGTCCCATTGCCAGATCCAATCTGGATCGTTGGATTCATTTTCCAGATCTAATCTTGGTCATTGCATGATATGACTTTTTTAATTCAGCATGTGACGTGTTTGACTCAAGCCTTTGGTACGCGCGCGCTTCAGGACCATCACATTGGCCACGTCAATTAATGAATGTGATCCAACGCTCCCTGATTTTTGTTATTTTTCATTTTTTGATTTAATTTCTTTTATTTCCTTTATTTTCAAAAATCAATATCTTCTTCATTTTTAATCCAAAAAATATGGGACCAATTGCATTCTTCTCAAAATAATTTCTAGTTTCTAATTCTAATTTTTAATATTTTTTATTTCATCATTTGATATTTTTTGTGAATTTTCTCTTTTCTAGTTATTTTTAATTCATTTTAAATAGTTTTTGATATTAAAAAAATACAAAAATATTTTCCTAACTTATTTGAATGATGATGGATCTATGAAAAATATTCTCATCAATTTTTTAATTGATTTGAGATTTATTTGAGATTTTAGTTCAATTAGGTTATTTTTATTCATTTTTAATTGATTAAAAATTGTTTCTGACTTTTAAAAATGCTGAAATTTTTTGTCAAACTTAGTTTGACCTTGTTGAACTTGGGATAAATCACTTGGACCTCTCAAGGTTGATTTGAAGTGATTTTAAAGTTTGACCTTTCTTTTATTTTTAATTCAAGTTTATTTTAATATTAAAAAATCCCAAAAATATTTTGCTTGTTGTTTGATCTCCAATCTTCATCTCACTTCTGATTTCTCATTGTTTGACTTTGACTTTCAATGCCATTTGGTCAATACATATGGATTGGTACATCTTATTTCATCTTATGCATTTTTTGATCTTTCCATTTTCCTTATCCTTTCTCCATCTCCTTCTTCTTCTTCTTCTTCTTTCTCTTTGATCAATGAGTTGAAGGTTGATAAGTTAGCATTGATTAGGGAGACTTAATCTTCCTTGATTCAAATCTAATTCATCTTGATCAATTGATCAAGTGAATGGCTTTGCATTAAGGATAGGTTGTTTTCTAAATCATGCAAAAGGCTTAAACCAATACAAGATCAATTCTCTTTTTCTTTTTGGCATGGCAAGTTGTTGGAACTTGGTTCACTAATCAAGACTTCTAACTTGTGTTGTTGCCTACATTATTATTGACCGGCCTCAGATAGTTGTGACTTCTACATAAGTCCAATTACGATTGCTTAACATAGCGCTAAATTTGCCTTATGGCACACTAACTACTATCACTAACCATTAACAATTAACATTTACTTATTGCTCTTTACTTTTATGCAATTTACTATTCTTGCACATATTATCCATTTGCTTTTCTCTTTGCTCACTTGAGCACATGTTTATGTTAATGCCATTTGCCTTTTGGTCACTTGAGCACATAATTGTGTATATACTATTGTGCTTGTGTTTTGTTTTGATTGATGTGGACAAAAATGCAAAAATGGACAAAATGGACTTAGACTTTAGGACTTTCCCTATGCAAACTTGGAGTCAAAGAGCAACTAGGCATTGGGCCTTTAGAGTGCTATAAAAAGTCAAAGAGCAACTAGGCATTGAGCCTTTAGAATGCTTAAGTTTGAAGATGAACATTGAAAGGACCATATTCTAAGCTCCCTCTTGTCCATTCTTTGATTGAATTATAGAACCTTTTGATGTGTGTTTTCTTGTGCTAGGAGCTCTAACTTTAGCTTATTTGGGGAACCATTACCATGAGCTTCTAAGAGAGAAGGATCCAAGATGCATTGAGGAGTCTTTCCAAGAATTCACCTTGATTGATGATTGCTTGACCTTATGTTTTGTGTGATTGCTTATTCCAAAGGATGGGAACTACTTGGATCATCCATATGATCTCAAGAGAGGAACTCCATTATGGTTTTGTTTCTTTATCCCTCATCTTTTTTCTTTACTTAGGACTTAGTCATTCTTCTTCTTCCCTCCACTCTAACCCAAGCCAAAACTTTTGTGCAAACATTTAACATTTATTTTCAAACATTAGAAACCTAAGCCTTAGGCTTTTGATTTTCAAACCTTCTTTTCATAACACTTATTTTGAATTGAACCTTTAAGTCAATTTTGACCATTTTTGTACATACTTCTAATTGGTAAATATAACCCATTTAAATGTCTTTTTGTGGTTCCAATGGCCACTTTCTTAATCAAATTTTCCATAACCTTTAGCTATTAGGTTTGAGTTATCTTTGTGGTAGATGTAATACTCACCTACATCCTTAGTGATGGACAATGAGTCTTCCATGCTTATTATAGGGTTAACCCCTCACTAGCATGTTGAAGCTATCCTCACATGGTGGATTTGTGGTTTTAGGTTGAGTTTTCTCCCTTGGATAATAAAAGACCTTAAGGCTTTTGGACCAATTAAATCACCAACTCATTTTGAGATTTTTACCCCGAACTACGAGGTTTTGATCCTAATCTTTTTAAGATGGTACGTAGGCAATGGGTTTATCCATCCAAACACAAAATGTAAATAAACTTGTATATTGTCCTCTCATCTCTTCAATCATGTTTGCACAAACAAATTGTTCACAAAAACAACAACCTTTACAACAAGTGTGAAAAGGGCTCCCTAGGAGTACCTAGGATGTTTTGGGTGCCTAACACCTTCCCATTACATAACCAACCCCCTTACCCAGATCTTTGTTTCTCTTTTACTAGTTTTTGTTAAAACTTTTAGGTTTTTGTTCGCTTTCTAACCATTCCTTTGGATAAATAGAAGTGCCGTGGCGACTCGACTTGTATGATTTACCTTGGATTTAGTCAATATCTCTAATGGTAATGAATACCCCGCTACAGAAAAGTGGCGACTCTGCTGGGGACATTTGCCTAGTGGGTTTTGCCTACTTTTCATATTTTGTTGTGTTGTATTGTCTTGTGACATATTTTTGTGCAATTTGGGATTACTGTATTGTATGTAATGATTGAATTGCTTGATATTAACTCCTTGTATGCTTGGTGATCTTTGTGAGATGAGTTCTATACTCGAACTCGAGTGCACTTAGGATAGGAGAATGGCGTAGTCTTGTTGACTTGTGTGGAGTTATTCCTTAGCAAGTTGACTTGCAAGTCCATTCACTTGGTGGAGGTCATGTTGGGATCAATAATGTCACACAAGTAAGTTGTGGTTAGACATTACTCTTTCCAATATAGACCTTAGAAGCCAAGGACCTTAGTTTACCAATCCCATCTTGGCCTATTCTTAGGATGTAGTGCGAAGGTCGTTCAAATGTAAGATTTGATACGATTGTTACGCGATACTACACTCATAAGAGTCTCTCTTGAGAATATTTTTGGAATACGAGTAGTCGTTTATCCGATAATATCCGAAAGATGGGATGATGACTATGGGAACCTCTTGTAGAACATGTTTGGCAGGTCTAAACCCTAGTACACTCCCTTTGGGTGGTTCTTAACCGAGACTCCATGCTCGTGACTTGCAACAAACCCTTGATTCATGGTTGATCCGTTCATGTATCCTTAATCTCAATGGAACTTGGGTGTTGATAAGGTGTAAACCATAATCCACCAAAATGGATGATTGATATTAAGGATGACATGATCCATCCCATGACCTTTGTTTGGTGTGTTTTGCTTGATCCTTGAGTGTGATTGTTGCATTCATGCACTCATTTGCATCCATATCATCAATAATGAAGAAAATTTTCAAGGAACTTAAGAGGTCTATTTGCAAAATTTTCAGACATGGAAAGACAAAGAAGGAATACCAAGAAGTACAGTTTCAGACAACCAGATTTGAAAGAGTTAAGGAATCTGACATCATATGTACTAGATCCCTTGGGTTTCAAGGCTCGTTTTGGGAAGCTTATTTCTCTTCTGACTACTCAGGTGGACGAAGGATTGATGAGTGTATTGGTGCAGTTTTATGATCCTTTGTACCGTTGCTTCACATTTCCGGATTTTCAGCTCTTGCCCACACTTGAGGAGTATGCCTACCTTGTGGGTATACCTATTATAGACCAGTTGCCGTTCAGTGGCTTGGAGAGTATTCCTACTTCTCAAGAGATAGCTGATATGTTACATATAAACGAATCTCTGGTTGGTGCTCATATGACTACCAAAGGTGGAATTCAAGGTCTCCCTTCTGAGTTCCTCATTGCTCAAGCTACTGTGTATGGGAAGGCCATGAGTGAGGATGCCTTTTAGGCTATATTTGTACTTCTCATCTATGGGTTAGTGTTATTCCCCAACATCGACAAGTTTGTAGATGTGAACGCTATTAGGATTTTCTCTACTCTTAATCCCGTCCCGACTCTGTTGGGTGACACTTATTTCTCTTTACATATGAGGAATGCAAAGGGTGGTGGTGCCGTTGTGTGCTATTTGCCTCTGTTGTATAAGTGGTTTATTTCTCACTTGCCGCAGACAGTCGCCTTCAAGGAGTATAAAGGATGTCTACGGTGGTCCACGAGACTCATGTCTCTCACTAATGATGATATCTCTTGGTATAACCGTGTGTATGATGGTGTGCAGATTATCGACTCTTGTGGTGAATTCTCCAATGTACCTCTTCTTGGTACATGTGGTGGGATTAATTACAACCCAGTTTTGGCACGTCGTCAGCTTGGGTTCCCCCTAAAGGATAAACCTAACAACATTCTATTAGAAGGTGTGTTCTTTCAGGAGGGTAAAGATCCCCAAGGCTTGAAGGGCAGAATAGTCCGCGCTTGGCGCAATATTCATAGGAAAGGAAGGAAAGAGTTGGGTCCTAAGAATTGTGTTGCTATGGAGCCTTACACTGCTTGGGTTAGGAAGAGAGCGTCTGATTATCTCATGCCTTACGAGTACCCAAGACCTACACCTATGGTTATGGCTGGGCCTTCAACCCTCCCTGACCAAGGAGTAGAGGAGTTGAGAGACGAAGACTGATCACGTGCTTGGATCCGTGAAAGAGAGGAGTTGCTTCAGCAAATCAAGGAGAAAGATGCTTTGATAGAGTTCCTCGAACATCAGGTTATTGATGATCCTGATGATACATGGACCTCTCTACTTCCTCAGTCTTCCAGGTTTTGGAAGAGGAAGTACGACCGACTCGCCAAGGAGAAGGCGGATATGGAGGCAGCCTACGAGAGGGAGGTGAAGAGACTTCGTGCATCCTATCTTCCTGTGTCCCGAGCTTTGGGTGATTGTTTCTAGGGATCCATAGGATGATTATTTTCCTTTTCTCTTGTATATGGTTACCAATGTTGTACTTCTTTGATGTAAAATATTTCCTAGATATTATGTTCCCGTATAAAAGTGTTTAACATTTCCAAAATTTGCAAAATAGAACCCTAAAGTTCCTTTGAAATAAAAAACAAATCATATGCACAAGCATTGCATGCATCATGTGCATAAGCAGGTTTTGTTCCCGGCTTCTTGTCCTGTGGTCTAACTCTGTGTTCTTCATTTATTTTGAAGACAAGCTGACTCACCGGTACTATACCAGAGCCAATATTTCAAGACTGATGGATCATCTGGAACAAGAGAACCGCGAGTTGAAAGAGGAAGTGGCTAGATTAAGTGCCTTGATGGAATCATTCATGGCTGCTCAGAGCCAGTCTTCTCCGACACCTTCAACTCCTCCCCAGAGGACAGTCATCTCTGAGATTGTCTCCTCGATTGTGCCTGCAGCCAGTGCACACTTTGCTCCAACGGCTATGCCAACCGGATTCCCGTGGGGGATGCCTCCCAATTTCATGCCCGAGGGTCCTGCTCCCACCTTTGTTTCTATGCCGGCATCTAGCCCGGTCCTTGCTGTTCCTCCTCCTGTCGTGCATACTCTGCCCAGAGTAGACGACACCATCTATCATTCTGAGCCGTCTGAGGGCCCAAATGTCTATGAGAAGATAGACGCTATGAACGATAAATTTCTTGAGCTTCGCAAGGAATTGAAAACTCTCAGAGGAAAGGATCTTTTCGGCAAGTCTGCTGCCGAACTCTGCTTGGTTCCTAATGTGAAGATCCCCGTGAAATTCAAGGTCCTAGACTTTGAAAAATACAAGGGGAATACTTGCCCTCTCAGTCACCTGGTCATGTATGCCAGGAAAATGTCAACTCAGACCGACAATGACCAATTGCTCATCCATTATTTTCAGGACAGTCTGTCTGGTGCCGTTCTGCGTTGGTACATGGGTTTAGACAGTGTGAACATCTGATCCTTCAACGATCTTGGCGAGGCCTTCGTCAAGCAGTACAAGTACAATGTGGATATGGCTCCCGATAGGGATCAATTGAGGGTCATGTCCCAGAAGGACAAGGAAACATTCAAAGAGTACGCCCAAAGGTGGCGAGAGTTAGCAGCCCAAATCGTGCCTCCGCTAGAAGAGAAAGAGATGACTAAGATCTTTTTGAAGACCTTAAGTTCTTTTTATTATGAGCGGATGATTGCTAGCGGTCCTTCTGACTTCACCGAGATGGTGAATATGGGGATGCGTCTAGAAGAAGGGGTTAGAGAAGGACGTCTGACCAGAGAAGAAGGCTCTTCTGCCAAACGTTATGGGTCATTTGCAAAGAAGAAAGATGGAGAATCACATGTTGTGACCTCCCATGTGAAACCAAGAAGACCCTCTGTGAGGAGGAAGACCGTGCGTCCCGCCGGTAACCAGCACCATGTGGCTCATATAGCACCTGTTTTCAGAGATAATCAGCAGTATCAACAACATAACAACAATCAACAACCACATATGCAATATCAACATCAACAGCATCGTCCAGAACAGCAGGCCTACCAGCCTCGAAACAGTAATCAAACCAGCACGAGTTACGAGAGGAAAAGGGTCACCTTCGATCCTATTCCGATGACGTATGCAGAGTTATATCCCTCTTTGATAGAGAGGAAGTTGATTACTCCGCGAGACCCATCGGCTATACCTGCTAACCCCCATTGGTGGTATAAGTCTGAATTATACTGTGTTTACCATTCTGGTGCTCCCGGCCACGACGTGGAGAATTGTTACCCTTTGAAGACCAAGGTTCAAGACCTTGTGAGGTGTGGCATTTTGTCTTTCGAGGACGTAGGTCCTAACGTAAAGAAGAACCCATTGCCCGAGCATGGGAAGTCTGTCAACATGGTCCAGGGCTGCCCTGGCAAGTACAAAGTCAAATATGTCAGTCATATTCGACAATCTCTGGTCGAAATGCATCATTTGCTATGTGAGTATAGTCATTATGAGCATGACCACGATAGATGCCGAGTCTTATCTGTTAATCAAAGAGGTTGTCGCCAGGTGCGCAAAGACGTTCAAGAAATGCTGGATGAAGGAGTTATTGAGATCCTTCAAAACAGAAATGTTGACGAAGATGCCGATGAGGTCAACGTAATTTCTCCAGTATTTCGGATCCCCGAGCCTGTTATCATCAAGTATGATGGTAGCAAGCAAAAGGTTTCTCCCGCATTAACCATTAAGCCAGTCGGACCAGTACCATACTCTTCTGAGAAAGCGGTCCCCTATCGCTACAATGCTGTCGCAGTAGAAAATGGGAAAGAGGTGTCCTTGCCATCTTCAACTGTTGTTAATATTGCGGATGTTAGCGGTCTGACACATAGCGGTCGTGTATTTTCAGCACCGCCAAAGCCCCAAGCTAATGCTGATTCTGTTGAACGCCCGATTGGGAATGCTGTGAGCACTCTGAATCCGGCACTTGGTGTTCAGCCCTCCTCTACATTGAGAACTCCTGCTTCTGTTGGCCCAAGCGGCAATATGAAAGAAGATTGTGATGAGATGCTGAAGCTCATCAAGAGAAGCGAGTACAATGTTGTAGACCAGCTTCTACAAACGCCATCCAAGATATCAGTGTTATCCTTGCTTTTGAATTCAGAACCACACCGAGAGGCTCTGCAGAAGGTTTTAGATGTGGCGTATGTGAATCACGATGTCACGATAGAATAATTCGATAGCATTGTTGCAAACATTACTGCTTATAACAACTTGAGTTTTTGTGACTCTGATCTCCCCGAGGAGGGAAGAGACCACAACTTGGCATTGCATATATCTATGGGTTGCAAAGACGATGCCATGTCCAATGTGCTAGTGGACACTAGGTCATCATTGAACATATTTCCAAAATCCACTCTCTCAAAACTGTCATATCAAGGGCCTTCCATGAGCCAGAGTGGAGTAGTTGTGAAGGCTTTTGATGGGTCTCGCAAAACTGTGATTAGGGAAGTTGATCTCCCAATCAAGATCGGACCAAGTGATTTCCAGATTACCTTCCAGGTTATGGACATTCACCCATCGTATAGCTGTCTCTTAGGCAGACCATGGATTCACGACGCAGGCGCCGTGACATCCACCCTACACCAGAAACTGAAATTTGTGAAGAATAAGAAGCTGGTGGTGGTAGGGGGAGAAAAGGCTCTCTTGGTTAGCCATTTGTCTTCCTTCTCATACATAGATGCTGAAGATGAAGTTGGAACTCCTTTTCAAGCTTTATCCATTGATGAACCTATTGAGAAGAGAACTCCTTCATTTGCTTCCTACAAAGATGCAAAGTTGGCCATTGAGCATGGCGCAACTGCTGGTTTGGGGCAAATGATTGAGTTAAAAGACAACAAGTCCCGGGCTGGCATAGGTTATTCATCTGGGGTTTTCAATATGCAAGGGTTGTTCAAGAGTGGAGGGTTCATCCACACCAATCAAGACGAGGAGGCTGCTGCCATCTTGGAGGAGGATGACAAAGATTCTGGCAACTTCGTCATCCCTTGGGGGGTCTGCAATAATTGGATCGCTGTGGATATTCCAGCAGTTATCCATAAGTAGAAGTAATGTTCATTGTGTTTAAAAACCCTCCTCCCATGCCAAAAGGAGGAGTGATGACATTGTTGACGCATAAATACAATGATATTTTCATTCAATAGATTCATGTTAAATGTTTGTTTTCCAATTATTTTCCCTTTTTGCTTTTTGCATGAAATTGGTGATCACATAAAACCTAAAAATAGAATAAAATCAATCTTTTCATCTGCATAATGGTTTGCCTTGTTTGAATTCTAAAGCTTTTCATATCCAAAATCATTATGCAGGTTGATCAAACCCATTCAACATAATGATCCAACACCATCTCCCAACTTTGAATTCTCTGTATTTGAGGCGGAAGAAGATGATGTTGAAGAGATTCCTAACGAGATTACCCGTCTACTTGAGCATGAAGAGAAAATCATTCAGTCGCATCTTGAGAATCTGGAAACAATCAACTTGGGGTCTGAGGTTTGTGTGCGAGAAGTGAAGATCGGGGCACTCCTGGAAGAGTCTGTTAAGAAGGGGTTGATTGAATTGCTATGAGAATATGTTGACGTCTTCGCCTGGTCATATGAAGACATGTCGGGTCTAGATACAGATATTGTGCAACATTTTCTACCTTTAAAGCCTGAGTGCGTGCTTGTGAAGCAGAAGCTCGGAAGAACTCATCCTGATATGGCAGTAAAGATCAAAGAGGATGTTCAGAAGCAAATTGATGTAGGGTTTCTGGTGACTTCTACACATCCTCAATGGGTGGCCAATATTGTGCCCGTGCCTAAGAAATATGGAAAAGTCCGGATGTGTGTGGACTATAGGGACTTGAATAAAGCTAGCCCAAAAGATGATTTTTCTCTACCACACATTGATATGTTGGTATACAATACAGCTAAATTCAATGTCTTCTCATTTATGGACGGATTTTCCGGATATAATCAGATTAAGATGGCACCCGAGGATATGGAGAAGATAACATTCATCACACCTTGGGGAACATTCTGTTATCAAGTGATGCCCTTCGGTTTGAAGAACACCGGAGCCACGTATCAACGAGCTATGACCACCTTGTTTCATGATATGATGCACAAGGAAATCGAGGTATATGTTGATGATATGATCGCTAAGTCAAGAATGGAAGTTGAACATGTAGAGCACTTGTTAAAGCTTTTTCAGCGTTTGAGGAAGTATAAGCTCCGTCTGAATCCCAACAAGTGTACATTTGGAGTCCGTTCCGGCAAGTTATTGGGCTTTATTGTTAGTGAAAGAGGTATTGAGGTTGATCCTGCAAAGGTCAAAGCAATACAAGAGATGCCTGCGCCCAAAACTGAGAAGCAGGTCCGAGGTTTTCTTGGCCGCTTGAATTATATTTCTAGATTCATATCCCACATGACTGCCATATGTACGCCGATATTCAAGCTCCTCCGGAAAGATAAGTCCCATGATTGGACCGAGGATTGCCAGAAAGCTTTTGATAGCATTAAGGAGTATCTGTCTGAGCCTCCGATCCTGTCTCCGCCCGTAGAAGGAAGACCTTTGATTATGTATCTGACTGTTCTTGAAGATTCAATGGGTTGTGTCCTTGGTCAGCAAGACGAATCAGGAAAGAAAGAATATGTTATTTACTATTTGAGCAAGAAGTTTACTGATTGTGAGTCTCGATACTCAATGCTTGAGAAGACATGCTATGCTTTGGCTTGGGCAGCTAAGCGCTTACGCCAGTATATGTTAAATCATACGACTTGGTTGATATCCAGAATGGATCCAATCAAGTATATCTTCGAGAAGCCTGCTTTAACAGGGAGGATTGCCCGTTGGCAAATGTTGTTCTCTGAGTATGATATTGATTATCGAGCTCAGAAGGCCATTAAAGGCAGTATCTTGGCTGGCCACTTGGCACATCAGCCGATTGAGGATTATCAGTCAGTTCAGTATGACTTCCCAGATGAGGAGATTCTGTATTTGAAAATGAAAGATTGTGATGAGCCTACACTCGATGAAGGGCCAGAGCCTGGTTCCAGATGGAGTATGGTATTTGATGGCGCTGTAAATCAGTACGGAAATGGTATTAGGGCAGTGATTATTACTCCTCAGGGCACACATATTCCTTTTACAGCAAGGCTAACTTTCACATGCACGAATAATATGGCTGAGTATGAGGCTTGTATTATGGGATTGGAGGAATGCATTAATCTAAGGATCAAGCATCTTGATGTATATGGTGATTCGGCCCTCGTTGTTAATCAGATTAAGGGTGAATGGGAAACGAATCAGCCTGGTCTCATTCCATATAGGGATTATGCGAGGAGGATTTCGACGTTCTTCACTGAGGTTGACTTCCATCATATTCCTCGAGATGAGAATCGGATGGCAGATGCTCTTGCTACACTTGCTTCGATGATTATGGTTAAACTTTGGAATGAAATCCCCAATATCATTGTGATGCGCTTGGACAGACCAGCTCATGTATTTGCAGTAGAAGAGGCTAAAGATGATAAGCTGTGGTATCATGATATCAAGTGTTTCCTTCAGGACCAGATTTACCCGCCTGGGGCATCTGTGAAAGATAGGAAGACTTTGAGGAGATTATCGGGAAGTTTCTACCTCGATGGTGATGTGCTTTATAAGAGAAATTTTGACATGGTACTGCTCAGATGCGTGGATAGACACGAAGCAGACCTGTTGATGACTGAGGTCCATGAGGGTTCATTTGGTACTCATTCCAATGGACATGCCATGGCTAGAAAGATGTTGAGAGCAGGCTACTATTGGCTGACAATGGAGTTTGACTACTGCAAATATGTGAAGAAATGCCATAAGTGTCAGATCTATGCGGATAAAATTCATATTCCTCCGACACTTCTGAATGTGATTTCATCACCATGGCCTTTCTCCATGTGGGGAATTGACATGATTGGCATGATAGAGCCGAAAGCGTCTAATGGACACAAATTTATTCTCGTAGTAATTGATTACTTTACCAAGTGGGTTGAAGCGGCATCATATGCAAATGTGACCAGGCAGGTTGTCGTGAAGTTTATTAAGAATCAACTCATATATCGTTATCGCGTGCCAGATAAGATCATTACTGATAATGGATCTAACTTGAACAACAAAATGATGAAAGAACTGTGTAGTGAGTTCAAGATTGCACACCATAATTCTTCTCCTTACAGACCCAAGATGAATGGAGCTGTTGAAGCTGCTAACAAGAACATCAAGAAGATTATCCAGAAGATGGTTATCACGTACAAAGATTGGCATGAGATGTTGTCATTTGCTTTACATGGATATCGTACATCTGTCCGCACTTTAACAGGGGCAAGCCCTTTCTCTCTTGTTTATGGCATGGAGGCTGTACTCCCAGTAGAGGTGGAGATCCCATCAATGAGAGTCTTGATGGAAGCCAAGTTGACTGATGCTGAATGGGTTCAGAGTCGTTATGACCAATTGAACTTGATAGAAGAGAAGAGATTGACTGCCATGTGCCATGGTCAATTGTATCAGCAAAGAATAAAGAAATCTTTTGATAAGAAAGTCAAGCCTCGTCTGTTCCGAGAAGGTGACCTTGTGCTCAAGAAAGTCTTGTCTTTCGCGCCCGATTCCAGGGGCAAGTGGACTCCAAACTATGAAGGTCCATATGTTGTTAAGAGAGCCTTTTCAGGCGGTGCTTTGATACTGACAACTATGGATGGGGAGGATTTCACTCGTCCCGTGAATTCAGATGCAGTCAAGAAATACTTCGCCTAAAAATAAAAACAGAATAGCTCGCTAAGTTGAAAACCCGGAAGGGCGGCTTAGGCAAAAATGAGCGTCTCGGTGGATTGAAAACCCGAAAGGGCGATCCAGGCAAAAGTTAGAGACATGAAAAATGAATATATGTATCCCGCTAGATTGAGTATCTCATCCTGGGGCAATCTAGGCAAAAATTAGGGATTTGGCAAGTAACTGCATCCTGACAAGTCTTTGTTCTACAACTGTCATCCGTCAGAGATTCTTGCTCATTCGTCATCAACCGAAGCTTCAAATACATCAGATTCAGAATTGGTGGAGAAATGGTCATTATGTTCAATGTATCCCTTTTCCAATATATATCACCAATTTCAAATTTGTAAATATCTATGGAGTCTTTCCATTTGCAGACTACCACTCCATCAAATAAATTTGAGCCTTTTATCCAATTGTTTGCACTCTTATTTGTTTCTATTCAACAAACGTTTTGCATGCTTTAATTGAGAAAATATCATTGTTTTGAATAATCGATTTTTTTCATAACTTGTTTTAAACAAAGTGAACATTCACAATGACAAAAGGATATTTAGGAGATCCTCAGTGCTCTCCCAAGGATGGTATGATCCCTAACAGGGTAAGACATTTGTTCATATTCCTGGCATGACTGTATCTTCTTCCTCCGGAGCCTTTTGTGGTTTTCCTACTGGGTGGAGTGTTTGGTGACTCTTCCCTTCAGCAGAGTAGCGACATTTTCTCCTCAACAGATGTGATCTCTTTGGTGAGTACGGTACTTGGTGTTTGATCCCCAGAATCCCTTTATCCCTTGGATAGATGCCCCAGTGGAGTTGCTTATGCGGCAGATTTTTATCTGTGCAATAACTCCTGTCCCCAGCTGGAATGACTGATGTTCATCCCCTGCAGGGATCTTTGCTTCCTGGTTTCTCTCGCCCTCATCATATTGGATACTTTCCGGTGAACCTGGCTTTCTCTCTTGGGATGTAGTACCGGATGTTTGTGTACTTACTCCTTGGAGCTGTTTGTGTTAGAAATGTCTGTTTGTCAGCATTCATCATACATAAACCACGCATGTGTACATATAATTTTCAAACATTCGGACATTCATATTGCATTCTTTGCCATATATCTTTGTTTGTTATTCCCTGCTAGTTGGTAATACATTTCCCAAGCAGATGTCGGTGTCTGATCCCTCAATATAGAGTCAGCCCATTAAGCAAAAAATGTTTATCCTTCCTTCCGCATTCCCCACTGAGTTATATCCTCGTGGACGACGGTTGTTTTTGCCTCCTCCTAACACATATATTGGGATGGGAGTCCTTGTTGAGTTATATCCTCATTAGGACGAGTCTTGATTCAGTTTGTCTCTTTAGTTTGATCCTAAATTGGCTTCTTGTGATCTGTTTCCTATGTTTCCCCGTGGTATAAATGAATAATTGCTTAGTAATTAGTAATCATTCATCTTATCCTCGACGGTGTCTGTGGTTTTCTACCCTTATACCGGTAGTTGTAAACCCTATTTTTTCCCCTTTGCAGAGTTAACCTTTTGTTCATCCTAATCGATGACGGTTACTCTTCCGTGGTTTTCTACCCAGTATCTGGTAGATGTAATCCCCTCCTTGACGGTTATCATTATCCAATATTCGGTGTTGATATTCCCTCATTCTCTTGGATAATTGCGCTGGTTAGGTAATTTATCCCCAACAAATCATCTTTCATATACTGGTTACCGGTAATGTTTATTGCCCCCATTGAATGGTCATCATTATATACCTAGTTTCGGTATCCCGATGCCTTTCTTTGTCGGTCGATTTATCCTTTATTAACCCAGTAACCGGTTGTGGATAATCTTCCATGCGAGTATATTATCTACGTTCTGACGGTAATAGATAATATATCTCATGCACTCTTTGGTCGAAGCCTTTTGTTCTTCCCCAGTTGAGTAAGATTCGCATCCCTTTTTGGAATCGAATGTCCATCCCATAATCGAGTTTGCTTTATGCCCTCTTTTTGGATGATGAGCGTTTTGGGAATATTCCCCAATTCACGCTTTGGTTGGTCACCTATTATATGCCCATTAACCGGCATCCCTGGTGTTTCCTCCCTTTTGCTCCCTATTTTGACCTTTGTCCCATGTGGAGTCAGATTTTCCTGAGTGAAGATATACCTTTTTAGGTTTTCCTCAGACGTTTTGGGTGATTGATATCTCTCACCCTTATACCGGTCTTAGATATTCATTCTCCCAGAGCATGTTTTCCCTCACCCTTATACCGGTGGAATCACATGATCTCTTTTTTAAGCTTATTACCCAGTAACCGGTAATACCTCATCTGTTGTTTCCTCAGCTGAGTCCTTAGTGGACACCTCCACCTGAGTCCGGATTTTTATACGAAGTATCCGTTATGGATAATTTTTTGCTGTGTTGGCATATTCCCAATACATGCATCTTCGAGTCAGCGCGAGTCCTTCCATTGATTTATTTCATGGATTCTCTCCGTGTCTCTCAGCAAGATTCAAGGCGTGACCTGCTCACGCGTTTTCATCCCTTTACTCCCCGATAGAGTCTCTGTCCCATATAATGATTTATTCATAGGGATTATCAAATTCCTTCTGATCTTTTCCTTTGTGGACACATATCCTCGCAGAGTTTTACCATTTTCACGCATACATCTGCATCATGAGGACTCTTAGGGACCAAAATTCGTCTCTTTGTTATTATTTAAGCCCATTCTACCTCGTCGAAACGAAGATTTTAACCTTCACTTCTCCGGCTAGAATGACCTTAAATAGGGGCATCTGTAAGACCCTAAATTTGTCCCTAAGATCCCTCATGGCATCATAACATTGCATTTGCATTGCCTCAAGGATCATTAGCATCTTGGTCCCCCTTACCTTTGGGTGGGACTTCTTGTGAGTGGTTTGAGATCACCAAGCATGCTTGATTTGTATATCATTTGTTTTTCTTATTTTGTTTACTAACCAAAAGCACAAAAATATGTCACTAACATCTTGTGTTTGTAGCTTGAGCAATCACAAGGTCAAGAACTTCAAGGAGGTCCTTTGTGCAGAGATATGGCCAAGAGAAGATGATAGCAAGCATGGTAATGGTTCCCAAAGCTATAATCCATCAAATATGCCTCCCTAGCATCTCAATTCATCATTTTGATCAAAACAAGTCAAAGGGTTTGAGGTTTGTTCCCAAAGAAACCCTAATTCATCTGTGTACCATAATGCCTTGCTCTTGAAGCAACCTCAGCCCATGGTCAAATACAATCAAGGTAAGTTCTTTAATTCCTCATTTCATGCATATTTGAACTTATTTGAGTGTCCTCAATCATCAATTCATCAAGATATGAGTCATGGACTTGAGAAGTTGATCAGTCAATTCATCTGACTATTTTGAAATGCACTTAAACCTAACTTCTTATGTGTATGTCAAATGAAGATGGTTCCAAAATAAAAATTGTTCTTAAGGACAATATGAACAACTTTCATGTTCATCAAAAATTGATTTGAATCTTGGAAGGTCATCTCCCATTCCAATACATTATAGGTCATTTTGACTGAAACCCTAATTTTAGGTCAACTTCCCAAGGACATAACTCATTCACTTTTTATGATTTTAAGATGGGATCAAATTCATTGGAAATCTTAGGATGTATAATTCAAATGTTATAATGGACAAAATTTCAAAATCTCAAAGGAAATACATGTGATAATGCAAGACATTATAGGTCACTTTGGACCAAATGCATTGAAAGTCAAAAAAGTCCAACTTCAAGTGCCCATAACTCTTTCATCAAAAATCCAAATGATGAAAAATTTAAGTCTATTATGATTGTCTTGAAAAGATATACAACGTTGATGTTGGAGGTTTTTTCATTTGAGACTTGCATCATCAAAACAGAGGGGCTTGAACATTGGCCAAATTTCGAAACCTTGCCTTTACATGATTTGCACCCTACACTTTAAACTCAAAATTCACTAATTTCCACACTTCAGATGGATTTTTGCCCAACATAAAAATTGTTCCTTACATCAAAACCTATCCAACCATTACTCACATGCTCATGTTTGGATTTGGCAAATGGCATTTTCGAAGAGGAGAAGTTTTAGGGATGATTATGCATAACATGTTGAAATTCATCACACAAGCTATTTCACCCCAAGATACACGTCCAAACCATCTCACATTCATTTCAGCTTGCATTTGCACCAAGTTTTGGGCCTCACATGCGCCTGTACAGGCCCATGCATGGAGGACCCAATTCACATGCACACGAGTTTGATCATGCATTGCATCAGCTCTTGCTATAAATACACTTGCTTGCTTCACTTGAAATTCAACCTAATGGCGCCTGAGATGCTTCACAACTGAATCCATAACCATTACCAAAGGAGCTATTTCACTTTTCTTCAAATTTTTCAGATCTAAAATTCAACTACATCTGGTTGAATCTTTGGATCTAAAGCTCCTAAACCTCTCTCTCATACTCCATTGAACTTTTGTTTTGCCAAAGGAAGCAAGGAAGCAAACTCAAATCTCCAAAAATCAAGGTTGTTCATCAACTGGGTTTTTCTTCGAATCTCTCCAATTATTGATCTATTTGCTTGGATTTTGTGTTGGCTGAAGTCCTCTTCATAGAGGCATTTGTTTTGTATGCTCAATTATTGAAATCCATGAAGTTCATTTGAACATCACAGAATTTCCATCTCTGATTTCTCTCAATATAGAGATCTAGAGTGGAATTGAGTGATACAGGGATGATGTACATCATCCCAGCTTTCCAACGGTGTATAGATCGTGTATTTTTGTTAAGCTTTTGAAACCTGCAATTCTGGCCGGAATCTTCATGCTCACCGGAGAAGAAGGTGGCTCCGGTGGCCGTCCCATTGCCAGATCCAATCTGGATCGTTGGATTCATTTTCCAGATCTAATCTTGGCCATTGCATGATATGACTTTTTTTAATTCAGCATGTGATGCGTTTGACTCAAGCCTTTGGTACGCGCGCGCTTCAGGACCATCACATTGGCCACGTCAATTAATGAATGTGATCCAACGCTCCCTGATTTTTGTTATTTTTCATTTTTTGATTTAATTTCTTTTATTTCCTTTATTTTCAAAAATCAATATCTTCTTCATTTTTAATCCAAAAAATATGGGACCAATTGCATTCTTCTCCAAATAATTTCTAGTTTCTAATTCTGATTTTTAATATTTTTTATTTCATCATTTGATATTTTTTGTGAATTTTCTCTTTTCTGGCTATTTGAATGATGATGGATCTATGAAAAATATTCTCATCAATTTTTTAATTGATTTGAGATTTATTTGAGATTTTAGTTCAATTAGGTTATTTTTATTCATTTTTAATTGATTAAAAATTGTTTCTGACTTTTAAAAATGCTGAAATTTTTTGTCAAACTTAGTTTCACCTTGTTGAACTTGGGATAAATCACTTGGACCTCTCAAGGTTGATTTGAAGTGATTTTGAAGTTTGACCTTTCTTTTATTTTTAATTCAAGTTTATTTTAATATTGAAAAATGCCAAAAATATTTTGCTTGTTGTTTGATCTCCAATCTTCATCTCACTTCTGATTTCTCATTGTTTGACTTTGACTTTCAATGCCATTTGGTCAATACATATGGATTGGTACATCTTATTTCATCTTATGCATTTTTTGATCTTTCCATTTTCCTTATCCTTTCTCCATCTCTTTCTTCTTCTTCTTCTTTCTCTTTGATCAATGAGCTGAAGGTTGATAAGTTAACATTGATTAGGGAGACTTAATCTTCCTTGATTTAAATCTAATTCATCTTGATCAATTGATCAAGTGAATGACTTTGCATTAAGGATATGTTGTTTTCTAAATCATGCAAAAGGCTTAAACCAATACAAGATCAATTCTTTTTTTCTTTTTGGCATGGAAAGTTGTTGGAACTTGGTTCACTAATCAAGACTTCTAACTTGTGTTGTTGCCTACATTATTATTGACCGGCCTCAGATAGTTGTGACTTCTACATAAGTCCAATTACGATTGCTTAACATAGCGCTAAATTTGCCTTATGGCACACTAACTACTAACACTAACCATTAACAATTAACATTTACTTATTGCTCTTTACTTTTATGCAATTTACTATTCTTGCACATATTATCCATTTGCTTTTCTCTTTGCTCACTTGAGCACATGTTTATGTTAATGCCATTTGCCTTTTGGTCACTTGAGCACATAATTGTGTATATACTATTGTGCTTGTGTTTTGTTTTGATTGATGTGGACAAAAATGCAAAAATGGACAAAATGGACTTAGACTTTAGGACTTTCTGATAACATGAAATAATATCACATTTTTGGACTCGATTTAATTAAATTATATTATTATTTGTTTCGATTTATTTTATATTATTCAATATTACTTGGTATTTTCCTTCTATTTATTCCAGGCAACATTATTTGAAGCATACGTGAAAAAGAAGAAAAGGAGGTGCAAAAAGATGATAAGAAGCAATTTCCACTAAAGCCCAGCCCACAACTATCAACTAGAAGCGCTGAAGCTGTGACGACCGCCACACAAGGTGTGACGAGCGTCACGGCCCCCTGCTTTGTGTTACGAACGTAACACATGGTGTGACGAACGTCACACCCCCATTCCTATATTTTTGGGTTTGACGCGTAACAGAAGCACGTTCATCCTGCTTTTTCGCTTGACCAGTTGACGTGAGGAAACCTACTGAATGGAAGAAACGGTCACTTGATGAATTGATATAAATAGGACCAATTGTGGAACCCTGCAGCTCTCGCTCAATTTTCCAGTTTTCGGCACCGCATTATTTTTATTGTTTTTCTTATTTTCCAGCACTCTACTTTCCTAGCAATTTTTATTTCCTTTTCTTTTCCCGTCAATTTTGAAGCATTCAATTAATTTTCTCACAATAGTTTCTACACCGGAAACTATTGTGTAATTTTTACTGGATCTAACCTTACGTTAGATCATAGTATTTTATTCCTTCGTTTTTATTTTCTTGTCCGATCGAAGATTGTAAGAACAAATCCAACCGATTTGTGGTGGAGAGTTCAAGCATCGAAGCTAGGAATAATCAAGACTTCTATTAATTTTACAGGTTCTTTAATTTTATTGTTTAAATTTATATATGCTCTGCACTGCTATTTATTTATACTGTCTGTCCGATATGGCTGTATGTAAGCATAATTATTGTTTAGGCTTGTTTAGCATGTCTGGCTAAATAAACTTAGATATCGGTATGTAAAGTAAGCGGAATGAAGGAATCAAAACTAAGTTGGTATAATTTTGTTTAAAAACATAATCACTCTTTTTATGGTCTCAATTTACAGAGTTAATACCAAGGTTTTTGTACGAGAGTAAAAGACATAAAGAAGTTAAAATCAATAGAACGACGGTTTGAGCTTTTAACTGGACAGTGTAAATTGGACATTAATTTTAAAAAGCAATTTTTAGAGTTAATTAAATTCTAATCATTTTCAAAAAGTATTTTTAAAGGTTAAATGTGAGGACGAGAGTTAAGCATTTAAGTTTAATTATATAATATAAGTCAACAGAGCGAGAGTTTGAGACAAGGGTGTTTAAATGGTTAGCATTTTCTTAAAAAAAGTTTCTATAGATTCTATTGTTTTCAAAAAGTGATTTTGGACTTAACTAATTAGTGACAGCGCACGTTAATATAAAGTCATAGTCTATTCAACAGAGCGAGAGTTTGAGAAAAGGATTTTAACTCAATAGTGTCTACTGAAAAGATTTACTTTAAAACTACGAAACCAACGGAGATTTGATTCCCTAATTACGACGAACTGCATACCGATATCCGCTTATTTGATATTTAATCTAGATCTTATTTTAGTGTTATTTTTTTCCCTAATCAACAAAGTATCATCCGCCTTAGCTTTACGAAGTAACCTTAGAAAACGGTATATCGATTCATAATTCCCTGTGGGATCGATATCTTTTATTACTACGCGATTAGACTGTGCACTTGCAGTTAAAACCCCAATAGACTTATAAAGTCGCGATCAAGTTTTTGGCGCCGTTGCCGGGGATTTTTATTTAGTCGATATCATAACTCTTCCGTTACATTGTAGAGACTAAGGCAATTTTTATTTCTTTCTTTCGTTGATTTGTATGCCACACACTCGCTCACAAGGCGAACCGTATTACTTACGAATCAACGACGTTGAACGATATCTCCGAGTCTTACGACGAATTCGGGAGTATCGTGCTGCAAACAATCTTCCGCCAATCCAAATTCTTGATCTCAAAAATCTTCTTCCTTCGCCGATACCCGAGATGGCAGAACCAGCTCGTGCTCTTCGAGATTACGCCACTCCATCGCAAGACGATCCGCATTCGAGTATTGCTCCACCCGCAATCGAAGCAAACAACTTCGAACTTAAACCTTCGCTGTTACAGGCAGTGCAACAGAATCAATTCTCTGGAAATCCTACCGAGGATCCAAACCTTCATTTATCCGTATTTGTTCAATACGCTGATACTGTTAAAGCTAATGGTGTCACTTCAGAGGCAATTCGACTTCGTCTTTTTCCTTTCTCGTTAAGAGATAAAGCTAGAAGATGGCTTCAACTCTTCCTTCCAACTCAGTCACCACATGGAATGAGTTAAAGAAAGTCTTTCTTGCCCGATATTTTCCTCCAAGCAAAACAGCTATGTTAAGAGCCCAGATAAATGGATTTAAACAGAAAGATAACGAGTCTCTTTTCGAAGCCTGGGAAAGATACAAAGACATGATGAGACTTTGTCCACGCCATGGTTTAGAGGACTGGTTAGTAATACATACCTTCTATAATGGTCTCTTATACAACACAAGGTTAACAATAGACGCCGCCGCAGGTGGTGCGCTTATGGATAAACCTTACGCTGACGCTTATCAACTTATCGAAAGCATGGCCCAAAACCATTATCAGTGGGGAAGCGACCGAACAATGGTAGAAAAACCTCAAACGAAAAGTGGCATGTACGAGATAAGTATCCTTGATCATGTTAATGCAAAAGTGGATGCTCTTGCCCAGAAAATTGAAAGTTTAAATGTATCACCTCCAGCCGCCGTGGTTGCCGTGACTCAAAATTGCGAAGTCTGTGGAATCCAAGGTCACACTCCTACAGATTATCAACTCCTAACAGGAATCCAAGCAGAGCAGGTGAACTACGCACAAGGAAATCCTTACTCGCATACCTATAACTCAAACTGGAAGAACCATCCTAATTTTTCATATAAGAGCAACAATGCCTTATACGCACCAGGACAAGCTCCCAATCAAGCCCCAGCTATACCACCTGGATATCAAAAGCCAACCCCATCTACACCTAACAATAACGTTCCTAGGAAATCCAACTTGGAAATCATGATGGAGAACTTCATAGCTTCTCAACAACAAACCAATAAAGATTTCTTAAACCAGAATGTACACACTAACGAACAGATTAAACAACTAGCAAGTAAAGTAGATACCTTGGCTACCCATAACAAAATGCTGGAAACACAAATCTCACAAGTAGCTCAACAACAAGCGCCTACTTCTTCCCCAACTGGTACATTTCCTGGACAACCCCAACCTAACCCGAAAAGCCACGCTCATGCAATTATATTAAGAAGTGGAACAGAGGTAGAAGGACCATCTGATCCAAGAATTGAAAACCAAAACTCTAAAAAGTCAACTGAGGAAGAAAATAAACCTAAGGAAAAGGAAGAGAGTAATAAGGAAACCGTAGAAAAGAAAGAACCTTATGTACCTCCACCACCTTACAAACCACCTATCCCTTATCCTCAGAGGCTAATTAAAACCAAAGACGCGGGCCAATTTAAAAAATTTGTTGACCTACTGAAACAATTAAACGTCGCCATTCCTTTCACAGAAGCTATTACACAGATGCCCTCGTATGCTAAGTTCTTAAAAGACATTCTTTCTAATAAAAGGAAACTTGAAGATAGCGAAACCGTTACACTCACTGCTGAATGTAGCGCTATAATCCAGAATATGCCTCCAAAACTTAAAGATCCTGGTAGTTTCTCTATACCCTGTCACATAGGAAAATTTGTCATAGACAAAGCTTTATGCGATTTAGGAGCCGGTATCAGTGTTATGCCCTTGTCCATATGCAAGAAACTTGAAGTGGGAGAATTAAGACCAACTAAAATGTCTGTGCAATTAGCAGATCGTTCCGTTAGATATCCTGTAGGAATTCTTGAAAATGTTCTCGTGCGCATAGGTCAATTCTACATCCCAACCGATTTTATAATTATGGACATAAGAGAAGATGAAGTTACCCCCATTATATTGGGAAGACCTTTCTTAGCAACAGCCGGTGCCATCATAGACGTAAAACGAGGACGACTCACTTTCGAAGTAGGAGAAGAGAAAATTGAGTTCATTCTTTCCAAATTTTTGAAAGCACCTGCAATAGATGACACATGTTACTTCATGGATATCATCGACGAATGCATAAAAGAAACAGAGTTAGAAAATGACAAATCGTCTGACTATCGTGTAGAAGACAGACTGAACCATTGTTTAGCAATAACACCGGATCCTACGCAATGCCTTAAGAAACTAACCCTCGACTTGAAAACACTTCCCAAAAATTTGAGATATGAATTCCTAGACTCGCACTTGAACGACCAGTGATAGTTAATGCAGACCTAGGAAAACTCGAAACCGAAAAACTCCTACATATCTTAAGAAAATATCCAACCGCACTAGGATACAACATCACCGATCTTAAAGGGATAAGTCCTTCTATTTGTATGCATCGCATCATGCTAGAAGAAGACTGTAAAACTTCTAGGGAACATCAGAGGAGACTAAACCCGATCCTGAGTGAGGTAGTGAAGAAGGAAGTAACGAAGTTATTAGAGGCAGGTATCATATATCCTATATCTGATAACAAATGGGTTAGTCCTGTACACGTAGTGCCAAAGAAAGGAGGTATAACAATTATCGAAAATGAAAAAGGAGAAACTATAACCAAACGAATCGAATCGGGATGGAGAATGTGCATTGATTATAGAAAGCTAAACAAAGCAACCCGAAAAGATCATTTTCCTTTACCATTCATAGACCAGATGTTAGAACGATTAGCCAAACATTCTCATTTCTGCTATCTAGACGGTTACTCAGGCTTCTTTCAAATACCAATTCATCCTGATGACCAAGAAAAGATAACATTCACATGTCCTTTTGGTACCTTCGCTTATCGACGAATTCCGTTTGGCTTGTGCAATGCTCCTGCAACCTTCCAAAGGTGCATGATGGCAATATTCGCCGATTTTCTCGAAAACATCATGGAAGTCTTTATGGAAGTCTTTATGGATGACTTTTCCGTATGCGGGAAAAGTTTCGAAGAATGTCTTGAAAACCTAGAAAGAGTTCTAGAACGATGTGTAAAAGTAAACCTAGTACTCAATTGGGAAAAATGTCACTTTATGGTACAAGAAGGAATTGTTTTAGGACACATTATATCAAATAGAGGAATTGAAGTAGACAAAGCCAAAATAGAAGTAATCGAAAACCTTCAACCTCCGAAAACTGTGAGAGAAGTACGAAGCTTCTTAGGACATGCCGGTTTTTATCGACGATTTATTAAGGATTTCTCTAAAATAACTAAACCTTTAACCGGATTATTAATGAAAGATGCTGAATTCATCTTCGACAATAAATGTTTAGAAGCATTTCAAATGCTTAAACAAGCATTAATCTCCGCGCCCATAATGCAGACTCCGGATTGGAATGAACCATTCGAAATAATGTGTGACGCAAGTGACTACGCCGTAGGCGCTGTTTTAGGACAACAAAAGGATAAAAAACTTCATGTCATATATTATGCAAGTAGAACTCTAGATGAAGCACAAATGAATTACGCCACGACCGAGAAAGAACTTCTAGTAGTAGTATTTGCACTAGATAAATTTCGTTCTTACTTGGTCGGAGCAAAAATAATCGTTTACACTGACCACGCTGCCATTAAGTACCTCCTAACAAAAAAGGACGCTAAACCTAGACTCCTAAGGTGGATCTTGTTGTTACAAGAATTTGATTTGGAAATCAAAGATAAAAAAGGAACTGAAAACGTAGTAGCAGATCACCTCTCTAGACTAGAAAATCTGGAACCGGAAAGAACATCGATCAACGATGACTTCTCGTACGATAAACTTATAGCTAATTTGGAAGAAAATAGAGCTGATGAACAAGTAGAGACCACCTTGGCTGTATGCGTTACACCATGGTACGCCGATTTTGCCAATTATTTAGCTGCCGGAATAGTTCCACTTAATTTATCCTACCAGCAAAAGAAACGATTCTTCCATGACTTGAAACATTATTATTGGGACGACCCTTTACTTTTTAAAAGAGGCCCCGATGGTATTTTCCGTCGGTGTATACCTGAAGAAGAGATAGAAAGTATAATCCAACATTGTCATTCCGCTCCTTATGGTGGACACGCAAGTACATCCAAGACCTGCTCTAAAATCCTACAAGCCGACCTTTATTGGCCAAACATATGGAAGGATGTGCATGCTGCTGTCAAGAAATGCGATAGATGCCAACGCACAGGAAACATATCTAGACGTGACGAGATGCCACAAAAGGGCATTTTGGAAGTAGAGATTTTCGACGTGTGGGGAATAGATTTCATGGGACCTTTTCCACCTTCTTTCGGTAACAAGTACATACTCGTAGCGGTTGACTACGTATCAAAATGGATTGAAGCTATAGCTTCTCCAACAAACGACACACGAGTAGTAACTAGACTCTTTAAGAATATAATCTTTCCAAGATTTGGTGTCCCAAGGATAGTAGTCAGTGATGGTGGATCGCATTTCATATCTAAGATACTCGAAAAACTATTGTTTAAGTATGGTGTAAAACATCGAGTAGCGACACCTTACCATCCTCAAACCAGTGGACAAGTGGAAGTGTCTAACAGAGAAATTAAGCAGATATTGGAAAAAACAGTCGCCACGTCAAGAAAAGACTGGTCATCAAAATTACCTGAAGCTTTATGGGCTTATCGAACGGCTTACAAAACTCCCATAGGAACAACCCCATTTAGGCTTATTTACGGAAAATCTTGCCACCTCCCGGTAGAATTAGAACATAAGGCCTATTGGGCTATTAAAAACTTAAATTTAAACTATAAGGCCGCCAGTGAAAAGAGAATCCTTGATATAAACGAATTAGAAGAACTTAGACAAGACGCATACGAAAATGCTAGAATCTACAAGGAAAGAACGAAAAAATGGCATGATAAGCGCATATCAAGGAAAACTTTCAAACAAGGCGATGTAGTCCTATTTTTTAACTCTAGACTTAAGTTATTCCCAGGAAAACTACGCTCTAGATGGTCAGGCCCTTTCCAAGTCACTAATGTTTTCCCTAGTGGAGCTGTGGAAATTAAGGGAAAATCTATGGAAACATTTATCGTAAACGGGCAGCGTCTGAAACATTATCACTATGATGAAAACAATGAAGACTCGCAAGTCCTGCACTTAGACATATTGTCTCCTAAATCTATAGATTAACATTTACTAATTTTATGTCGAGCTTGCAACATTAAACAAAGCGCTTCGTGGGAGACAACCCACAACTTTCTATTTTATTTTCTATTTTTATTTTATATTTTTTTTCCTCTTCTTTGATTATCCCTTTTGATTTTATTTAGTATTCATTCTTCATTTATTTTATTTTATAAAACTTTTCTTCTTTTCTCCTTTCGGCATCTGGCCAAATCCTGACTAAATTCTTGTTTTTTTTCTTTAGTTAACACTAACCTGATGGGACAAATTGATCGTATGGGTATCAAATTCAGAGGGAAAGCTCAGAAACAAAAGTTTGAAGAACTAGCAGAGAGAGAGATGCTACCTAGTCTCTATGCTGATGATTGGGCAATGACTGCCCTTGGACTAAGAGAAAGTGTCATGTATCTGCTGAGTCAAATAGGGTGGGAAACCACTCCTATTCGAAGACAATTTGTCACTTACCGGAGGCTAACTCTAGAATTCCTTAGCTCCCTGATCTATCTATCCAGCCATGGAAAAGGAATAAGCAAAGGTTTCATTCAGTTCAGGATGTTCAATATGGAGTATCAATTTAACATTCAAGACTTTACTAACCTTTTAGGGTTTCCTACCTCTTTTGATACATTCACCATGAGCCAAGAAGACCTTTTTGAATATAGAGAACTTGAACATTTTTGGGGAAGTTTAACGGGAAATGACGACCCTGAGGAGCATGAGTTTCTTTCTGGAAACATACATAACCCATCTTTTTGTTATTTCCATAAAATCCTAGCACACACTCTTTTTGGGAAGAAATCAAACATTACCACAGTTTCACGTGATGAACTCTTCATCATATTTTGTGCTTCCCAGAATCGTCCAGTGAATGGTGCCACTTATATGTTGGCGAATTTTGACCGCCTTATTCAAGATAACCGAGCACCAATTCAAATAGGCGGATTGATAACCATGATTGGTAATGCTATCGGATTACGCCAACCCATGCTTGACTTGAGCCCTTTTTGTAGCATTGCGCCTATGAGTATACCCTTCCTCTTCAACACTATGTTTATAGGAAACCTAGGACCTGAAGAGTTTGAGCTAATAATTAACAACCAAGTTCTTTGCCTATTCACCTTGCCTAGCCCGAGGACTAGTGTTCATAACCGAAACAATTGGCTCTACAATCTGAATGGAATACCTTCTCCTGTTAGATCTACTGAATCCATCCAAGACTATGAGATTTGTGACGACCAGATTCCTTATGCTGAGTCTGACCCTCGGACACCATCTGGTTATTATGATATTGACTCTCCACCTCATCCTATCCCGACCGAAGAGTCGGCAATACCTGATCTTAGACATCATATGCCCGGAACTGATTATAACACCGCCATTCAAGCCTTGATGTCAGAACAAGAAGGCATCAGAAAAGAGCTAACTAATATGGGACATGAATTTCTTGGATACATGAGCAGTATGACAAATCAATTCCACGAGTTGCTAAACCGTGTAAATTCCTTTGCTCCTCCGGCCAAAGATCCTACAAGTGGCTAGAAGTTTTTAGTTAATTAGTTTTAGTTTTAGGG
The DNA here is from genome assembly GCF_024323335.1 of Lathyrus oleraceus. Taxonomy (NCBI): domain Eukaryota; kingdom Viridiplantae; phylum Streptophyta; class Magnoliopsida; order Fabales; family Fabaceae; genus Lathyrus; species Lathyrus oleraceus. The sequence goes on from NC_066579.1 coordinate 175,695,878, forward strand.
AATCTATAGTTTCATTTAACATTATTTTAATCTTAGTATTTGTTTTCCATGTTTTCTTTTACCTTCCAATGTTACATTATGGTTATGTTTATGAAGCTATTGCATTATTGGTTTATTTTATTTTATTTTGTTCTATGCAACATCTATAATTATCAATAATGATATTTACTGTATGCTGCTTACATAGCCTATTAGAGAAAAAAATATATTTACACTATGGTGTAATAGAGTAGCATGCATGGTATTTCTAAAAAATATATCAATAGCAAAATAAAATAAACATAAGCAAAACAAAACAAAAACAATAAAATAATAAAAACATATTATGAAGCACCCACGTAAGTAACCGTTGCAAGCTGATTGGTGTGACGAGCGTAACACAAGCCATCACGGTCGTCACGCAAATGCATGTGACGCCCATAACACCTTCCGTCACGAGCGTGACAGCTTCAGGATAGGTGAACGTTAGTGACCGTTGGGGACACGACCGTTACCCACCCACCTTTTTAATTTCCCCATTCATTCACCTCTTTACTCCATCTCACTCACATTCCTCCACATTTATTTTTCTCTCACCCACTCCTCTTCTAACTTCCAAAAACTTTTCGTATAAATACCTACACTCCATTTCTCCCTAAACCACACCATTCCAACAAACCACTCTTTACAAATACATTTTCATCCTCTTTCCTTCTTTCAACCCACCTATCAATATGGCGGAAAACCAACAATTCAGAAATATCATCTTCCGATCCGAAGATGATAATTATCAACGAGAGCAATTCGATCGGTTTCAACAACGAGGTGTCGTCTCTACCAGGTATCCCGATTTAAATTGTTTACAAGAATTGGGTCGACCGAAAATGGTGTTTTGCAGGATGCGGATAAAATACCGGATGGTTGGGTTGTGTATGTGGGAAGCAAGTAGTGCATCCCAATTATCAGTTTCCACACCGGATATTTTTCTAAAGAGGTCGAAGGCGTTTATGGGCCACTGTGAGTTCGGAGGGATTCTTAGGTGGACTTGGTCTCCTACAGGGAACTGTAGCATGGCACTCAACTGATCTTGGGATAGTGAGTACTCGGTGTTGAACATGCGGAAAGTTGCGGTACCGGTTAAGTACTCGTCTTCACCGGTTGGAGTGGTGTATGAATAAGAACTTAAAAATTCTAAGGTGAGTGATGGGTAGGTAGGTTGATTGTGTGTGCAAAGAAAGGTTAAATCAGCAAGCCTAAGCATCCATTGTATACCTTGAAGTAGTCAATTCCAAGGAATTATTCTTCCTTCACTGCGTCTTTGCAATGGATACACAGGTAAACGCCGCTTCTTTCTTATTTCACCATATCCGCACCCTATGTGCTAGAGGTCGCCAACCTTTCGTGATTGGAGGATTAATAACCTCCATAGCACTTGGCTTAAATCTAGGGGACCAACTTCAAAATTTACAAGCTCTCCCACCCCTATTTATGGATATAAGCTATTGTCGCTCCAGCCGCTTAATCAAAAATAGGGTAGGCGGAAGGTATTATCTTATGGTGAATAACCAAGAAGTCCCAAGCATTGTTTTACCCAACATTGCCCTCACAGATGTCACCAACCTCGACCGATTCATCTACGACCTTAATGCTCCCGAAGCTACCGAGCCTACACAAGCAAACCCGGCCACGAACGAGTTTGAAGAAATGGAGCAAGGTGATCAAGGTCATGAACAATAGTCAGCCCCACTTAACCCTTCCGATAATGCAACCGGTCCATCCTCCCAACGTCGTCGAAGAAGAAGGCCAGCAACTAATGATGACATCATGGATGCTATTGATGCCATGCATGCGTAGAATACCGAAGTGATGCAACTGATGCGCCAGATGCAACAACAACAGGAAGCGAGGAATACAATAACCGACCTGCGGTTCACTGATTAATTTGCTCAACAGGTTTGATGACTTAGAAGTTCGTCAACGATCACCGGGCCCGAGAACAAGAGGACGTCGACAAAATTAAGCATATTTATCTATTTATTTCCTTTCTTTTCGCTTTTCTCTAAAAACATTGGGGACAATGTTTCATTTAAGTGTGGGGGGGGGGGGGAAACTTTGTTTCAGTTATGATTACTCCTCTTTCAACATTTCTTTTTCAAGTATGTATTTCCCTTTCATTTAAATTTTTATCTATTAAATATATATATATATTTATAATATATATTTATTTTAAAGTTAAGTCCCTAGTGTGAGAAAAAATTTTATTATCTATTCCCCTCAATTTTCTTGAGCCATAACAAAAATTCAACACACTCAATAAGTATAAAGGTTGCCTATTTTATCAAACTTGAGTAAAATTAAGACAAAAATTATTACCGCCCTAACGCTCTAAAAACCTCAACATGTTAGATCAGAAAAGTACCTATTATACCAATCCCTTGAACTTTTAGTTTTATAGTAACCCCGAGTAGTTTATACGAGAAGTCGGCACCATCTTAATAGCAAACTACGTGGAGAACCGATGAATATAAGTGAATGATTCCCAAGACAATATATTAGAATTTTTTTTTCAGGAAATGCACTAATTAAGTTAGGTGATCCTTACCCTATCATTTAATCCAAAGGTTGCGAATCCTACAAAAACATTGTATGAACGATCCATTGTGAGTTGGTTCAGCGGTTTCTGGTGCTGAACTTGGTAGGGCGGACTACGGTCCGATCCCCCGCAATCTGCAATGGACTAAATGACGAAGTTATCCAACTTGTGTACCAGAACTTCAAGCTAAAAAGGGGATCAGAATCACTAACCGGTTACTCTACTATGTACGCGAAAAGATAAAGGGCTTAATGTGATTTCGCTAGAATGAAAACGGGTGAAATAAGAGTAAAGGAACTAGGATAGCTATAATAGCGTGACTCGAACTGGTTTGCATAAGGTGGGGTTATCTGAGGTTGTAACGACAGTTGTTGATGTTAGGATTAAGCTCAAGTTATTTTTAAACGAGATTTACTTGCAACCTACTACGAATTGATGTGTGTTTAGAAATTTCATCCGGCTAATATTTTAAAACGATTTCTATATTGTATCTTGCTTGAGGACAAGCAAAAGTCTAAGTATGGGGGAGTTTGATAACATGAAATAATATCACATTTTTGGACTCGATTTAATTAAATTATATTATTATTTGTTTCGATTTATTTTATATTATTCGATATTACTTGGTATTTTCCTTCTATTTATTCCAGGCAACATTATTTGAAGCATACATGAAAAAGAAGAAAATGAGGTGCAAAAAGATGATAAGAAGCAATTTCCACTAAAGCCCAGCCCACAACTATCAACTAGAAGCGCTGAAGCTGTGACGACCGCCACACAAGGTGTGACGAGCGTCACGCCCCCCTGCTTTGTGTTACGAACGTAACACATGGTGTGACGAACGTCACACCCCCATTCCTATATTTTTGGGTTTGACGCGTAACAGAAGCACGTTCATCCTGCTTTTTCGCTTGACCAGTTGACGTGAGGAAACCTACTGAATGGAAGAAACGGCCACTTGATGAATTGATATAAATAGGACCAATTGTGGAACCCTGCAGCTCTCGCTCAATTTTCCAGTTTTCGGCACCGCATTATTTTTATTGTTTTTCTTATTTTCCAGCACTCTACTTTCCTAACAATTTTTATTTCCTTTTCTTTTCTAGTCAATTTTGAAGCATTCAATTTATTTTCTCACAATAGTTTCTACACCGGAAACTATTGTGTAATTTTTACTGGATCTAACCTTACGTTAGATCATAGTATTTTATTCCTTCGTTTTTATTTTCTTGTCCGATCGAAGATTGTAAGAACAAATCCAACCGATTTGTGGTGGAGAGTTCAAGCATCGAAGCTAGGAATAATCAAGACTTCTATTAATTTTACAGGTTCTTTAATTTTATTATTTAAATTTATATATGCTCTGCACTGCTATTTATTAATACTGTCTGTCCGATATGGCTGTATGTAAGCATAATTATTGTTTAGCTTGTTTAGCATGTCTGCCTAAATAAACTTAGATATCGGTATGTAAAGTAAGCGGAATGAAGGAATCAAAACTAAGTTGGTTTAATTTTGTTTAAAAACATAATCACTCTTTTTATGGTCTCAATTTACAGAGTTAATACCAAGGTTTTTGTACGAGAGTAAAAGACATAAAGAAGTTAAAATCAATAGAACGACAGTTTGAGCTTTTAACTGGACAATGTAAATTGGACATTAATTTTAAATCAGGGCGAAAGTAATTTTTAGAGTTAATTAAATTCTAATCATTTTCAAAAAGTATTTTTAAAGGTTAAATGTGAGGACGAGAGTTAAGCATTTAAGTTTAATTATATAATCTAAGTCAACAGAGCGAGAGTTTGAGACAAGGGTGTTTAAATGGTTAGCATTTTCTTAAAAAGAGTTTCTATAGATTCTATTGTTTTCAAAAAGTGATTTTGGACTTAGCTAATTAGTGATAGCGCACGTTAATATAAAGTCATAGTCTATTCAACAGAGCGAGAGTTTGAGAAAAGGCTTTTAACTCAATAGTGTCTACTGAAAAGGTTTACTTTAAAATTACGAAACCAACGGAGATTTGATTCCCTAATTACGACGAACTGCATACCGATATCCGCTTATTTGATATTTAATCTAGATCTTATTTTAGTTTTTTTTCCCTAATCAACAAAGTATCATCCGCCTTAGCTTTACGAAGTAACCTTAGAAAACGGTATATCGATTCATAAGTCCCTGTGGGATCGATATCTTTTATTACTACGCGATTAGACTGTGCACTTGCAGTTAATACCCCAATAGACTCATAAAGTCGCGATCACTTTCCCTATGCAAACTTGGAGTCAAAGAGCAACTAGGCATTGGGCCTTTAGAGTGCTATAAAAAGTCAAAGAGCAACTAGGCATTGAGCCTTTAGAATGCTTAAGTTTGAAGATGAACATTGAAAGGACCATATTCTAAGCTCCCTCTTATCCATTCTTTGATTGTATTATAAAACCTTTTGATGTGTGTTTTCTTGTGCTAGGAGTTCTAACTTGAGCTTATTTGGGGAACCATTACCATGAGCTTCTAAGAGAGAAGGATCCAAGATGCATTGAGGAGTCTTTCCAAGAATTCACCTTGATTGATGATTACTTGACCTTATGTTTTGTGTGATTGCTTATTCCAAAGGATGGGAGCTACTTGGATCATCCATATGATCTCAAGAGAGGAACTCCATTGTGATTTTGTTTCTTTATCCCTCATCTTTTTGCTTTACTTAGGACTTAGCCATTCTTCTTCTTCCCTCCACTCTAACCCAAGCCAAAACTTTTGTGCAAACATTTAACATTTGTTTTCAAACATTAGAAACCTAAGCCTTAGGCTTTTGATTTTCAAACCTTCTTTTCATAACACTTATTTTGAATTGAACCTTTAAGTCAATTTTGACCATTTTTGTACATGCTTCTAATTGGTAAATATAACCCATTCAAATGTCTTTTTGTGGTTCCAATGGCCACTTTCTTAATCAAGTTTTCCATAACCTTTAGCTATTAGGTTTGAGTTATCTTTGTGGTAGATGTAATACTCACCTACATCCTTAGTGATGGACAATGAGTCTTCCATGCTTATTATAGGGTTAACCCCTCACTAGCATGTTGAAGCTATCCCCACATGGTGGATTTGTGGTTTTAGGTTGAGTTTTGTCCCTTGGATAATAAAAGACCTTAAGGCTTTTGGACCAATCAAATCACCAACTCATTTTGAGATTTTTACCCCGAACTACGAGGTTTTGATCCTAATCTTTTTAAGATGGTACATAGGCAATGAGTTTATCCATCCAAACACAAAATGTAAATAAACTTGTATATTCTCCTCTCATCTCTTCAATCATGTTTGCACAAATAAATTGTTCACAAAAATAACAACCTTTACAACAAGTGTGAAAAGGGCTCCCTAGGAGTACCTAGGATGTTTTGGGTGCCTAACACCTTCCCATTACATAACCAACCCCCTTACCCAGATCTCTGTTTCTCTTTTACTAGTTTTTGTTAAAACTTTTAGGTTTTTGTTCGCTTTCTAACCATTCCTTTGGATAAATAGAAGTGCGGTGGCGACTCGACTTGTATGATTTACCTTGGATTTAGTCAATATCTCTAATGGTAACGAATACCCCGCTACAGTAACGAAATATGGGGTTGGACAAGATGAAGTCTCCCCCACACCTCCTAATTGCTCAATGCACCCTTGTGAGTCTCCCTTCATTGAGCCTAGAGCATTTTCCTAGCTATACCCCTAATTTTTAACCTATTTTTTGTGTTTTGTATATATCTTTTATTTATTATTTTCTTATTATTTATTTATTTATTTATTTTTGTTCTTTCTTTTATTTTGTTTAGTTTTTTAAAAACAATTTAACTCTTGCATTGATAGTGTGCCCCCCTTTTTATTATTTCTTTTACCTTTTTTATTGCTTTATTTTTTTAGTTTATTTTATTGTATTTTTAGTTGGTGCATAATTGTTAATCCAAAAAGATAAAATAATCATTAAAATTAACCTTTCGAAAATACTAAGATAAAAAGTATTTGATTAACATCAAGTACATTTTTCAAAATCCCACTAAACTTTTTTTCTTTAATAAGCACCTCATATCATTTCAAACCATTTCACAAACCATTTTCACTAATGCGATAAATCCTCGATCAACATCGAGTTTCTTTTCTGCTTACTTGAAGTGATTAAATCTTTTTGTTAATTAAACTTCGGATGAAAAAGAGAATGAGAGGTGTTCGCTTCACTATCTCTCAAATATTTGAATGATTGGCGCTTGCCATATTACTCAAACTTTTGTCTTCTGATTAAAATACTTTAAATAAACTTGGATAAAGAAATGGGTGACGCACGCCTCATTATTCTTTGAATAAGAAAGTGAGAGGTGCTCGCCTCACTACCACACATATTCGATTTCCGCAAACAACTTTCAATAAAATTTGAACGAAAAGGGGATAAGAGGTGTTCGCCTTATTATTCCTCGAATAATTGAATGTTTGGTGTGTGCCATATTGCTCAATTTTTTTGTCGTTCCTTCAAAATACCAAATACATTAAACTTATTTTCTCTCCCCCGTGCAACCAACAACTTAACTCTTTTTAGAAAGAACACTGTTCAATCCTTACGTGCATAACAAACTAGTGCTTAAGCCTCCGTAGAGAGTAGACAAGTCAATGTTTAGCCTTTAGAACGCGATCTAAATAGTTGTTCATTAAAAGACACCAACAAACCGTAGTCCCCGAACTACGAATGCTCTGATTTCCTTATTGAACTTTAAGGATACGTAGACACAAGATTTTGAGATATTTGCGAGCACACTAATAAAGAACATCCCTTTTATCCCTTTCCGAGGTTCCTATTCATTTCTTTTTTCAATCTTTTATTCACTCAAAGAAAACAAATAACATTAGCTAATATTCAAATCGCAAATTAGACAAAAAGGTTCCCATTGAATACAACATACGTGATGGGTGCTAATACATTTCCCTTGCGTAATCGACTCCCGAACCCGAATATGGTTGCAACGACCATCATTCTATTTTAAAGGTTTTATCGATATTTCCCTTTTCTTAATTGGAATGAATAAAGTTCGGTAATGACTCTGTTCGAATCATTTTTTCCGCGACCATCGCGAGGCATCGTATTTTTCGAGGTACAATAATTAGTGATAATCCATCATTAAAGGTGAGTATAATAGTCTCACCTATCGTTACACAATACAATTGTACTCTATCATACAAGAATTCATGGATAACTAGGACTAAGGCAGTTGGAACAATGTTCGACAATTGGGAGAAGTCGTACAAAGAACTTCCAAAATACTTGGTGACACTTAAGCATTATGCTATAGGGACTATTATCAATTTGGAAACGTTGTCGGCATATACCCCAGACAGGACTTGTGTTAGTGGGAATGACATATTCCATTGACTCTTCTGGGCGTATGAACCATGCATCAACGATTTTTCTTTATGTAAACTTATTATACAAATTGATGGAGCATGGTTGTACGTGAAATATAAAGGAACACTACTCATGGAAGTGGCACAAGATGACAACAACAACATTTTCCAATCGTGTTTGCACTAGTTGAAAAGGAGACTGTTGGTGGATGGTGTTTTTTCCTAAAAAATATACGATTAAACGTTGCTCCTTAGCCTAACTTATGTTTGATCTCATATAGACATCCATCAATTGTGAGTGCCTATAAAAACATTGATAACGACTGGCAAGATCCTCTTTCGACGCATGTCTACTGCATTAGACATATCGCTCAAAATTTCATGCGGGAGATCAAAGATAAGACGCTGCGGAAGAAGGCTGTCAACACAAGGTATGCGTTAACAAAACCTTCCTTCAAACACTATCGTGAAGATATCAAATTGTCAAATGCAGATGCAATAAGGTGGATCGACAATATTCAATTGGAGAAGTGGACTAGGGCATACGACAACGGTAAATGATGGGGCCACATGACAACAAGTCTTATGGAATCAATGAACTTTGTCTTCAAAGGCATCATAAACCTGCCAATAATCGCTTTAGTGTGAGCAACCTATTTTAGACTAGGGACGTTGTTTGAGATTAGACGTTCCAAATGTTGTTCAATGTTATACTTCGAGCAGTTATTTAGTGATGCTTCAATGAAATTCATTAAGGAGGAGGCTTCCAAAGCTAACACACATGTGGTCACAATGTTTGACCGTACTAAAGGTTAGTTCAGTGTTGCTGAGTAAATGGATCACAATAAAGGCAGACTGATGGGACACTATCGAGTGGAACTAGATAGAGGTTGGTGCAACTGCGGAAAGTTCCAAGCCTTTCATACGCCATATTCCCATGTCATAACGACATGTTCAAAGGTTCGACAGGATCCTTCCAACTTACTATCCGCCGTTTACAAAGTCATAAACCTATGTAATGTTTACAACATTAGCTTTTAGGTGGTAGAAAAAGAGGATTATTTGCTTGCATATCAAGGATACATACTCTGGCATAATAAAATAATGCAAAGAAAGAAAAAGGACCGTCCAAATAGCACCCGTATTTGAACCAAAATGGATACGACAAACAAAATAGTGAGATTATGTAGTTTATTCGCCAGCCCGAACGTAATCGTACAAAGTGTCCCGGTGTTGGACCAAGCACAACAACATAATTTTAAATGCAACCCTTTTGCTTTATAGTAAAAATAACTTTCATTTCATAAATATCATAACATTCAGTTTCAATAACTTGAAAACAACAAGTAAACAGTAATTTAAACAACAATTAAACAACAACTAAACAACAACACAAACAACTACAATAATTAAACAACATCATAAATAAATACAACAACTAAACAATATAACTATGCGATTACAACCATCAAAATAGTTTGTAAGAACTATACATCATCATGTGAACATCTCTGTCAGTTTTAACATTCACCCAAAAAAAACTTCTCCATTTTGTTTGGACGTGGTATCAAGCCTTTAAATTCTTCTGATATTTTCACCCTCTAAAATGTGTCAATCTAACCAACGAATCAATGTCTTGTTAAGATGTTCGAACGTTTCTATATTCCATAGTCGGATCTTCATCGGAGGCTTTACTGCCAAATAAATTAAATCAACATTTCTCTCGTGAATATAAGGACATATATATATATATATGAAGATATTTTAAAGAAAAATTAAAGGAGATTGAAGAAAAATGAAAGGAGATGGTAAGAAGATGTGTGAAAAATAATGGTAGGTGATGTTGTATTTATAGAGGTGAAAACAAAAAGTAGTAGCCACACGGAGTGACGCATACACTATGCATGCATGCATGCGCCACATGCAATGACGCTATAGTGGAACATCCCAAAGCATGCACCAATTGCATTGACTTGACATGCATGCATGAGCCACTAAGTGTAACACCCTAAAAACCCACGTGGAATTATCAAAGAATTTAATTAACGAAATATAATCACTTAGGGTGTCACTCACAACAATCATAACTTGCTTCATAACACGGGTTACAACAAAACATTTTACTGCATACATTTGCATTTAGGATGTTTACACGACATCCAACTCATCTGAATAACTTTGCAGTAGAATCATAATAAAAAACATACCAACTTAAAATCTCATAATAGTTTTCATAACAAAATTAAAAGCACCGACTCGTGAGTCTTCTCCAAGTACTATCACACCAAAACATAAAACAAATACGAGAACATGCATTGTCTCTCAGAAAATTCCAACACAAAAATAATAATTTGCTCCCTAGTGTTACATATAAGATTATAACTAAAGATAATACAAATAAACTAAAGAAAATAGCTCTAGGAGCTAACTTCCACTCACAATAACGTCTCTACTTTTTAGTATCTGCACGATGCCCATGTAAAGACAACATTCAAATAGAAGGGGTGATAATTCATTTCAATAACAACAACATAGAATGTAAAATAGAGTAAAACATCTACACAGTCATGCACAATAACATATCACATTCTCACGCCCAAATTATCATCAACGTCCCATATAACAACACCATCATTACACATACTCATATTTCACGCATATATTTCATTCATGCTCTGCGACTCACGACAACGACAATGACTCATATGCATGTGGTACCAATTCAATGTTTGATTCTTCTTACGAATTTAATTACCCATTTGAAATCCCGAATTCCCCCTTCTGAGTTCCGGATAATCCTTTTGTCCCCCTTAGGACTTATGGCTTATCTATTTTAACATAATAACAATGAATGTATGACATGATAATAATGCAATTAACACAATAATTATAATAATATTTAATGACCCACAATCGATCACACAATTGCAACCATGTGTAACATAATCCACCATTCTGAACTACCACCAATATAATCAAACATACCACCCCAATCATTCACAACACATTAAATAATTTGTCAATACATACCTCGTCCATATTCGTGACATCATGCACTTTTTTCCCATCCACTACCAACCTCTGATAAAATCGTTAAAAATAGTTTATCTCTGAAAGAAAGTTATAACCCTTTGTTTTTGGTAGCCAACTCTTCATACCCCGTCCCAAAATGATTTACGAGTTAAAAGTTATGATAAAAATCGTGCACGAAGGTGTTACCAAAAAATTATTGTTCTGAAATTTCCAGCATAATTTTCATCTTCTCCAACCCCAAAAACGACCAATAAATCATCACGGAAAAGAATTAAACCTTCCTTTACCCTTCCATTCATATCCTTATTATTGAACCAAATTCCCACCTTATCTTGTAATTCTAGAAAAATTCATACTTTTGGCTATGACTTCGCTTCCCTAGAACTCTCTTTAAGTTTTCCTTATTTTTCTCTTATCTTACCTCTTTTTCTCAAATTCCAAAAGTTTCACCTCACTTTTCTCTTCATAATTCAAAAACCTAATTTCTATCTTTTTAATATTCCACTAAAACTTAACTTATTACTGACTTACATTATTTATTTTAATTATCCACAATTCACACTTTTCACCCCAAATTCATTATTTCTTTTTATTTTATTATTTTATTTAAATAATAACACTAAAATATCATTTAATTAATTAAATAATTTTAAATAAATTTACGAACCTCTAATTACTCGTCACACTCTCTACTCAGTGGTCACCCACTCTTGTTTCCCTAATACATCTCAATTATCACACAAATAATAATTAGATGCACACATTAAATTATAATTAATTAATATAAATAATTTCTAGACAAACAGAGCGTTACACTAAACATGATACCTTAGTGCAAGTATCAAATGCATGCGCCATACCAAATAGCGCATGCTTTAGAGGGATTTTTTTTTTTTAAATGTTATATTAATAATTAATTTGAAAAATGTATTATTTTGATATTATTTTTGAAAGTAGTAGTTATATAAAAAAAATTCAAACAGGTCACTTCAACTAAGTTTACATGTTGTTTGAAATAACATCACAATTTTATTAACAAGCAGATCATGTATCTATGTTTAAGTTTATTGGTGTTTCTTTTTTCCTTTTAGGTGTATCATATAATTCTAACTACAATGATAATGTTGATAAGGTCACAAAATATTACTATAATCATTGGCAGCATCTCGGCTTAATAGAATTGTGAATATAATGTAAAAACAAAAAAATGCATCCTTTTGACATGAGCTATTTATTGCATATTTAAATATATTTAAAGATAATATTTTATATATTAATGCAAGTAAAATAAAAAATATAAAAAAGCGAGATATAATAAATGTTATTAATTAAAATTTATATAATTAAAATAATAGTTATATAATTAAATATGAGAAAAATTAAAAGTTGTTTTTAATTTAAGTTTATACTTTAATAAAAGTGAAAATCATACATAATAAATAGTGTGTTTGTTTGAAATTTTAGCAAGATACATGTAATACAAAATAAAAATTGATTGCGGTAATAATTTTAGTGATAATAATTAGAACTTAATAATTTGGAAACATTATAGTTTTGACCTCTATTTGAATATTTAAATATAAGAATCGACTTAATTTATATAATTATATAATTGTTAAATAAATAAATGATATTGTATAAATTAAATTATAATTAAATTGAGAAAGGGTGAACAGTGTTTGAAAATATGTTCAATGTATATATTTTTATTTATTTTGTTATTGTTTACTATTTATTTACTTATTTTAGTTTATTATTTTTATTTTTATTTATTTACTATTTATTTGAAACAGGTTCAACCTATTTAATTTTATTCGGTAAAAAGTTAACCACAGACATTCATATCAAAACTCATAATGTTTAAGTTTAAATGTGATTGTAAAATAAAGAAGAAAGTATTTTCACAATTATTCTACTTTCTAAATTTACAACATATAAAATTTTTATAAAATTTTAATAGTGATCAGAGTAGACTAAGTGTTACTCTATTTTTTAATCCATACTTTTAATATTTATTTATTTAAATGAGATAAGTTTATAAATAATATCAAAGTAAAAATAATATTTAAATATAAAAAAATTCTCTTAATCCAAATACTTATTATATGAAAAAAATTATATTTATGATACAAATAACAATAAATATACAAGTTAATTGCAATATGATGATTCTATTATTTTTATCCACCATTTTAAAATCCACGAATTTGATCCTCTCGATCCCTTTTTAGAATTAAAATTCAACATAAAATTAAAAAGAAAAAGATTAAAATAATAATTTTTAAAATAAAAAGATCAAAATCAAAAATTAAAATAAAATAAAGATACTAAAATTACAATTAAATTAAAAACATGTATTTATTTAAAGAAATAAATACTTCAAATAATTTTGTTGTTTTTTAAATTATTATTAAATATTTTACAATATATATAGATGCTTTTTTAATCCATGCATCTCATATTATCAAAATTTAAACCGTTTATTTATAATATTAAGGATATTTTTCAAAAGATTTTAAATAAAAAAAATATTACATTAAATACAATTTTTTAAAATATATATTTTATTTTTTAGATAATTTAATTATTTTTATTTATAAATATTTTTCAAACAAAACATATATTTTTAAATTTTTATCAAATACTTGTAACACCCGTTAGCATTTGATTAATAAGTGTAATGTCTCTCTTTCCCGGAATCAACACGAGGCACACACATGATAGGTTATTTAAGTATATCTAAATTCTGCATGTGCGAGATATAGAGAAAATAAAATAAAACAAAAAAATCAGACATAAAAAAAACAATTTCAATAATCTACTAAATAAAAGAAAATATAATAATTCCATTTTCCCCTAGCTGGAAAATAGCTTTTTCTTTTCTTTATGCCATCGAAATCAAAAACACCAAAAACCAAATCCAACACAACCATAACCACCGCCACAACAACGCAACACAGTAGAAAAGAATCATCATCACACAAACACAACCAACGCATAACAACACCACCGAACCTAAACCTTTTCTCTCTTTTATTTTATTTCCCGATTTACCCTCCTCTTCTTCTCTTATTTACCATCCTAACCCTCCTCCTCCTCCACCCTCATCTATGGCCGCGTCGCTCCTTTTCCTTTCCATAACCGCTCTCTCCCTTCTTCAATCCGCATCGGCTTCTTCCTCCTCCTCCTCCTCCTCCTCCGCCTGCATCCCTACACCTCCTTCGTTTATCTATCAACTTCAATCTCAATGCCCAATCTACATCCAATCCAATCCACCGCTTCAGGTTCATCTTTCTACCCTAATTTTCGATTTTTCAGACGTAACTTTCATGATTTAGATCATTCTGGTTAATTATTGTTTTTTATTTCTCTTATTAAATTAATATCTGGATGTTCAAATTGTTTATTTTTTTGGATTTTGTTTCACCTTTGATTAGGATTTAATTTAAGTGTAAATGTTTTTTTTTTAAATAATCATAATTGTTAGATCATAAAAATTGTTTAACTTTAATCCTAACTGCTTATGAATTATTGTGATTTGTTGATTGGATAAGACTTTGTATTAAAATTAAACTACTTTGATTATTGTATGAAAATGGTTAATAATTAACTCAGTATAGGTTACGATAGGAAGCTGAATGAGTATTATGTAGGAGATTCATAGTTCTATAGATTCCAATTTTTTTTTCTTTTTCTTTTGAAAATATTCTGATGGTGTGGAATTGGGAATAATATGAGATGAGACCTATTTGGATAAACAACTTATTTGCAGATTATAGCACAAATGCTTAACAAAATAAACGCTTATGAATAAGCTCGCATAAGCTCTATTTTATAATTTAAATTGTTTTTAGATATGTTATAAGTTGTTTTCATTATCTATCTTGAAGAATTTATAAAAATAAATTAAGAAAAAGCCAAATTAGTGTCGTAAGTTCTCAAATAAGCCAATCCAGGAAAGACATGTTGGGGTAGTTTTATGTAATTTTGTAGTTTTGTGATTATTTTTTTGAACTGTTTTGCTATTTTGTAGCAAACAATTGAATTCATTGCACGGTCCTTTCTTTGAACTTTGTAGATTTTTTGCTTCCACTTTAGGAGGAGGGTAGGTTTTATCACAATCCTTTATTGCTTTGATTGGACTCAATTATTGTACTGTTTTACTGTTTCTGCATTTTGTTTGAATTGTTGAATCAGGGTCAGTTTTTGTTGAACCCTCTGGAGTCAAAGTCAGAAGCTGGCTAGTTTTAAAAAATGAACCTTTTTCGCAAGTTTATGATTGAGGATTTAATTTGTTGCATATATATTTTTGATTTAATTATGCTTTTGCTGACTGAATACCAGTTTGCATATTCTGATTGATTTCCAATGACAGTATTTAACTTTTCATTTGATTTGTTCAGGTGGATGGAAATTTCATAGAAGAAGTTCTATCGGGCAAAAAGAAGACCGAGTCTGTCTCTATACTCTTCTATGCTTCCTGGTGCCCATTTTCACGCATGATGCTTCCTAAATTTGAAACTCTTAGCTCCATGTTTCCTCAAATAGAGCATTTTGTTCTTGAGCAATCGTCAGCTTTGCCAAGGTTTTTAAGCTATTCCTGCTTCTATTCTTAATTCCCTGGATAATAATCATTATGAACTCGATTTCTTATGTTGTATGGGATGCTTCCTATTGGTTATGCTAAATGATGCCATTAAGTAGTTTTTAATCAATGTTTTTAAAATCCTGACTGAAGATTGAATTAGTGAGATTTTCAGACCATGTTCAATTGGTTCAATCGATTCAGCTATGGTTGAACTGGATGACATAAATAAATAAGTAAAAGAAAATGGTCCGTTTCAATCAGGTTGCCGTGCAATTGGGATCAAACTGGCTGCTTCTTGGGCTGTTTTTTTTTAAAAACATTGTTTTAAATATACTAGTATTGTTTCATTTTCTACTCTGTATATTGTAAATGAATTTGAATTCAGTAGAAACTATGGGGGCACTATTCATTTAGCTAGAGTTATAAATCTATGTGATGTTCAATTTTGCTCTATTTTGCAGCTTATATTCAAAATATGGAATCCATAGCTTGCCTTCAATATTATTGGTGAACCAAACCTCAAAGTTGAGGTATCGTGGCCCAAATGATTTTCTCTCTCTATTGGAGTTTTATGAAAGAAACACAAGTAAGCATATCCTGATTCTTGTTTGTAAGTAACTTCAGTGACCGATAAAAGCCTGATCATGTAAGCTTATACCTGCATTTATCTGTGTGTCTATCTTAGGGTTTGAAGCAAGTAGTAATAATGCCATCGGTCAAACAAGCAGTATGATGATGACAGGCGACGAGAATTCGAGTCTGAAGTCATTGATTGGTCTCTCACTTAAAGAAACATCCATGAGGGAACCCTACTTATTGTTTTCTGTGATGTTTATCTGTTTAAGGATACTTCTTTTTGTATTTCCCAAGATCCTATCGCGTCTCCGAGCATTCTGGGTTTCCTGTATTCCTAATCTGAACATGCAAATATTTGGTGAGACAAGCCAAGTGATCGGACGTGTGCTTCAAGTGATTGATGTCAGGAGGATTTGGACAAAGCTAGGACTATGCAAGACGAGGATTTTTCACGAGAGGGCAAGGAGTGCGCGGGTTTTGGCTTCATCTTTGGCTTCTGTTTCTCTGGGCGAGTCGTCATCCGCCAGATAAATCATTCCGAGATTTGAACTAACAACTTTAATATGGTGTTATGAGGGTAGTTAAGAGTTTGTCTTTATTAGATAATATTCTCAAGATGCAGTTGAAGCTTGGCACCACATAGTTTCTCTCTCCCTCCTCTCTCTTTCTTACTCTTTCTCTTATTTTATTGGTAGATCGAATAGCCAAATGTTGATTTGTGTTTGAGTTTTTTTTTTTTTTTTGAGGAACAGGCTTGTAAATTTGAGAACTGTTGTCCTTTTGTGTAAATTAGTTCTTTCTGAATGGAATTATATACATGGTAGTCTTATGAACATCCTTTCCCTCCCTCTCATATATAAGCCATTTAAAACACAACCAACACTGTTTCTAAAGTCTTCAATGTTTGGACATTGAACAAGTGAGACTTCCCGAATGAATAAACCTGGCACCCCACAGTTTCTTAAACCTGACACCCCCACATTATGAAATTATTTTTATGCCTTTATTATTTTTTATTTATTTTCTATTGTGTTATTTCCGATAGTGAACTATACCGTTTTTCAGAATTTCTGATAAAATACATAAAATTTCGAATCAGAAATTTAAGGTTGAACTATCGGAAATTAGGCTTTTTATCAGAAATTTTGAATGAAAATTTCATTGGCATTTGAAAATTATGAAAATATCTGAAGGATCAGATTTAACTGTAGGGATGACAGATTTATTTCTTGACTTCTAGAGAAATTGTTTGTTTTGTGTTTATATAAGCTTTTAAAAGACCTGTTTGTTTTAATATTAAAAATAAATATATTTTCTAATTTTATAAAAAGTTTTTCAAAATATTATAAGTTTTTTTAAATTCACTTTTTTATAAATTGAAAAATTAATTTTGACTTCTTATAACATAAATAACATAAATATGTAAATATACATTATAGTTAAAATCAATATTTTAAAAATAATTTTCATCAAAAGTTATATGAAATAAATTTAGAACTAAATATTTTTGTAAATTTTGATGTAAACTAAAATAATATTTTAAAAACAACTATTCCAATTAAGCTTTTTATTAAAAATATTTTTTACAATTTTTTTAAACAAAAATGAGTGAAATTTATTTAAATAGAATAAAAAAACCGGTCTAATAAATTTAAATAAAAATTTGAGAATTCTTCCTGCCACCTTCCAAATTTCGTGCTTTTATATCCGTTCATATTGCCCAAGCTATCATTGACTTAAAATTAAATGAAAATTCTAAACACAATTTTCGATAACAAAATTTTCGATACAGTTTAAAATTTTCGATATACATTTTAAATTTCTGGTATACTGGATATTTTAAAATTTTCGATTTGTTTCATTAATTTTCAGAAATTTGAAATTTACATGTGATTATCGAAAATTTTAATCTAAATGAAATTTTTGGTCGGGTTATTTTTTTGATTTTTTGGACGTTCAGGATTTTGTCGACAGTTTTGGATGGTTATGATTGTACCGATAATTTTGTGTAGTTCGGAATAAATAAAAAGTTGTAGAAATATGGGGGTCACATGTTTGATAAAAACATCTCAAAATATGTCTCTTCCTCAATTTTTAATTAAGAAAGAAATGTACTTTAACAAAGCTTCATCTTCTGTAGAGTATCGACTTTTGGATGACATCACAACTCTCGTCAGCCTGACATCCAAGTTGAATGGATTATTCTCTGATACCGGAACTAGGAAGGTGAAAAAGATCGAGTTTCGTGAAGATTGAATTAATACTAACGGGAGAGTGAAATACAACCTTATTGAGTTGAAGACCGATAAAAATGTGAAGAAAATGTGGAAATCATTTCGTCGTAGGATAACAAAGAGGTCTATCGATTTAGATGTCAGGCTTTCTGTTGACGACATAATGGAGATGTTGAAACGTACATAATCATCTGGCAATGTTTATGTTTTTCTTATTTATTATTGTTTTCTTAAGTTATTTTAAGTTAATGTTGACGTTGTATCTGTATTTCAGTTAATGTTGATGTTTAAGTTATGTCATCAAAAATATTATGCAATAAAAAGTTATGATGAAAAAGTTTGACTAGCATACAAATAATACATAATATACGAAATCCCTGATATACAAAAGATGTCTAAATAGGCCTCTGACGTGCTATGTTTGCAACCCGAGATAATCCAGTATAAACCTCGCCATTTGGATTTATCAAACCCATGAGGTTACTCATAATAACTGCAATCATCTAGAGATGCCGCTGAACACTGGCATCAGCTGTAGGAGGCAGCGACAACACGTCATCAACAGGTAGCCCAACACTTGAAGGCCCCGCATCAGCAGTAGGTGGGATGATATGAAGGTGTGATACAATGAGGTACCACTCTAAGTAACCATCCTCACACTACAATGCGTTCTGAACCCTATCGGATCTCTAATGACACGACAAGAGATGATGAAGTTACTCTGAAACCACCAATCAATGTCCGTAGATGGTATATCTGGAACTGGTCGTAGGATACTCTGAACATAATCATACTATCGCAAACACCTCTCAAGCAAGTGTCTAGCAACCATGGTCTTCTGCCGTATATAACCTGAATATAATGACGATTCCTCGAACTCACGATGGACTCTACGACGAGTGTATGGTGTCCAAACGACATCATCTATAGCCAGTGCATCGGGCCTCCTCCTGTACTCAGCAACACCATCGAGATGTATCTGCCTGGCCTTCCATCTCTTCTCCCGTGGGAATCCCACTGGGCAATGTTGCATCCTCATGTTACAGATGTTGGGAAAATGCTCGTATATCCAACACTGATGTCAAAACAGAGACACAACACATAATAAATTAGAAATGCTATTTGTAATAATTAAATAAGAAATCAACAACAACTAATAATTTCAAATATACCTGTAATAAACTCAAATAGTCAGCAAGCTGTTTGGTCTCAAAGATAGTCGTCACTCCAAGGGTTGTATATGTAACAACTCAATTTTAGTAGTTATTTCTTATATTATTATTATTATATTTTATTTTATTTATTTGGAGTGTTAATTAATCAATTGGTTGTTAGGTAGTATAATAATCGATTATATTAATTAATTTGGTGTGTTAATTAATTATTTAGTTCATATGAGATATCATGAATAATTGAATTAATTAACTTGGTGTGTATATTGTGTTAGTTTAATTTAATTGAACTAATTAAAGATATTTGAATATTAGATCTTATTGGGCCTATTAATTAAATTAGAGGTATCATTCTTTAAGCCCAAATATAATACTAGTATATAAGAGGTGAGGAGAGTGAGAATTAGGATTCATTTAATCATTGACGGCAATAGAGAAAGAAAAGAGGAAAAATAAGGAGAAGAGGGGAAGAACAAGAGAGAAGCTAAGGTTTCCAGAAAATTGAAGAGGTAAGGGGGGAATCCTTATTATTCTGGGTTAGTATGATTGGGTCAATGGGTAGAAGTATGCTTAGGTTAAAAATCCCTAATTTTATATGGTTGTTTGAAATTGTTAGGTTGATGAGTATTCTTGATTTGTGGTGATTGGATTGTGTTAAAACTGCAAATTAACGTTATATACTTAAAGTATTGTATGGGGTATAATTTTCTGAACGTTTGGCTTTTTACGGAATCGAAATCGGAGGTCCGAAAGTCCTCCAACGATGAAAAATGCAGAAAATTATGCATTCTGTTTTGTGTTAACGCAGGAATAACATTCTGTTTTTGCGTTAACCGGTTAACCAAAGGCGTTAACCGGTTAACACTATTGAAAACCTGTTAGAATTGTGTTCTATTTTGCGTTAACCGATTAACCAAAAACGTTAACCGGTTAACACTGTTGAAATCTACCAGGAAGTGTATTCTGTTTTGCGTTAACCGATTAACCATAAGCGTTAACCGGTTAACACTGTTTGAAAAGTGAAAAATTAAGATTTTAAATGCTGCATTCGTTTTGGAATGAAATCTATGTATACGTATTTGATGATTGGCCTATATTTGTGAATGATATATTGTTATGAATGTGTATATGTACCATTGGTGGATAATTCATAGAGTTGAATTATGCTGATATGTGGAATGTTAAGATGGTAGAGATGATCTTAATTGCATATGTATTAGTATTTGTACATTCATTCATGGCATGGTCGGCTTCATAGTGGAAGCGGTGAAACTGTGGGTTCACATAGACGTTGATCCTTAATTAGAAATAGGCGTAGCATACGTTGATCCTTAATTGGAAATAAGCGTAGTAGTGGCTTGGATTCTAGATATTGAATCGGAAAGCGGTGAAACTGTGGGTTTACATAGACGTTGATCCTTAATTGGAAATAGACGTAGCATACGTTGATCCTTAATTGGAAATAGGCATAGTAGTGGCTTTGATCTTGTCCGGATCGGAAGCGTGGCTTGAATTCTAGATATTGAATCGGAAAGCGGTGAAACGTTGGGTTCACATTACGGTACCACATGCATAGAGTCACATGTCTTGCATTGAGTCACATTAGAGTTATGTGATAATTGAGTGTATGCATTATTGTGATTGTGATGTGTGTAATTGAATTTGATGATGTTTGGATACATAACTTGGCAATGTATGTGATTATGTGATAATTGTGGTTATGTGTATTTTTGAGAATATAACATGGGATTTGAATATTATACTCCTTGAGTTTTTATGTGTGCTTGAAACATGTGAAATAAATGTTGGTTAATATTATTTACATGGTTATACGACGTGTGATGAATTCCTTTACTTGTTGATTTAATCATTGTGCTTTATTATACTTCTTCATAATGATTTGAATTCTCACCCTTTCTGTTTGAATGTTGCCTTTACATGGGCATCGTGCAGATACTCCAGAGTAGTATTGCTGAAGTAAGTAGACGGTAGCTCACTCGAGATTAGCCGGAGAGTTCCGTATTTTAGTTTGAAGACTAGGTAATGAGTCAATGCTCTGGTCATGTAACACTGGGTAGATTAGTAGTATTGAACTCATATCTGATTTGGATAAGTATTATGTTATTGCTTGTGAACATGCTTATTTGCAATTGGTGTTTGAGAGGCCATAATGCCAAATATTCTGATTATGGTTTTATTTTATCTTGAGAAGATTATTGATAGATGATCATGGTATGGGACATGGATCATTTTATGAAATACATGAATATTCATTATTTTCCGCTGCGAACGCATATTCTTGAATATTCATGATAGTTGAAATGTGTTATTTTAAATGACCAGGTGTATTGTATATTGATGATGAATGATGTTTGGTTTTTGAAAGCTTTTAGTTTTTGAAAACGTCGATGTGACTCCCTTTTGTTTATATGCGTGCTTATTTACTCTGATTATATGTTAAGTATTTTGGGGTAGAAAAAGGGGTGTTACATTAGTGGTATCAGAGCAGGTCGGTCCGTCCGGCCAGGTTGTTTAATTATGTTTGTTCCCTAGTATGCGACATGTGTGTGAGAACACTGTCGATGCTTGTTTTATTTTCCATTGGCAGGTTGGGAATGAGATAAGTGGGGGAGAAGTGTCTGCTTATCTTGAATGTTCCAATTGTATCGAGCTTGGACATTATGTTGTTGCATGGAAGAGTTTAGTGTTGGCTAGTTAACCTGGTTTGAGAAGACAGTTATTTTTTCCTGAGGTTGGTGCGAAGGAAGATTGGTTTGTGCCTGCTAAGCAAGTTGATGAATCGGTGTAAGATGGGGCCGAGTTGTTTATGTTGTTGGCAACTTTAGATATTCGTGAGAAGAGGACGATTGAAGAACTGCTAATAGTTTGTGAGTTTGCGGAGGTATTTCCTGAAGATATAAGTGATTTACCGCCGGAACGTGAGGTTGAGTTTTCGATTGATTTAGTTTCTGGAACTAGTCCTATATCGATGGCTCCCTATAGGATGTCTGCTTCTGAGTTGAAAGAGTTGAAGAGTCAACTTGAAGACTTGCTTGAGAAGAGGTTTATTCGTCCTAGTGTGTCGCCGTGGGGTGCACCTGTTCTGTTGGTCAAGAAGAAAGAAGGTTCTATGAGGTTATGTGTCGATTATAGACAACTAAACAAAGTGACGATTAAGAACAAGTATCCACTTCCGAGGATTGACGATCTGATGGATCAGGTGGTTGGAGCTTGTGCTTAGCAATATTGATTTGAGGTCTGGGAAGTTCATTGAAGGATTTTCTACGTTGTCGTTACCATTGACGCAGTTGACTAGGAAAGGTCAAGCTTTCATTTGGACTTCACAGTGTGAAGCGAATTTTCAAGAGCTTAAGAGAAGATTGACTACGACTCCTATTTTGATTTTACCGGATCCGTTAGAAACTTTCGTTGTGTATTGTGATGCTTCTTTGTTGGGTTTGGGAGGTGTTCTGACGCAAAAAGGGCAAGTGGTAGCTTATGCTTCAAGGCAACTTAAAGTTCATGAGAGGAATTATCCGAAGCATGATTTAGAGTTGGCCGCCGCTGTGTTTGTGTTGAAGCTTTGGAGACATTATTTGTTTGGATCGAGATTTGATGTGTTTAGTGATCACAAGAGTTTGAAGTACTTGTTCGATCAGAAAGAATTAAATATGAGGCAAAGGAGATGGTTGGAATAGATTTGAGTTTGGTTTGTGAAGCGACACCTTCGTGTGTTAAGCTTGGTATTTTGAAGCTTACATGTGGCATTCTTGACGAGATTAGAAAAGGTCAAAAGTCAGATTTGAAATTAGTCGATGTTACGACATTGATTAATCAAGGCAAAGGTGGTGACTTTCGGATTGATGAGAATGGTATCATGAGATGTCGTGATCGAGTTTGTGTTCCGGATGTTGCGGATTTGAGAAAGAGGATTCTTGAGGAAGGGCATAGAAGTAGTCTGAGTATTCATCCTGGTGCTACTAAAATGTATCAAGACTTGAGAAAGATGTTTTGGTGGCAAGGTATGAAGAAGGATGTAGCGGAATTTGTGTATTCATGTTTGACTTGTCAAAAGTCAAAGATTAAACATCAAAAGCCGTCTGGTTTGATGCAACTGTTATCTATTCCCGAGTGGAAGTGGGATAGTATCTCTATGGATTTTGTTTCGGGTTTGCCGAGAACATTGAGTAATTGTGAGGCGATTTGGGTCGTTGTGGACAGGTTGACGAAATGTGCTCATTTTATTCCGATGAGGATGGATTATTCGATGGAGAGACTTGCTAAGTTGTACATCGAAAGGATTGTGTGTTTGCATGGTATTCCGTCGAGCATTGTTTCAGATAGAGATCCGAGGTTCACTTCGAGATTTTGGGAAGGTTTGCAAAGTGCTTTGGGTACGAAGTTGCATTTGAGTTCGACATATCATCCGCAAACTGATGGTCAAACGGAGAGGACTATTCAGTCACTTGAAGATCTTTTGAGGTCTTGTGTTTTGGAACAAGGAGGAAATTGGGATAGTTTCTTGCCTTTGATCGAGTTTACGTATAACAACAGTTTCCATTCGAGTATTGGAATGTCACCTTTTGAGGCTCTTTATGGCAGAAGGTGTAGAACTCCTTTGTGTTGGTACGAATCGGGAGAGAGTGCTGTGGTTGGACCCGAGTTGATTCAAGAGACTACGGATAAGATTAAGATGATTCAAGAGAAGATGAAGGCTTCTCAGAGTCGTCAAAAGAGTTATCATGATAAGAGGAGGAAATCTCTTGAGTTTGAGAAAGATGAGCATGTGTTTCTTCGAGTTACGCCTGTCGCATTACGCGAAAAACCGGCGGGAAAACAAGAACAACAGAGCCGCCACCGTGCGTTATTTATCCCAAAAGAGGGAAAGGAAACGCTCAGAGTAAACCTGGGAAAAAGCATGGTCTCGCGACCAAAGAGAATGGGATCGGGAGTCGGTTATGCGAAGGGAAGGTATTAGCACCCCTACGCATCCGTCGTACTCGACGGGATCCACGCACAATAGGAAGGAAAATGGTTGCTAAAGCACTGCTCACAAACATTTATACAGGCTGAAAGAGACACAAGAAAACAAACAAGACTGACTCGGCAGGATATCGCATCCTGGGCCTACTTAGTCTATCAAGCATAGACATCAGAGTCAAAGTAGTTCGGACCGGGGAAACGACACATGCTCGCTAGGATGTCGCATCCTATGCATACGTATCTCCTTTGGACGAAGGAGAATCAGAGCATTCGTAGCTCGGATAACACGCACACAAACAAACACAGGCAAAGGCAAACGTGGAGCCTGAATGCCAATCACTGGGCTTACATCAGCATCCGAACCCAACACACGCACACTGGAACCCGAACGCCACTCGATGGACTTACATCAGCTTCCAAGCACACAACAAGAAGAAGGGTCTCGATTGCAACCAAGGCAAGAGAAAGGGAAGGTCTCAATCGCAACGAGGGCGAGAGAAAAGAATTAGTGTTAGTTGTTAGTCAAACTCGACAAGACATCGCATCTCGTGCCTACGTATCTCATCTGGACATGAGAATCAGAGTTGCCGTAGTTCGGCTAAACTATTCCTGTTGGTTTGTGTTTTTTAAGTGGACAACGTCACTACGCAATCTACCGGATGCTCAACCTTTGGAGACTTACTCACCTGTAGTAGAAGGAGTTGACGTATCCTTAAGAGGGGATAATGTTTGTTTGTGTTTTAGGAAAGCTCAAGCAAGAAAGGAAGTCCTATATGAAGGAACCGTGCTACCTTAACTGACATGCAAACGAGACTACGCGGAGTCTAGCAAACCTAGGGGATACAATCACACCACACAAACATATACAGCATGAAATAAACACACCAACAAGGGGCTCAAACATCAGGGCTAGGCTTTAGTCGAGGGGTCATATCAACCTCAACAAACAAGCCTCTGTATCGGGGTAAGGTTAGCTCTTAACCTTGCCATTGAGGGGCTAAGGTGAAGCTGATGAAAGGTGAGTGAAGATTAGACTTCACAACTCTTATCCCTGACCAGGGAGAGCTTCAGACAAAGGAGCGTGGGTCCAGAATGGAGGGACCCTTCTACGCTCAAGACTCTGACTCGATTGTGCAACAACACAAGATCTTGGGTTTGTGTCCCAATGCATCAACACACAACCGTGTGAGCAGAGGGACGACTCAACAGAATAGCGGGGGATAGATTGCATATCCCTTGGGTTCCGCCAATTGCCTCGTAGAGGTCTTCACCTGCTTGGGCACAAATGTAAACAACCACAAACATCGCCTCTTAAGGAGGACTTCAGACAGTTGCCTGGCCAAGTAACAGGCCAGGTCTTCCAGACTACATGAAGAATAGAAGTCCTACCTCAATTGGTTTAAAAACCAAGCAGCAGCAAGCAAGTTCTTAAAGAACTGTAAGCGACTAAATGTACCTGAAATCAATCAAGTATCATCAGTACTCAGACAAACCAACAATAAACGGCAAAAGTCAATCTATACAGACAACACAAGTTAATGCACACAAGTGCAAGCTATAATCCCAAGCTCAAGCTTTAATCCCTACAACACAAAGTCAAGTTAGTTCATAAACATCAACCAAACTCAATTCAAATTGCCTTGAAGCAATCTCCTTAAGCATTGTGCATTTCATCCTGAAAATCCAAACCAAATGTGAGAAACTAGACCACTAGGCCAAGCCTAGGGTCCAAAGGGATAAAAAAAATCTAAACAGCAAGTAATATTCACCCAAAATCACATTAAAACAATTCAAAAGCAAATGCAATTGATCCCATGCTCATATCATTCACCATATTCATTTTATGCACCATTTAACATCAATCATGCAATTCACAACTTCAATTGACCAAACAGAACTATCTCACTCAAAAGCATACCAAAACCATTCAATTAATTCCACAAAAATTCACACCTGAACAGGACACATTCAAGGTATAGCATGTCAATTTTCAGCTCAATTGGACAAAAGAAATTAGGTCAATGAAAATCAAGAAATCCAGACACAATTATGCAAGCCAACACATGGTAACAAAATGAGCATTAACTTCAATCACATGCCAAACAGTGAAAACAATTAAGAAATTGATGGGACCAAAGCCAAACTACACCTAAACATGTTATGAATCACTCCATAAAATTTCACATTCATATGATATAGTATGAGCATTCAACAACACATGTAAAGTTTGTTACACAAGAAACAACCCAAAGATGCTAAACAGCAATAAAAAATCCAAATCAATTAGAAAAGGGACCAATTAAATCCACAAAAATTCATGTTGAAAGTTAACATATACATGTCATCTCATGCAAAATATCAGGGCCATAGGCCTAGGGGAAGCATGGAAAAATAATTCATGAACTCAGCATACCATAATGTGACACATATTGTCACACTCAAAAAGAATAAATCATATCTACCAATCCAGAGGTCTAAAAATTACAAATGATATACCAAAATCTCCAGAAATGTGTCAAGAATCATCATATGAAATTTCATTAATTTTGGATAATGTATGAGCATTTGGTGATTAAAATGGTAAAACATACAATTATGTCACACATGTCAAAGATCAATATACCATTCCAAAATTTTACCAGGCACAACTTACACTACTATGCCTAAAAAAAAGTAGATAAAATTTGGAAACTAACAAAAAAAATCCCACCTAATTTGGACTAATATTGAATTTTATATGAATTTTAGAAGATTTGATTAACTTATGTAATAATTATTTAATTGGTTTATACGAATTAATTAAGTGCTAATGGCGTTTTCGTAAATACATGAAGCCAGCCAAAATGCACTGTAGCGTTTTATTGCGTGTCACCGTGTGATTCGTCAACTGTGGAGGGAAACAAAATTTGAAAAGCGCCTGGCTATGGAACGGATCTACACGTGAAATTTTCCCAGAATGCCAGTGTTCTTCATCGCGTGTTCGTGTTCTTCCATGCCAAATGCGGTTGCGAGATTTTTTCCACACAACGACACGAGCCTCATACCGTTGTGACCGTCTCTCCATGTAGGTTACGGATATGGCAACACTTTTGTCCAAAGATTAACGCACGCAAAGAACCGATCGAAAGAAGATCCACACACAAATATTCAGATCAACATATCTAGCTTAATATCTAACGGAATCGCGCGATTCAAACGGCAGAATGATCTATGCTCAACGATCTATCTAAGCCATGTCTTGATTTCCAGAATTAAAGAAATTGAAAACTCACCTCTTGATGATGCAGCTCGCGGTTCGGCGTGTTTTTGGACTTGATTGATGCAAACAGATCGCGATTGATGATGTAGGAGGTGAATGACGAAGAATTTCCGGCTCACAAGTGCTTGAATCCGTGTGAAATCGTGACTGCCATTGAAGAGTGAAGCTTGGACAGTTGGAATTTTTGCGTGTTTCTTGCTTCAATCACTACAAACAGATCCTTAGCATCACCTGCACATGAAGAAATCACCAAGAAATTGCCAAAACAATGGAGAATTATTGAAGAATTTGGAAAAAAAGTGAAGGTTCAAAGTGAAAAAAGTGAGAGAATTGAGAGAGTTTTTTGTGATTTTCTGTTTGGATCTTGAAAAATGATTAGTGGTTAATGAATACAGTTGCAATTATCTATTTATACCAAGGCTTAATCACAAAATTAATTAAGATTAGCAAAATTGGAGAATTAGTGTAATGTGCAATTTCACCACTTTTGGCCAAAATGCCCTTGGTTAATGCAGCTGATTTTTCTGTCCAAACTTGGTTCCAACAGGTCACAAATGACATTTAGAAAGTGTTGCAAAAAGCCTCATTTCAAAATTCCAAGTATTTCTCAAATTGGACCATTTTGCCCTTGGATTTTAATTAGTGCACTTGAAAATTGACCTTTTTGTATGAAGACTTTTGGCAAAATGTGATGATGGATTATGAAAGTACATATCAAATGTGATTTGCTCAAAGAAAAACCATCCAATTTGGCCACTCCATGTGAGAGTTATGCCACTTTGAATTTGGGCATTTTTTGAAAATGATTGGACCATATCTTGCTAACCACACATGGGAATTTCAAGTTCTTGGACTTTTTGGAATGGTGAGATCAAGATCTTCAACTTTCATGTTGGACAAAATTCCATTTGAAGCTTGTATGATGAAGTTATTTTGAGGAGAAAAACTTTCCATTTTGGGCAGCTGAAATTACAGGTCACCTGCCATTTTAGGAAACTTCTTGTCAGACCTCCAAATCTTCAACCTTGGTCTTTGATATGTCAAATGAGACTTACATGGACATGAATGAGGCCTTTCAAACCATCTCACACCTTCCAATCTATAAAATCAGGCACAGTTGACCATAGTTGACCACAATTGACTTTCTATGGTTCCAGCTGAAATTCAGCTTGACTGATGACTTCTGAGCATCCAATATTTGTCCAAATCACTTCACAATGATCCTTAGACCATATGAACTTGATAAATCAATCCTAGGGCTTTGTCCCAATGAAAATAGCACATGCTTGCTGGTTTGACTGATTCTCCTGACCAGTTTGACCTAATTTGTCAACTGAGCTTGCACTTGGGCAAATGGACAATGCAATGTTATGCAGTGGCCTATGTTATGTTATGACCTAATATGAAATGAATGTACAAAATGGTAGGGTGAAAATTTGAGGTGCTACAGCTGCCCCTATTCAATCAACTGGGAACCCGAATGGATGAGAGCAACGGCTGTCAGACTTTCAAAGTAAACAGGGATTGAATACCAAGAACCGTAGAAATTTGCACACTGCTGGGAATTTTCTGTTTTTGTCGTTTTTTTTCCAGAGGTACAAGCACATCCAAACATCGACACACGATGAATGGGAACAGAAATCATCTCAACTAGATGCCAACGGACAACTAGGAAACACTCAACGTTTACCAAAACCAACAGAGAGGTAACTCAACCCTACTGGGGATAACCAGGAAAGGATACAACCATACGTCAGCGGACGTAATGGGGAAAAACTCAACGTTTACCAAGACCAACGGAGAGGTAACCAATCATTAATGAATGAATGGAAAGAGAGATACAACCATACGTCAACGGACGTAATGGGAAAAACTCAACGTTTACCAAAACCAACGGAGAGGTAGAAAACTCAACCAGACGTCATAGGACGAAAGGGAGACTCAACGTTTATCGACACCAACGGAGAAGGAGGAAACTCAACCAGACGTCATAGGACGAAAGGGAGACTCAACGTTTATCGACACCAACGGAGAAGGAGAAAACTCAACCAGACGTCATAGGACGAAAGGGAGACTCAACGTTTATCGACACCAATGGAGAAGGAGAAAACTCAGCCAGACGTCATAGGACGAAAGGGAGACTCAACGTTTATCGACACCAACGGAGAAGGAGAAAACTCAGCCAGACGTCATAGGACGAAAGGGAGACTCAACGTTTATCGACACCAACGGAGAAGGAGAAAACTCAACCAGACGTCATAGGACGAAAGGGAGACTCAACGTTTATCGACACCAACGGAGAAGGAGAAAACTCAACCAGACGTCATAGGACGAAAGGGAGACTCAACGTTTATCGACACCAACGGAGAAGGAGAAAACTCAGCCAGACGTCATAGGACGAAAGGGAGACTCAACGTTTATCGACACCAACGGAGAAGGAGAAAACTCAACCAGACGTCATAGGACGAAAGGGAGACTCAACGTTTATCGACACCAACGGAGAAGGAGAAAACTCAGCCAGACGTCATAGGACGAAAGGGAGACTCAACGTTTATCGACACCAACGGAGAAGGAGAAAACTCAGCCAGACGTCATAGGACGAAAGGGAGACCACAACCGGACACCCAATAGGACGTCTACTGGGGATTCTGGCTGGGAAATCAACCAGACATTAATGAATGACTGGGAATAGGGTATACAATCAGACGTCATCGGACGAATGAGAAAAACACAACGTTTATCGAAACCAACGGGGAGGTAAATCCACTTGGGGAAGGGTACAACTAGACGTCATAGGACGAATAGGAAAAACTCGACGTTTATCGACACCAACGGAGAGGAGAAAACTCTGAGGGGAATCATATGGTATTACCAAATGATCTGTAGGGAATAAGCAACTAGACATCATCGGACGACTAGGAAAAACTCGACGTTTATCGACACCAACGGAGAGGAGGTTCAACTGGGGAAGACCCTGTGGGGAAAGATATCAACTATACGCCAACGGACGCATAGGAAAAACTCGACGTTTATCGACACCAACGGAGAGGAGGACTCTGGGGAAGACCCTGTGGGGAAAGATATCAACTATACGCCAACGGACGCATAGGAAAAACTCGACGTATATCGACACCAAAGAAGACCAGACACTTACGCATGACTGGGAAAGCACCGAAAGATGGTGTTTACCGACACCAAAGAAACAACACATGCGGGTGCTGACAGGACGACATCTACACATGTCAAGGCAAGGCTACACACTTGCAGGGGATCTCACTGGGGATCAAGGTCACGACAGCGAGCCAACAGGAAGGAACACCAAGGATACC
Organism: Lathyrus oleraceus; assembly: GCF_024323335.1. NCBI lineage: Eukaryota > Viridiplantae > Streptophyta > Magnoliopsida > Fabales > Fabaceae > Lathyrus > Lathyrus oleraceus. The sequence goes on from NC_066579.1 coordinate 175,726,997, forward strand.
GGGTTGTAGGTAGAAAACAGGTGACCGACCAAAACGTGAATTGGTTTGTTTTCCAAAACACTCATCATCCTGGAGAGGGCTAGAAAAGCAATCTTGTTAGAGGATGGACATTCAATTCCACAAGGAATACGAACCTTACTCGACTGGGGAGGACGACTTCGACCCAAGAGCGCGTGAGACAGATTACCTATAGCCGTCAAAACGTAGATAATAGACTCGCATGGAAGATTATCCATAACCGGGTTGCAGGTTGTTAAATGGATAAATCAACCGACATCATCCTGAAGAGAGCGAAGGCAAACTTGTTAAAGGATGGAAATTCGACTCCACAAGGAATACGAATCTTACTCTGCTGGAGAAAACAATCAAAAGACTGACCAGAGAGTGCATGAGACATATTATCTATAGCCGTCAAAACGTAGATAATAACCTCGCATGGAAGATTATCCATAACCGGGTTGTAGGTTGTTAAATGGATAAATCAACCGACATCATCCTGAAGAGAGCGAAGGCAAACTTGTTAAAGGATGGACATCCGTTTCCACGAGGAATACGAATCTTACTCAACTGGTGAAAACAATCAAAAGACTGACCAAAGAGCGCATGAGGTATATTATCTATAGCCGTCAAAACGTAGATAATACCCTCGCATGGAAGATTATCCTAACCGGTTCGTAGGTTGTTAAAGGATAAATCAACCGAAAAGAAAGGCATCGGGGTACCAGGACTAGGTATGCAAAGATGACCAATCAAAAAAGGATAAAGTTGCTAACTCGGAGCAAATACCCAAAGGGAAGGGGAAGACCCACTGGGGACAATACTGCTTGATCAAGGCAAGTATCCAGAGGGGACAAGACTATCAATACCGCAAACTGGGTACTGATAACTGCAAAGAGGGGATTACATCTACCGGTTAATAGGCAGAAAACCACGGACAACAGTAACCAGTCATCGATAAGATGAGCACACAGGGTTAACTCCACCAAGGGGATGAAAGTGGGATTTTACAACTACCGATTTGTAGGTAGAAAACCACAAAGATAGGACTTACAACTACCGGGTTGTAGGTAGAAGCCAACCGACAGAATGAACCACAAAGGTTACCTCTGCTAGGGGATGAAAGTGGGATTTTACAACTACCGGTTGGGTAGAAAACCACAAAGATAGGACTTACAACTACCGGTTTGTAGGTAGAAGCCCACAAATTCTGCTGAGGATAAGATGAATGAGTACCGGTTAGTGAGCCACTATTCATTCATGCCCCAGGGCAACACAAGAGACAGTCAACAAGAAGCCAATTTAGGATCGATCCAAAAAGGCAAACTGAATCAAGACTCATCCTAATGAGGAAAGAACTCAATAGGGAAAACCCATCCCATTAGGGAGGGAACGGAAGCAACCGTCACCCACGAGGATGTATCTCAGTGGGGAAATGGCAGGAAAGGATTGACACTTTCTGCTTAAGGGGTAGACTCTACATGGAGAGATCAGACACACCCACATCTGCTAGGAGACTACTGGGGGGAGAAACAGGTTTTTCTTTCACCAACGGATGAGGAAATAAACCTCTTTGGGGGTACCAATCCTGAGTGCCGTCAGGAGCAACTGTAGCGAAAGCGCTGTACAGACGTCGAACAAGAAGCTGCCTCTGCCGGGGAGACGGTCTGATCGGGTTAACACATGAATGCATATGTTTGAATTTTTCTATGGCGTAATGCTCCATTATGAATGGAAATGCTACGCCTTTGAGGATGCAATGATCACTACATGCAAAATGCAAAGTGAATGAAAACCCCGCTAGGGAGCCCACTGATCAAATACTCCACTCTGTGGGGAGACTCTGCTGAGGAAATCTGCTTGATGAAAACTCTGTAGGGAGAGCACTGACTTCTCACTCATGCTGGAGAACAGAGATACCAAGAATCAGCCAGATCTCTGGTGAAAATAGATAGGCATCGATGAAGTTCCTCATGTCAACCACTCTGCTGAGGACCTACCTGGGAAAATGACGGAATACTGAGACGTCAATCCTCCAAATACCGAATCGTTGCAGAAAAGCATCCGTGCCAGGGAGAGGAGAAGACTGCTCTGCTGGAGAGACGAAAATTGAAGTCTTCAGTACACCTACTGCTTGAGAACTGGCCCACGATAATGTCCAAAACAACAACCTTGCTGGGGATGCCCCACGATAGGGCTCAAACAGCACTCTATTAGGGATGCCCCACCATAGGGCTAACAGAGACTTGGAGAAAACATGTTGCACTGTCGGGGACGTGAAGATGAACAACTTCAACCAACACTGCACTGAGCAACCTCGCTGAGGAGAGACCATGAAAAGGTTCTACAGGACAAAGATACAGTTATGCTCGAGATACGAACGACTGTCTTACCCGTCGGTAATCATACCACCCTTGGGAGAGCACTGCGGGTCTCCTAGGTATCCTTTCATCATTGTGAATGTTCACTTTGTTTAAGAACAATTTTGTGAAAATTTTTGTTTATTTTGAAAACAATGATACTTTATCAATTAAAACATGCAAAACATTTGTTGAGTTGAAACAAATAAGAGTGCAAATAATGGGGTAAAAGCTCAAATCGATGTGATGGAATGGTAGTCTGCAAAGGGCGAGACTCCATAGATCTATACAAGTTTGAAATCGGTGATATATATTGGAGAGGGCTACATTGAACATAATGACCTTTCCTCTACCATTCTGAATCTCGATGTATTCGGAGCTTCGGTCGACGACGCATAGAGAATTCCTGGCGGATGACAGATATAGAACACAGTCTTGTCAAGATGCAGTTACTTGCCAAATCCCTAATTTTTGCCTAGATTGCCCCGATGTGAGGCGCTCAATCTAGCGAGATGCAAATTCTTTTTTCAATGTCTCTAACTTTTGCCTGGATCGCCCTTTCGGGTTTTCAATCCACCGAGACGCTCCTTTTTGCCTAAGTTACCCTTTGGGGTGTTCAACTTAGCGAGCTGTTTTGCTTTTTTTTTTTAGGCTAAGTATTTCTTGACTGCATCTGGATTCACAGGACGAGTGAACTTCTTCATCCATTGCTGTAAGTGTCAAAGCACCGCCTGAAAAGGCTCTCTTGAAAACATATGGACGTTCATAGCTTGGAGTCCACTTGCCCCTGGAATCGGGCACGAAAGACAAGACTTTCTTGAGCACAAGGTCATTTTCTCAGAACTCGAGACTCGACCTTCTAGTCGAATGCTTTCGTCACTCTCTGCTGATATAACTGACCATGACACCTGGCAGTTAGTCTCTTCTTTTCGATCGAATTCAGCATCAGTCAACTTGGGACTTTGAGGGTGCTATTTTTCCTTTGTTTTTTCTCTTGATTTTGCTTTTGATTTCTTTTGATTTCTTTTGCACCCTTTCTTTCTTTGTTTTTTTTTTTTGATTGATTTTTTTTGACGCCCCAGTTGGCTGTTCTGCTGATTCTCGAGATGCAGCTGAGTGATCTTCTTTTCTTGCTCAAGAAGTCGGGAAATCTCGTCAGGAATCCCTTCAACATCATCTTCTTCTACTTCGAATACAGGGAATTCAAAATTGGGAGATGACGTCCGATCATTATGTTCAATGGGTTTGAGAAACAACCTGCATAATGATTTCGATATGAAAAACTTTTTGGAAAACAAACAAGACAATCGTTATGCAGATGAAAAGATTGCTTTTATTCCTGTTTTTAGGGTTTTTTTTGTGATCACCAATTTCATGCAAAAAGCGAAAAGGGAAAACAATTGGAAAAACAAATGTTTTACATGCATTTACTTGAATGAAAATATCATTGCACAAAATATTGCCAACAATGTCATCACTTCTCCTTTTGGCATGGGAGAAGGGTTTTTAAACAAAGTGATTATTACTCTGACTTATGAACAACTGTAGGAACGCCCACAGTGACCCAATTGTGATAGATCCCACCAGGGATAACAACTGTCAGAATCTCTTGCATTAGTAGCTTCTGCTTTTGATCAACCCTCTTTGTTGAAGACCTCAGGAGAAAAGGCAACGCCAGCCCGCGACTTGTTATCTTCAAGCTTGATTAACACGGGGACCCAAGTCTTCAAAGTTCAGAATACCTGACTGCACGAGGTCTTGAACCTTCGTTTTCAACTGAAAGCAACTATCCACATCATGACCAGGAGCACCCGAATGATACACACAATGCTGCTCAGGCCTATACCACCACCGAGGGTTGACGGGTATAGCCGGCGGGTCTCTGGGAGTAATCAAGTTCCACTCTATCAACGAGGGATACAGCTCTGCGTATGACATAGGGATCGGGTCAAAAATGACCCTCTTCCTCTCATTACTTGTACCGGCTTGATTATCATAGGGAGGCTGGTAAGCCTGCTGTTGCGGACGATGTTGCTGATGTTGATACCGCCGAGTTGGCCTTCCCTGTTGCTGTTGGGTTGCTGGAATAGTCACAGCGGCAGCTTGACGATATTGTCCTCTGTTTGCACTCCCTCGCCGGTGCACAACATTTGTTTCACTCTCTCCCCTTTTGGGTGCCCCAGAGAATGGCTTCTTAGAACCGGAAGAACTGGAAGAGCCAGGATGGCGAACCGGAGCCCGGGTTGTCCTGACATTAACAGTCTCTGCAGCAAGAGGCTATTCACCGATTCTGATCCCCCTCAATTCATCACCCACGGCATAATCACCGACGAGAATAGTGACAGCAACATTCTCATGAACGGGTACACCCGCTGGTGAAGCACAGTTGGACGGAAGAATCACGGCTTCCAGTCTCTGGGCTAAGGCTCGCAGCTCCTCTTGCCCCTGAACAACTCCTTGCATCATCATCATAAACTGAGCCATGCTCGCCCTCATCTCAGCCAACTCCGTCTGAACCTGATCCATGCTTCTGATGATTGAGTCTGGTAGAATACCGGTGAGGTCGCTGATCCGCTATCCTGCCTGACACAGGAACCAGAGTGAGAAGTCGGCACGAGAACACCTGTTATGCAACATGTTATGATTATGATGCTAATGCATATGATGCACATGATAATGATCATTTCTCAGGCCTTCAAAGAGCCTGATTCATCTTCGAAAAAAAAAGCAATCTGCAGCAACGGCACAGTATACAAGAGCAATGAGTACCGAGTGAAACCAACAATTTCATCTGTAAATGAGCACCCGGATTTATCAGTGAACAGACTCTGGAATGTACCTGAGAAATGATATGCATGCAGAGATCATTTTTTTTTCTCTTTTTTCAATTTTTTTTATTGATTCTTTTTTTTTGTTGATTGCGTTTCTTTTGAAAAATAAACATGCTATGATGCACATGATGCAGACACGACTGGCAAGCTGTGCATATCTGGACACAGGATCGAAGCTTCGGCTCGAACTCTGATCACAACCATCTGAAACCCCAAGTCAACTGGTCAACTGTCATCTGAACCCAATCTGAGAAACTGAGTCACCAACAGGAACACACTGAGTCAGCAACTAGTCACCAACAGGTCACCAACAGTCACCATCTGTACCTGTTAAAATGATCATTCCCTCCCCACTCACGGGTGTCATCTAGGCCAGGGTAAGGTTGAGAGAAACGCAGGATAAACAACCCTTTCAAGAATATCATCCTGTGCACACCAGATGTATGCACCGATAATACCCCATCAGAGTCTGAACTGCTCGTGATATCGATGTTCCGCTAAGTGGCGTACACCACCCGCTTCCCATGAATCACTCTATTCCTAGGTTTTCTAGTTTGCACTCATAGCCTGGGTATTGGGCCTTTTACCTCGAGTAACTCCCACCCCAAACAGAGAAACAAAGCCAGCACAACAGATGAATATGATTGAATGCAAACATTAATGCACACATTGAATGCAAACAGTAAATGAAATGAATGCAATAAATATCAGCAGGTAGCAACCAAAGCCCTAACCTAGAGAGCGCTAGGAGAGACTCGCTTAGGGATGAAGGACCAGCACAGGTCAACTTCTCTATCTTTCCCCAGCAGAGTCGCCAGCTGCCGCATTACGCGAAAAACCGGCGGGAAAACAAGAACAACAGAGCCGCCACCGTGCGTTATTTATCCCAAAAGAGGGAAAGGAAACGCTCAGAGTAAACCTGGGAAAAAGCATGGTCTCGCGACCAAAGAGAATGGGATCGGGAGTCGGTTATGCGAAGGGAAGGTATTAGCACCCCTACGCATCCGTCGTACTCGACGGGATCCACGCACAATAGGAAGGAAAATGGTTGCTAAAGCACTGCTCACAAACATCTATACAGGCTGAAAGAGACACAAGAAAACAAACAAGACTGACTCGGCAGGATATCGCATCCTGGGCCTACTTAGTCTATCAAGCATAGACATCAGAGTCAAAGTAGTTCGGACCGGGGAAACGACACATGCTCGCTAGGATGTCGCATCCTATGCATACGTATCTCCTTTGGACGAAGGAGAATCAGAGCATTCGTAGCTCGGCTAACACGCACACAAACAAACACAGGCAAAGGCAAATGTGGAGCCTGAATGCCAATCACTGGGCTTACATCAGCATCCGAACCCAACACACGCACACTGGAACCCGAACGCCACTCGATGGACTTACATCAGCTTCCAAGCACACAACAAGAAGAAGGGTCTCGATTGCAACCAAGGCAAGAGAAAGGGAAGGTCTCAATCGCAACGAGGGCGAGAGAAAAGAATTAGTGTTAGTTGTTAGTCAAACTCGACAAGACATCGCATCTCGTGCCTACGTATCTCATCTGGACATGAGAATCAGAGTTGCCGTAGTTCGGCTAAACTATTCCTGTTGGTTTGTGTTTTTTAAGTGGACAACGTCACTACGCAATCTACCGGATGCTCGACCTTTGGAGACTTACTCACCTGTAGTAGAAGGAGTTGACGTATCCTTAAGAGGGGATAATGTTTGTTTGTGTTTTAGGAAAGCTCAAGCAAGAAAGGAAGTCCTATATGAAGGAACCGTGCTACCTTAATTGACATGCAAACGAGACTACGCGGAGTCTAGCAAACCTAGGGGATACAATCACACCACACAAACATATACAGCATGAAATAAACACACCAACAAGGGGCTCAAACATCAGGGCTAGGCTTTAGTCGAGGGGTCATATCAACCTCAACAAACAAGCCTCTGTATCGGGGTAAGGTTAGCTCTTAACCTTGCCATTGAGGGGCTAAGGTGAAGCTGATGAAAGGTGAGTGAAGATTAGACTTCACAGCTCTTATCCCTGACCAGGGAGAGCTTCAGACAAAGGAGCGTGGGTCCAGAATGGAGGGACCCTTCTACGCTCAAGACTCTGACTCGATTGTGCAACAACACAAGATCTTGGGTTTGTGTCCCAATGCATCAACACACAGCCGTGTGAGCAGAGGGACGACTCAACAGAATAGCGGGGGATAGATTGCATATCCCTTGGGTTCCGCCAATTGCCTCGTAGAGGTCTTCACCTGCTTGGGCACAAATGTAAACAACCACAAACATCGCCTCTTAAGGAGGACTTCAGACAGTTGCCAGGCCAAGTAACAGGCCAGGTCTTCTAGACTACATGAAGAATAGAAGTCCTACCTCAATTGGTTTAAAAACCAAGCAGCAGCAAGCAAGTTCTTAAAGAACTGTAAGCGACTAAATGTACCTGAAATCAATCAAGTATCATCAGTACTCAGACAAACCAACAATAAACGGCAAAAGTCAATCTATACAGACAACACAAGTTAATGCACACAAGTGCAAGCTATAATCCCAAGCTCAAGCTTTAATCCCTACAACACAAAGTCAAGTTAGTTCATAAACATCAACCAAACTCAATTCAAATTGCCTTGAAGCAATCTCCTTAAGCATTGTGCATTTCATCCTGAAAATCCAAACCAAATGTGAGAAACTAGACCACTAGGCCAAGCCTAGGGTCCAAAGGGATAAAAAAATCTAAACAGCAAGTAATATTCACCCAAAATCACATTAAAACAATTCAAAAGCAAATGCAATTGATCCCATGCTCATATCATTCACCATATTCATTTTATGCACCATTTAACATCAATCATGCAATTCACAACTTCAATTGACCAAACAGAACTATCTCACTCAAAAGCATACCAAAACCATTCAATTAATTCCACAAAAATTCACACTTGAACAGGACACATTCAAGGTATAGCATGTCAATTTTCAGCTCAATTGGACAAAAGAAATTAGGTCAATGAAAATCAAGAAATCCAGACACAATTATGCAAGCCAACACATGGTAACAAAATGAGCATTAACTTCAATCACATGCCAAACAGTGAAAACAATTAAGAAATTGATGGGACCAAAGCCAAACTACACCTAAACATGTTATGAATCACTCCATAAAATTTCACATTCATATGATATAGTATGAGCATTCAACAACACATGTAAAATTTGTTACACAAGAAACAACCCAAAGATGCTAAACAGCAATAAAAAATGCAAATCAAATAGAAAAGGGACCAATTAAATCCACAAAAATTCATGTTGAAAGTTAACATATACATGTCATCTCATGCAAAAAATCAGGGCCATAGGCCTAGGGGAAGCATGGAAAAATAATTCATGAACTCAGCATATCATAATGTGACACATATTGTCACACTCAAAAAGAATAAATCATATCTACCAATCCAGAGGTCTAAAAATTACAAATGATATACCAAAATCTCCAGAAATGTGTCAAGAATCATCATATGAAATTTCATTAATTTTGGATAATGTATGAGCATTTGGTGATTAAAATGGTAAAACATACAATTATGTCACATATGTCAAAGATCAATATACCATTCCAAAATTTTACCAGGCACAACTTACACTACTATGCCTAAAAAAAAGTAGATAAAATTTGGAAACTAACAAAAAAAATCCCACCTAATTTGGACTAATATTGAATTTTATATGAATTTTAGAAGATTTGATTAACTTATGTAATAATTATTTAATTGGTTTATACGAATTAATTAAGTGCTAATGGCGTTTTCGTAAATACATGCAGCCAGCCAAAATGCACTGTAGTGTTTTATTGCGTGTCACCGTGTGATTCGTCAGCTGTGGAGGGAAACAAAATTTGAAAAGCGCCTGGCCTTGGAACGGATCTACACGTGAAATTTTCCCAGAATGCCAGTGTTCTTCATCGCGTGTTCGTGTTCTTCCATGCCAGATGCGGTTGCGAGATTTTTTCCACCAAACGACACGAGCCTCATACCGTTGTGACCGTCTCTCCATGTAGGTTACGAATATGGCAACGCTTTTGTCCAAATATTAACGCACGCAAAGAACCGATCGAAAGAAGATCCACACACAAATATTCAGATCAACATATCTAGCTTAATATCTAACGGAATCGCGCGATTCAAACGGCAGAATGATCTATGCTCAACGATCTATCTAAGCCATGTCTTGATTTCCAGAATTAAAGAAATTGAAAACTCACCTCTTGATGATGCAGCTCGCGGTTCGGCGTGTTTTTGGACTTGATTGATGCAAACAGATAGCGATTGATGATGTAGGAGGTGAATGACGAAGAATTTCCGGCTCACAAGTGCTTGAATCCGTGTGAAATCGTGACTGCCATTGAAGAGTGAAGCTTGGACAGTTGGAATTTTTGCGTGTTTCTTGCTTCAATCACTACAAACAGATCCTTAGCATCACCTGCACATGAAGAAATCACCAAGAAATTGCCAAAACAATGGAGAATTATTGAAGAATTTGGAAAAAAAGTGAAGGTTCAAAGTGAAAAAAAGTGAGAGAATTGAGAGAGTTTTTTGTGATTTTCTGTTTGGATCTTGAAAAATGATTAGTGGTTAATGAATACAGTTGCAATTATCTATTTATACCAAGGCTTAATCACAAAATTAATTAAGATTAGCAAAATTGGAGAATTAGTGTAATGTGCAATTTCACCACTTTTGGCCAAAATGCCCTTGGTTAATGCAGCTGATTTTTCTGTCCAAACTTGGTTCCAACAGGTCACAAATGACATTTAGAAAGTGTTGCAAAAAGCCTCATTTCAAAATTCCAAGTATTTCTCAAATTGGACCATTTTGCCCTTGGATTTTAATTAGTGCACTTGAAAATTGACCTTTTTGTATGAAGACTTTTGGCAAAATGTGATGATGGATTATGAAAGTACATATCAAATGTGATTTGCTCAAAGAAAAACCATCCAATTTGGCCACTCCATGTGAGAGTTATGCCACTTTGAATTTGGGCATTTTCTGAAAATGATTGGACCATATCTTGCTAACCACACATGGGAATTTCAAGTTCTTGGACTTTTTGGAATGGTGAGATCAAGATCTTCAACTTTCATGTTGGACAAAATTCCATTTGAAGCTTGTATGATGAAGTTATTTTGAGGAGAAAAACTTTCCATTTTGGGCAGCTGAAATTACAGGTCACCTGCCATTTTAGGAAACTTCTTGTCAGACCTCCAAATCTTCAACCTTGGTCTTTGATATGTCAAATGAGACTTACATGGACATGAATGAGGCCTTTCAAACCATCTCACACCTTCCAATCCATAAAATCAGGCACAGTTGACCACAGTTGACCACAATTGACTTTCTATGGTTCCAGCTGAAATTCAGCTTGACTGATGACTTCTGAGCATCCAATATTTGTCCAAATCACTTCACAATGATCCTTAGACCATATGAACTTGATAAATCAATCCTAGGGCTTTGTCCCAATGAAAATAGCACATGCTTGCTGGTTTGACTGATTCTCCTGACCAGTTTGACCTAATTTGTCAACTGAGCTTGCACTTGGGCAAATGGACAATGCAATGTTATGCAGTGGCCTATGTTATGTTATGACCTAATATGAAATGAATGTACAAAATGGTAGGGTGCAAATTTAAGGTGCTACAACGCCAATAACGGGTGTTGGTAGAGCTTTGAAGTCGCGTAAGTTGACGCCGCGTTTCATTGGTCCTTATTAGATTTCCGAGAGGGTAGGTGAAGTGGCATATCGGATTGCATTACCACCATCACTTTCTAATCTTCATGATGTGTTCCATTTGTCTCAATTAAGGAGGTACATTGCGGATCCATCGCATGTTGTTCCAGTAGATGATGTTCAAGTGAGGGATAATTTGACGGTTGATACTGTTGGTGTAAGCCCTAGAGGCCAATACCTTTTGGTACTTGTATCGAATTATTTATTAATAATAAAAGGCATTTTCTTTATTATGGTTGATTAATAAAGTCCCTAGAATAGATAGTCCGTTTAATGTATTAAGTATGACTTAATCATGAGAACACATTAAACATAAGGGCACTATTCTTAAAGTATCCGTAGTCGAGCTTTAGTGTGAAGTGGGATAACATTAAAGCATTAAGACTATTATGTTTGTAGACTGATGATCACATCTCATGGATCATGGATAAAGAGTTATCGAGTCTTAAACATAGGTATGAATATTAGGAGTAATATTTATACCGGATTGACCCGCTATGATAATACTATATAGAAAGTTATGCAAAGTGTCATAAGTTATTCTCATGGTGATAATAGTGTATTCCACTCTTCGGCCTGAAACCACTATGGATCCTAGATGTAGAGTCGAATGCTTTATTGCTGATCCAACGTTGTCCGTAACTGGATAACCATAAAGACAGTTGATGGGTACTCCACGAAGCATGCTGAGGGACATGAGTGACCTAGATGGAATTTTCCCATCCTGCATAACAGGATAAATGTCTATGGGCCCAATATTGAACTGGACAAGGATGACGCGGTCTATACCTTGTGTTCAATATAGAAATAAGGGCAAAAGGGTAATTATATACATAAGTATTATCACAGAAGGTTTTGTCAGATCACACGACATTTTCGTGTCTTGGGTAGCAGTGATGTGTTGCTAGATACCGCTCACTGTTTATTATGTTAAATGCATGATTTAATATAATTGCCAACGTCACGAAAACCTACAGGGTCACACACAAAGGACGGATTGATGAGAGATAGAGTAACTAAGGAATACCGTAAGGTACGGTGCCCTTAAGCGAATTATAGAACATCGTAAGGTACGGTGTACTTGAGTAGAATACGTAAGTGAATAGCAAATATCAGGTCTGGTATTGCACAAATACCTTAGAGAACCAACCAACTGTTTGAAGATTGTAGCGTCCACATCCTTTCCATCAGAGTCAGAATCCAGTTTCTGATTTGTATCAGAAGGTGTGACAATAATCTTACAATTCTTTAGATTAAATCTCTTCAGAAGTTCTAATTCATACTTGAGCTGATGCAAAATAATACCTTTCTCAGAGTATCTGAACTCCATCCCTAGAAAGTATGTCATTTTGCCTAGATCAGTGATTTCGAATTCATTCATCAGAACTTTCTTGAACTTGGCTATCTCCTGTTCAGAACTTCCAGTCAGCAGTATATCATCAACATATAAACATATCAGAGTCATATTTCCTTCAAAAGTATGCTGAACATAGACACCGTACTCCATCTCACATTTCCGAAAGCCTTGCTTCTTGAAAAATGAATCAATCTTCTGATTCCAAGCTCTGGGCGCTTGTTTCAATCCATATAGAGCTTTGTATAATCTGTACACCATCCCTTCCTGATTCTTTTTCACAAATCCAAGAGGTTGTGACACGTAAACTTCTTCTTCTAATGGACCGTTCAGAAATGCAGATTTTACATCTAAATGCATCAGAGGCCAATTCCTGTTAGCAGCTATTGCAATCACCATTCTGATTGTTTCATGTCTTGCTACAGGTGCAAACACTTCAGAGTAATCTAGCCCGGGTTTTTGTAGAAATCCTCTGGCTACCAACCTTGCTTTATGTTTGCCAATTGAACCATTTGGCTTTAACTTCTGCTTGAAAACCCATCTGACGCTGATGGCTTTCTTGTCTTTTGGAAGTTCTGTCAGCTTCCAAGTCTTGTTTCTCTCTATAGCATCAAGTTCTTCTTTCATGGCCTTCAGCCAGAGCTTCTGCTTAAGAGCCTCTTCTGTACTTATGGGTTTAGAGTCTACTAACATGGCACACTGAATAACTTCTCCTTCAGAGTCTACTTCAGTGTCTTGCAGCATGTCAAATTCTGCATATCTTCTGGGGATGTTTCTGATTCTTTGTGGTCTCTGAACTTGTTCAGAGTCTTGAGCTTTAGAGTTTCTAGCTTCAGATGGTTGACTTCCTCCAGAGCTTTGACCATCTTCAGGGTCTGGCATATTTCCAGAGTCTGAATTGCCACCAGAATCTGGATTACCATCAGAGTCTGGGTCATTAGAGTCTGGATCATCAGAGTCACCTTCATCTTCTGAGTCTTCTCCAGAGTCAGAATCACTATCAGAATCAGACTCAACGTCAGAGTTTACTCCAACTTCAGAAATTCTTAACTCTGACCTTTCTTCAGAAGTTCTAACATCAGAATCAGATTGAGACTTATCTCAATTCCAAACTTATGATTCCTTCACAATCACATCTCTGCTGAATTCAATTTTATTGGTTTCTGGATAATAGAGCTTGTATGCACCTGTACTGTGGTACCCTATCAGAATCATCACTTTGCTTCTATCGTCCAGCTTCTGTCTTCTGGCTTCTGGAACATGTTTATAGCAAACAGAACCAAACACCTTCAGATGACTAACACTTTGCTTATCTCCAGTCCACTTCTGTATTGGAACTATTTCCTTCAACTTCTTCGTAGGACATCGGTTGAGTACATACGTTGCGGTGGCAACAGCTTCTCCCCAGAGCTTCTGAGGAAGCTTCTTCTCCTTTAGCATGCTTCTCACCATATCAAGCAAAGTGCGGTTTCTTCTTTCAGCAAGACCATTGTGTTGAGGGGTATAAGGAGCAGTAACCTCATGCTCAATTCCATTCTCCTCACAGAACTTCTGGAACTCTTTAGAGTTATACTCACCTCCACCGTCAGTTCTAAGAATCTTCAACTTCTGACCACTCTGAATCTCAGCCTTCATTCTGAACTTCTTGAATTCATCAAACACCTCGTGTTTAAACTTAATAAGGGATACCCATGTCATTCTTGTGAATTTATCAACAAATAACACAAAGTATTTATTCCCTCCAATCGATGCTACTGGAAATGGACCACACACATCAGAATGTACAACTCCCAAGGCATGTTTTGCTCTTGGAGCAATTTCTGACGCAAATGGCAATCATGGTTGTTTTCCTTCCATGCAAACTTTGCATGACTTTTCAGGCTTCTTAATTGCAGGAATTCCATGTACCAACTTCTTTGAATTTAGATGTTTTAAGCTTCTGAAATTCAAATGACCAAATCTTCTGTGCCACAGCTCACTCTCCTTCTCAGCACTTGTTGCACTAAGACATTCTGAGTCTGCAGTTCTGACATTCACCTTGAATGTTCTATTCCTTCCCTGTTCTGACTCCATAATCAACTTCTGATTGTAGTCATACAACTTCAGAAGATTGTCCTTCATGGTAACTGAAAAACCTTTCTCAATTAATTGTCCCACACTCATCAGATTGCTTCTGATGCCAGGGACATACCGCACGTTCTGAATCAATGCTGTTTTCCCATTGTTCAGAATCACTCTGACATTTCCCATACCTTCTGCATTAAGATATTTGTCATCAGCATATCTGATCTTTGTCCTCTTTTCAGAGTCAAAGTCAACCAGCCATTTCTTGTTTCCAGTAAGATGATTTGAACAACCAGTGTCCATATACCACCAGTCTATCAGATCCATATCATCAGATTCAGAGGCCATCAATAGCACAGATTCGTCATCAGAACTTCTGGCTATATTTGCTTCTTCTGATTTTCTCTCCTTGTTTGACCAACAGTCTCTAGCAAAGTGACCAAACTTCTTACAACAGTAACATTGGATCTTCTTCTTGTCATACTTCTCTTTTCCCTTCTGAGCATTCTTTTGTCTATCAGAGGTTGAGCTTTCTGACTTCTGACCACCATCAGATCTTCTTCTGGCTTCTGACTGCTTCTGATACCTCCTATCAGAAGTTGCTTTCAGAGCCTACTGCTCTACTTCCCTTTCAGAAGTTCTCTCAGTCAAACGCAACTCTTGCGCTTCTAGACTGCTCTGCAGCTCTTTAATTCTCATGGTGCTCAGATCTTTGGAATGTTCTATTGCTTCCACAATGTAATCAAATTGAGAGGTAAGGGATCTCAATACCTTCTCCATGATTGTTTCTTCAGAAAGAGTTTCTCCACACACTTTCATCTCATTAGTGATCAAAATCACTCTGGAGATGTATTCAAAAACTTTCTCATTATTCTTCATGTTGAGATTCTCATATTGCTTTCTCAAGGACTGAAGCTTCACCTTCTTCACTGATGCGTCACCACCATAACATCTAACCAGTGTGTCCCACACAGCCTTTGCTGTCGTTGAATCTACAATCTTCTCAAACACATTTACATCAACACATTGATGAATGAAGAACAATGCTTTTTGATCCTTCTTACTTACTTCCTTCTGCACGTTTTTCTGTTCATCCGTCGCATCTGCTGCAACCGGAACATAACCATCAGTGACAAGATCTAGAACATCTTGAGCACCGAACAGTACACGCATTTGGATCATCCAACGATTCCAGTTTTTACCAACAAATACTGGAAGTTTGGTGTTCATGTTGCCGTTTCCGTTCATCTTTCTACCTTGCACAGTACACTCAGATTTCTCACACAGTGTTTCCCAACCCACAGAATTAAAATTCTGATCATATTTTGTTCAAGATTCAACACGAATCTAAGAATCAAAATCAAACACACAAGACCTCACATTCACTCGTGTTTCCCAAGTTTCCCAATGAATCCAAACCGGAGCTCTAGATACCAATTGTTGGTGCAAAGGTAGAATAAATGATGAATGGAAATATTCTATTCAGAGAATGACGGCTACAAAACATGATAAAAATTACAATGATTGCCACCCTATTTATAAGCTAAAACTAGGGTTACTATAATAGGATAAAATACAAAAATACTCTCTAACAAACTTAGGGGCTAAGAAAATAGTACAACTAATAAATATGAATTACTTCTAATACCTTATTCAATTGACATTTTGTGAAGATTTTTTGAGGATTTTATGGATTGACATTTGTGTTTGTGTTGGGGTAGGGATACACAAGTTCAGAATAAAAAAGAAGGAGGCACTTATCTCCATGATTACTTTGAACTGAATCATAGAATGCCTGATTCGAATCAGATAAAACGACGATTTCTTTGGTTTTATTTATTGAACTCTGATTAGAACCGTGTATTTACATGACCTGAATCATGTGATTCAAATCACATAATGGTTGACTTGAATAATAGAGATGGGTTCTCGTACGTTATTGACTCTTGCTTAAAATCACTCGATCTTTTGACTAGAATCCTACCACTTGCTTATGACTCGAATAATACATTATTTTCACTCATTTTTGTGATATATCTCCAACATATAAAAAAGATATTCACTAAAAATCTCACACAATGTTGGAAAACATTCACTTCCATTATTATTTTGAAATTTCATAACACACTTATTCTCTGATTTTTAAAAAGGGCTTTGAATATACTTTGAGTGTCTTAAAATTGATTTGTTTCATCTTCTACCCCATTCTTTTTCCATTTTTGGGTGAAATTTGAATCTCATCTTTTGAGATATGTGATTTTATAGGAGATTTAATTATTGTGTTTAACATTTAATTGAATATTCCTTGTCAGTTCAGAGGTTTGCATGGTGTGTGTTATTGTGGAAGGTTTTGACAAGTCCAGCAAAAAAGAACGACGTTCTTCTCTTGAAAAATTTAATTTGGTAGTGCAATAAGGATTCCTGAAGTAAAAAGGGAAGTTCTTCTGAATCTTCGGACATAAGATCGCTCAAGAAACCTGTAGAGTTAAGGAAAGATCATTGCAGAACAAAGACTTTGGAGTAGAATTGTTGGTGCTCGAAGATTCAACGTGTTTTAATGTAAAGATTCTACGTGGAATCAGTTTTTGGGTTCACTGCACAAGTAAAAAAAAGTCCAAATCAAAGATTTTATATTTTCGTATTATTTAAATTGCAATTGTATTAAACATCTTTTGATTTTTCACAAACTATAGTGGAAGAACAAAATTTTCAATGGAAAATTATTGGATTATGGTGTAGGCTTAGCAAGGATGCTAGCCGAACTACAAATATATTATATACTTTATTCTCTCTCTCTCTCTCTCTCTCTCTCTCTCTATATATATATATATATATATATATATATATATATATATATATATATATTAATTTCCTATAGCTATTTAGTTATTTATAATAAAATATTAGAATTATGTTATATTTATATTATTACCTAAATTGATAATAGTTTTTCTTAACTCCAATAGTTTTTTTTAATTCAATCATATTTTCTTCTAATAAATACTATATTTATATTTTCAATAACTCTTTATAAAATTTGAGTGAAATATATTTCACTATTGAATTGATAAAATTTGAAAACTATTTGAAGTTCTATAACATCATTTTATTTCATCACATAATAAATTATTTTAAACATATATAAATATCAACAATCGAAAGGTATAACAAAAAATGCTTAAATTGTCTCAAATTTTATACACACGATCATCATGTATTATTAGATAATTTAAATTGAATTTATTTATTTTAATTTCTGTAGGTTTTAATTTTTTAAGTATGATAAATTTGACACAATAAACAATAGATCCTAAAAAACACACACTTTTTTCTACTCTATCTATATGTAGAATAAATTATAACAAAATATTATAATTATATTTAATTTACATTATTGGTAAATAATATGTTTCCTTACCTTGAATAATTTTTTTAATTGAGTCAAATTTTCAATCAAAAATATTAAATTTTAATATTAAACTATTTATATTTTAATTAAAGATATACGTATAATAATGATTCTAAATTAGGACAATATTATCCACATACGCTGTTTTAAGAGATAAGCATCAACAATTGTATATAAATAAGCAGTTATGGTTTAGCATTCCACACAAAGGTTAGTCTATAATATTTCTTTGCAAAATACATTATATTATTGAGTTATAATGGAATGTTCATTGAAAATGATAATGAAGTTTATGGTATTGTTGGTTGTTATTGTGATGAGCTTAATGGGATGTGCATATGCAGCACAACCAGAAATCAACAATGTTGGCACTAATGGAGAAGTAGTTCCAGTTCCAGCTTGCTACATGCTATGCGCTTTTAACAAGCAATGTTGTCCTCCAGCTCCTAAACTCTAAATTTGGATACTCCTTTAAATAGCTTACAATAATACTATTGAGTTTGAGATAAACTCGACCCATGTAATAATTGAGTAACAAGACTAAATAAAAAATATCATTTCTTTTTATTTTTTTATTTTTCATTATTTGAGATATGAGTATGAATCCTTAAATTTCTATTTTATGTGTTGTAGTTATTGTTAAAATGTGGATCTGTTACAGGTTTGGAGTAAAATAATATAGTGCTTTTTATATTTTATTAAGTAATACATTATAGTTGCGGTAATAATTTTTGTGTGACATATTTATAACAATTTAACTAAATTACCATAAAACACAATTCTAATTGAAAGAGTGTGCTTTTAGTCTTAAACATGCATTCTATGTATTATAATTAATTGAATAACTATCATGTTTTTCAAGGTAATAATCGAAAAAGAGATTCTAAAGTTTTGTTTGGATTGGTAAAACATCATTAAATAGATTATAATTTTGATTTGTTAATATTATATATTTTATTTACTTTTGAAATATAAATCTTTTTTATATGTATACACTTTAAAGTTTGCATCGAATTTTTCTTCTTTTGAATTATATATATATATATATATATATATATATATATATATATATATATATATATATATATATATATATATATATATATATATATATATATATATATATATATATATATATATATTATAGTGGTTGTTTCATACATATCAATATAAAAAAGGGTAATTTTTAACATTAGAAACATATACATAAATCTATTTCTCAAATCCCTTACACAATGGTCATAACATAATTTTCCATTTATAATTTTGAACTTACTACACTCAATATATCTCAACATTCAAATAACAAATTTGAATCCAGTTTTGAATTTTGCAATCAAAATCTCTGCATCATCTTCCTCATGCATAATCAATTGTTGTTTGAATTGAGTTCTTTTCTTAGGGTGTGAGATATGTGAGGAAGATCATTATTCAATTGACGTTTTGTGAAGATTTCTTGAGGATTTTATGGATTGACATTTGTGTTTGTGTTGTGGTAGGGATACACAAGTTTAGAAAAAAAAAAGAAGGAGGCACTTATCACCATGATTACTTTGGTAGAGATATTTGGAACCCTATAGACAATCACAACACATTGAACTGAATCATAGAATGCTCGATTCGAATCAGATAAAACTATGATTTCTTTGGTTTTATTTATGGAACTCTGATTAGAACCACATATTTACATGACCTGAATCACGTGATTTAAATCACATAATGGTTGACTTGAATACTAGAGATGGGTTCTCGTACGTTATTGGCTCTTGATTAAAATCACTCGATCTTTTGACTCGAATCCTACCACTTGCTTATGACTCGAATAATACATTATTTTCACTCATTTTTGTGATATATCTCCAACATATAAAAAATATATTCACTAAAAATCTCACACAATGTTGTAAAACATTCACTTCCATTATTATTTTGAAATTTCACAACACACTTATTCTCTGATTTTTAAAAAGGGCTTTGAATATGCTTTGAGTGTCTTAAAATTGATTTGTTTCATCTTCTACCCCATTCTTTTTCCATTTTTGGGTGAAATTTGAATCTCATCTTTTGAGATATGTGATTTGATAGGAGATTTAATTATTGTGTTTAACATTTAATTGAATATTTCTTGTCAGTTCAGAGGTTTGCGTGGTGTGCTTTATTGTGGAAGGTTTTGACAAGTCCAGCAAAAAAGAACGACGTTCTTCTCTCGAAAAATTTAATTTGGTAGTGCAATAAGGAATCCTAAAGTAAAAAGGGAAGTTCTTCTCAATCTTCGGACATAAGATCGCTCAAGAAACCTATAGGGTTAAGGAAAGATCATTGCAGAACAAAGACTTTGGAGTAGAATTGTTGGTGCTCGAAGATTCAACGTGTTTTCATGTAAAGATTCTACGTGGAATCAGTTTTTGGGTTCTCTGTACAAGTCAAAAAAAGTCCAAATCAAAGATTATATATTTTCGTATTATTTAAATTGCAATTGTATTAAGCATCTTTTGATTTTTCACAAGCTATAATGGAAGAACAAAATTTTCAATGGAAAATTATTGGATTATGGTGTAGGCTTAGCAAGGATGATAGCCGAACTACAAAAATATTATATACTTTATTCTCTCTCTCTCTCTCTCTCTCTCTCTCTCTCTCTCTCTCTCTCTCTCTCTCTCTCTCTCTCTCTCTCTCTCTCTCTCTCTCTCTCTCTCTCTCTCTCTCTCTCTCTATCTATCTATCTACCTATCTATCTATCTATCTATCTATCTATCTATCTATCTACCTATCTATCTATCTATCTATCTATCTATCTATCTATCTATCTATATTAATTTCCTATAGCTATTTAGTTATTTAAAATAAAATATTAGAATTATGTTATATTTATATTATTACCTAAATTGATAATAGTTTTTCTTAACTCCAATAGTTTTTTTTAATTCAATCATATTTTCTTCTAATAAATACTATATTTATATTTCCAATAACTCTTTTATAAAATTTGAATGAAATATATTTCACCATTGAATTGATAAAATTTGAAAACTATTTGAAGTTCTACAACATAATTTTATTTCATCACGTAATAAATTATTTTAAACATATATAAATATCAACATTTGGAAGGTATAACAAAAAATGCTTAAATTGTCTCAAATTTTATACACACGGTCATCATGTATTATTAGATAATTTAAATTGAATTTATTTATTTTAATTTCTGTAGGTTTTAATTTTTTAAGTATCATAAATTTGACACAATAAACAATAGATCCTAAAAAACACACACTTTTTTCTACTCTATCTATATGTAGAATAAATTATAACAAAATATTACAATTATATTTAATTTACATTATTGGTAAATAATATGTTTCCTTAACTTGAATAATTTTTTTAATTGAGTCAAATTTTCAATCAAAAATACTAAATTTTAATATTAAACTATTTATATTTTAATTAAAGATATACGTATAATAATGATTCTAAATTAGGACAATATTATCCACATACACTGTTTTAAGAGATAAGCATCAACAACTTTAAAGTTAATAAGCAGTTATGGTTTAGCATTCCACACAAAGGTTAGTCTATAATATTTCTTTGCAAAATACATTATATTATTGAGTTATAATGGAATGTTCATTGAAAATGATAATGAAGTTTATGGTATTGTTGGTTATTATTGTGATGAGCTTAATGGGATGTGCATATGCAGTAGAACCAGAAATCAACAGTGTTGGCACTAATCAAGAACCAGCTCCAGTTCCAGCTTGCTACATGCTATGCGCTTTTAACAAGCAATGTTGTCCTCCAGCTCCTAAACTCTAAATTTGGATACTCCTTTAAATAGCTTACAAAAATACTATTGATTTTGAGATAAACTCGACCCATGTAATAATTGAGTAACAAGACTAAATAAAAAATACCATTTTTTTAAATTTTTTTTTATTTTCCATTATTTGAGATATGAGTATGAATCCTTAAATTTTGATTTTATGTGTTGAAGTTATTGTTAATATGTGGATCTGTTATAGGTTTGGAGTAAAATAATATAGTGCTATTTATATTTTATTAACTAATACATTATAGTTGCGGTAATAATTTTTGTGTGACATATTTATAACAATTTAACTAAATTACCATAAAACACAATTCTAATTGTAAGAGTGTGATTTTAGTCTTAAACATGCATTCTATGTATTATAATTAATTGAATAACTATCATGTTTTTCAAGGTAATAATCGAAAAAGAGATTCTAAAGTTTTGTTTGGATTGATAAAACATCATTAAATAGATTATAATTTTGATTTGTTAATATTATATATTTTATTTGCTTTTGAAATATAAATCTTTTTTATATGTATACACTTTAAAGTTTGCATCGAATTTTTCTTCTTTTGAATTATACTTGTTGTTTCATACATATCAATATAAAAAAGGATAGTTTTTAACATTAGAAACATATACATAAATCTATTTCTCAAATCCCTTACACAATGGTCATAACATAATTTTCCATTTATAATTTTGAACTTACTACACTCAATATATCTCAACATTCAAACAACAAATTTGAATACAATTTTGAATTTTGCAATCAAAATCTCTGCATCTTCTTCCTCTTGCATAATCAATTGTTGTTTGAATTGAGTTCTTTTCTTAGGGTGTGAGATATGTGAGGAAGATCATTATTCAATTGACGTTTTGTGAAGATTTCTTAACGCTTCTATGGATTGACATTTGTGTTTGTGTTGTGGTAGGGATACACAAGTTCAGAAAAAAAAAGAAGGAGGCACTTATCTCGATGATTACTTTGATAGAGATATTTGGAACCCTATAGACAATCACAACACTTTGAACTGAATCATAGAATGCCTGATTCGAATCAGATAAAACTATGATTTCTTTGGTTTTATTTATGGAACTCTGATTAGAACCACATATTTACATGACCTGCATCACGTGATTCAAATCACATAATGGTTGACTTGAATAATAGAGATGGGTTCTCGTACGTTATTGGCTCTTGATTAAAATCACTCGATCTTTTGACTCGAATCCTACCACTTGCTTATGACTCGAATAATACATTATTTTCACTCATTTTTGTGATAGATCTCCAACATATAAAAAAGATATTCACTAAAAATCTCACACAATGTTGGAAAACATTCACTTCCATTATTATTTTGAAATTTCACAACACACTTATTCTCTGATTTTTAAAAAGGGCTTTGAATATGCTTTGAGTGTCTTAAAATTGATTTGTTTCATCTTCTACCCCATTCTTTTTCCATTTTGGGGTGAAATTTGAATCTCATGTTTTGAGATATGTGATTTTATAGGAGATTTAATTATTGTGTTTAACATTTAATTGAATATTTCTTGTCAGTTCAGAGGTTTGCATGGTGTGTTTTATTGTGGAAGGTTTTGACAAGTCCAGCAAAAAAGAACGACGTTTTTCTCTCGAAAAAATAAATTTGATAGTGCAATAAGGAATCCTGAAGTAAAATGGGAAGTTCTTCTCAATCTTCGGACATAACATCGCTCAAGAAACCTGTAGGGTTAAGGAAAGATCACTGTAGAACAAAGAGTTTGGAGTAGAACTGTTGGTGCTCGAAGATTCAACATGTTTTCATGTAAAGATTAACATGGAATCAGTTTTTGGGTTCTCTGTATAAGTAAAAAAAAGTCCAAATCAAAAATTTTATATTTTCGTATTATTTAAATTGCAATTGTATTAAACATCTTTTGATTATTCACAAGCTATAGTGGAAGAAAAAAAATTTCAATGGAAAATTATTGGATTATGGTATAGGCTTAGCAAGGATAATAGCCGAACTACAAAAATATTATATACTTTATTCTCTCTCTCTCTCTCTCTCTCTCTCTCTCTCTCTCTCTCTCTTCTATCTATCTATCTATCTACCTATATATATATATATATATATATATATATATATATATATATATATATATATATATATATATATATATATATATATATATATATATATATATATATATATATATATATATATATATATATATATATATATATATATATATATATATGTTAGTTCCCTATAGATATTTAGTTATTTATAATAAAATATTAGAATTATGTTATATTTATGTTATTACCTAAAATGATAATAGTTTTTCTTAACTCCAATAGTTTTTTTTTTAATTCAATCACATTTTCTTCTAACAAATACTATATTTATATTTTCAATAACTCTTTATAAAATTTGAGTGAAATATATTTCACTATTGAATTGATAAAATTTGAAAACTATTTGAAGTTCTACAACATCATTTTATTTCATCACATAATAAATTATTTTAAACATATATAAATATCAACAATTGGAAGGTATAACAAAAAATGCTTAAATTGTCTCAAATTTTATACACACGATCATCATGTATTATTAGATAATTTAAATTGAATTTATTTATTTTAATTTCTGTAGGTTTTAATTTTTTAAGTATGATAAATTTGACACAATAAACAATAGATCCTAAAAATCACTCACTTTTTTCTACTCTATCTATATGTAGAATAAATTATAACAAAATATTATAATTTTATTTAATTTACATTATTGGTAAATAATATGTTTTCTTAACTTGAATAATTTTTTTAATTGAGTCAAATTTTTAATTAAAAATATTAAATTTTAATATTAACCTATTTATATTTTAATTAAAATATACATATAATAATGATTCTAAATTTGGACAATATTATCCACATGCGTTGTTTTAAGAGATAAGCATCAACAATTGTATATAAATAAGCAGCTATGGTTTAGCATTCCACACAAAGGTTAGTCTATAATATTTCTTTGCAAAATACATTATATTATTGAGTTATAATGGAATGTTCATTGAAAATGATAATGAAGTTTATGGTATTGTTGGTTGTTATTGTGATGAGCTTAATGGGATGTGCATATGCATCACAACCAGAAATCAACAGTGTTGGCACTAATGGAGAAGTAGTTCCAGTTCCAGCTTGCTACATGCTATGCGCTTTTAACAAGCAATGTTGTCCTCCAGTTCCTAAACTCTAAATTTGGGTACTCCTTTAAATAGCTTACAATAATACTATTGAGTTTGAGATAAACTCGACCCATGTAATAACTAAGCAACAAGACTAAATAAAAAATATCATTTCTTTTTATTTTTTTATTTTCCATTATTTGAGATATGAGTATGAATCCTTAAATTTCATTTTTATGTGTTGAAGTTATTGTTAATATGTGGATCTGTTATTGGTTTGGAGTAAAATAATATAGTGCTATTTATATTTTATTAAGTAATACATTATAGTTGCGGTAATAATTTTTGTGTGACATAGTTATAACAATTTAACTAAATTACCATAAAACACAATTCTAATTGAAAGAGTGTGCTTTTAGTCTTAAACATGCATTCTATGTATTATAATTAATTAAATAACTATCATGTTTTTCAAGTTAATGTTAGGGACCAATTGGTACTACTTTTTATATCATTTTATTGGTCCCTTTTACCAAGTTTTGATGTAATTACACACTTTTATTCTCACTATTTTGTATAAATGCAATTAGGTTTAATTTATTTTGTTTTGAATAGTTATTTCACATTTTTGTTAGTTTTGTAGAATTTTGGGATAAGAAGACCTTGGATTGCAACACCACATCTTGGAGGAAGCTTGCCAAACAATGAAGCTGGAGAAGCAACAGTTCGCGCCGCGAAGGCTGCGAATCCAGCAAGCTGAATGAGGGTCAAAAGTGCTGTTTTGGAGGAAAAGTTTATTGCCATTTTGATGTCTGCCTGGGAATTGCTTTTCTGCTTTAGATGACAATGACCAATTAGGGAAATGTCAACCTTTTTTGTTAGAAACAAATACATTATTCTAGGGCATTGAATACACATTATTATTCATTCACACATTGATATTGAGAGCTTTTTGTAAGAGAGAAAAACAGAGTTTTTCTTCTTAAACTTTCTGCTTTGTAACAATGGTGATGAGGAGCTAAACTCCCTTTTGTCAAGATTGGAGGTAGTAGTTATTCTCATATGCTTATGTATTTCATTTGATTTATATATATGATAAAGAATATTGATGTATTGAATACTGTTTTTGCCCTAAGTTGAAAACCAGATTTGAGTAGTTGTCGAGAGAGGTTATTTGAGTCTTGACATAAAACAGATTTTCAAGTGGTGAATAAGTTGTAGAGATAGATTTATTCATTACTCTTCTTTGGTATTAAGCATTAAAGATTGCTATATTGATAGTTAGGTGGAGAGATCGTCTAAGGATCAATATAGTGATTATCACAATATCATTTAGACATAAATGACTTTGAGAGGATACTTGAACATCATCAATAATCTTGAATCTATTTATTTATCATAAGGAATCATAAGCATTTGAAATAGTGAACTCCAATCTTGCCAAGCTTTTATATTTGATTAAAACCATTTTTACTGTTTTAGTGACATTTACTCACAAGATAACTTTACAAACAAAACAACTTTGTTACTCTTTAAACTTACAACATTTGGATTATAGAACGACGGTAATATCAACCAATCTCTGTGGATACGATATAAAAATATTTGCCAAAGATATACTTTTCAACAAATTGGTGCCGTTGCCGGGGATTGGTGTCGATATTACAAGCATTGCAATAATTCTTTGTTTTAAGTTGTGTTACATTTATTACTATCCCTCTTTTGTTTCACTTGGTTTGTTAGTTTTGTAGATTCTAGTGCATGCGAGGGAAAGTCACCGAGGAGCAACTTCAATTCGATCCTGAAATTGAAAGAACACTTCGGAAGCTCAATAGCAAAACACGAAGAAGAAGGAAACTAGCCGAAGAGAGGAACCGGAGAGAAGAAGCATCTATTTCCGCACTTGTTCCAATCGAAGAAGTGGTTGTAGAGGCTTGTGACGGAAACATGGCGGATGACAATCGTACCGAAATGTCCGCTAATAGTCCAAGAAGAAATGCTCAATTTGCCCGTGGAGGAAGAAATACGGAGATGAAGACCGGAATCCTCCAACTTCTCTATGCAAATCCATTCACCGGAATGGATCATGAAGATCCGTACACCCATCTCATCAAATTTTATGAGATTGTGGGTTCTACGGGAATTGATGAAACGGGTGAAGAGGCACTATTCAAGAGGATGTTCCCACACTCCTTAGTGGGAAAGGCAAAAGAGTGGTACCTTGATCAAGCACCGAGAGTGATGACGGATTGGAATTTACTGGAGGAAAAGTTCCTAGAAAGATACTTCCCTCAATCCCGATTCATGGAATCCAAAACGGATATTGCGGTATTTACTCAAGGAGGCAACAAGTCTCTAAATGAAGCTTGGGAAAGATTCAAGTCAATGTTGAGAAAATGCAAGGGTCATGGTTTTGATGAGCTCACTCAAGTCCATATTTTTCTAAATGGGCTCCAATCAACTCACAGAACACTTTTGGATGCTACCGCGGGTGGTTCTCTTATGTCGAAGAATGCGGAAGAAGCTAAAGTCATTATTGGTCGGATGGCACTCAATGATCGCCAAAGTCAACATGACCGTAGCCCTTCACAACGTAAACCGGGAGTTCTTGAGTTAAATACCAATGACGCCATCCTTGCTCAAAACAAGCTACTCTCTCAACAAGTGGAGCTTCTCACTCAACAAATGACCAAGCTTCCACAGCAAATGAAAGAGATTCAAGGGTTTCAAGTTCAGCATCAAGTAGCATGTTGCGAATTATGTCAAGGGGATCACCCTACTGGTTTTTGTCCTCCACTAGAAGAAGTAAGCTATGTGAACAATCAAAATCAAGGCTATCAAAGGAACAATCAAGGTTATCAACCATCAAGGTTCAACAATCAAAATTTTCAGCAGCAAAGTCCTTACCAACATCCAAATTCTCAAGGACAGCAGTCGCAAGGAGGAAGTTCCAAGCTAGAGGATACTCTTCAACAATTCATGTAAGCTTCCATGGCAAATCAGAAGAGTAACGAAGCAGCAATTAAAAATCTGGAAACTCAAGTAGGCCAACTTGCAAAGCAACTGTCGGAACAAAACGCAGGATCTTCTTTCTCCGCTAACACTCAACCCAATCCAAAGGAGCATTGTAAAGCAATTTTTACTAGAAGCGGTAAAGAGTTGACAAGTAAAAAAGGTGAGGAAATTACAGTTGAGAATGATATGGATATTTAGTTATTTATAATAAAATATTATAATTATGTTATATTTATGTTATTACCTAAATTGATAATAGTTTTTCTTAACTCCAATAGTTTTTTTTTTCGAATTCAATCACATTTTCTTCTAACAAATACTATATTTATATTTTCAATAACTCTTTATAAAATTTGAGTGAAATATATTTCACTATTGAATTGATAAAATTTGAAAACTATTTGAAGTTCTACAACATCATTTTATTTCATCACATAATAAATTATTTTAAACATATATAAATATCAACAATTGGAAGGTATAACAAAAAATGCTTAAATTGTCTCAAATTTTATACACACGATCATCATGTATTATTAGATAATTTAAATTGAATTTATTTATTTTAATTTCTGTAGGTTTTAATTTTTTAAGTATGATAAATTTGACACAATAAACAATAGATCCTAAAAAACACTCACTTTTTTCTACTCTATCTATATGTAGAATAAATTATAACAAAATATTATAATTATATTTAATTTACATTACTGGTAAATAATATGTTTCCTTAACTTGAATAATTTTTTTAATTGAGTCAAATTTTTAATTAAAATTATTAAATTTTAATATTAAACTATTTATATTTTAATTAAAGATATACGTATAATAATGATTCTAAATTTGGACAATATTATCCACATGCGTTGTTTTAAGAGATAAGCATCAACAATTGTATATAAATAAGCAGCTATGGTTTAGCATTCCACACAAAGGTTAGTCTATAATATTTCTTTGCAAAATACATTATATTATTGAGTTATAATGGAATGTTCATTGAAAATGATAATGAAGTTTATGGTATTGTTGGTTGTTATTGTGATGAGCTTAATGGGATGTGCATATGCATCACAACCAGAAATCAACAGTGTTAGCACTAATGGAGAAGTAGTTCCAGTTCCAGCTTGCTACATGCTATGCGCTTTTAACAAGCAATGTTGTCCTCCAGTTCCTAAACTCTAAATTTGGGTACTCCTTTAAATAGCTTACAATAATACTATTGAGTTTTAGATAAACTCGACCCATGTAATAATTGAGCAACAAGACTAAATAAAAAATATCATTTCTTTTTATTTTCCATTATTTGAGATATGCGTATGAATCCTTAAATTTCATTTTTATATGTTGAAGTTATTGTTAATATGTGGATCTGTTATTGGTTTGGAGTAAAATAATATAGTGCTATTTATATTTTATTAAGTAATACATTATAGTTGCGGTAATAATTTTCGTGTGACATAGTTATAACAATTAAACTAAATTACCATAAAACACAATTCTAATTGAAAGAGTGTGCTTTTAGTCTTAAACATGCATTCTATGTATTATAATTAATTAAATAACTATCATGTTTTTCAAGTTAATAACCGAAAAAGAGATTCTAAAGTCTTGTTTGGATTGATAAAACATCATTAAATAGATTATAATTTTGATTTGTTAATATTATATATTTTATTTGCTTTTGAAATATAAATCTTTTTTATGTGTATATACTTTAAAGTTTGCATCGAATATTTCTTCTTTTGAATTTATATATATATATATATATATATATATATATATATATATATATATATATATATATATATATATATATATATATATATATTATGGTTGTTGTTTCATACATATCAATATAAAAAATGGTATTTTTTAACATTAGAAACATATACATAAATCTATTTCTCAAATTCTTTACATAATGGTCATAACATAATTTTCCATTTATAATTTTGAACTTACTACACTCAATATATCTTAACATTCAAACAACAAATTTGAATCCAGTTTTGAATTTTGCAATCAAAATCTCTGTATCTTCTTCCTCATGCATAATCAATTGTTGTTTGAATTGAGTTCTTTTCTTAGGGTGTGAGATATGTGAGGAAAATCATTATTCAATTGACGTTTTCTGAAGATTTCTTGAGGATTTTATGGATTGACATTGGTGTTTGTGTTGTGGTAGGGATCATTATAGTTCAGAAAAAAAAGAAGGAGGCCCTTATCTTCATGATTACTTTGGTAGAGATATTTGGAACCCTATAGACAATCACAACACTTTGAACTGAATCATAGAATGCCTGATTCGAATCTGATAAAACTATGATTTCTTTGGTTTTATTTATGGAACTCTGATTAGAACCACATATTTACATGACCTGAATCACGTGATTCAAAGCACATAATGGTTGACTTGAATAATAGAGATGGGTTCTCGTACGTTATTGGCTCTTGATTAAAATCACTCGATCTTTTGACTCGAATCCTACCACTTGCTTATGACTCGAATAATACATTATTTTCACTCATTTTTGTGATATATGTCCAACATATAAAAAAGATATTCACTAAAAATCTCACACAATGTCGGAAAACATTCACTTCCATTATTATTTTGAAATTTCACAACAAACTTATTCTCTGATTTTTAAAAAGGGCTTAAAATATGCTTTGAGTGTCTTAAAATTGATTTGTTTCATCTTCTACCCCATTCTTTTTCCATTTTTGGGTGAAATTTGAATCTCATCTTTTGAGATATGTGATTTTAAAGGAGATTTAATTATTGTGTTTGACATTTAATTGAATATTTCTTGTCAGTTCAGAGGTTTGCATGATGTGTGTTATTGTGGAAGGTTTTGACAAGTCCAGCAAAAAAGAACGACGTTCTTCTCTCGAAAAAATAATTTGGTAGTGCAATAAGGAATCCTGAAGTAAAATGGGAAGTTCTTCTCAATCTTCGGACATAACATCGCTCAAGAAATCTGTAGGGTTAAGGAAAGATCATTGCAGAACAAAGACTTTGGAGTAGAATTGTTGGTGCTCGAAGATTCAACATGTTTTCATATAAAGATTCTACGTGGAATCGGTTTTTGGGTTCTCTGTACAAGTCAAAAAAAGTCCAAATAAAAGATTTTATATTTTCGTATTATTTAAATTGCAATTGTATTAAACATCTTTTGATTTTTCACAAGCTATAGTGGAAGAACAAAATTTTCAATGGAAAATTATTGGATTATGGGGTAGGCTTAACAAGGATGATAGCCGAACTACAAAAATATTATATACTTTATTCTCTCTCTGTCTCTCTCTATTTCTCTCTCTCTCTCTCTCTCTCTCTCTCTCTATATATAATATATATATATATATATATATATATATATATATATATATATATATCTATTTATCTATCTATCTATATCTATCTATCTATCTATCTATCTATCTATCTATATTATATATATAATATATATATATATATATATATATATATAATATATATATATATATATATATATATATATTATATATATATATATATATATATAATATATATATATATATTATATATATATATATATATATATAAGTTCCCTATAGATATTTAGTTATTTATAATAAATATTAGATTATGTTATATTTATGTTATTACCTAAATTGATAATAGTTTTTCTTAACTCCAATAGTTTTTTTTTTTTTGAATTCAATCACATTTTCTTCTAACAAATACTATACTTATATTTTCAATAACTCTTTATAAAATTTGAGTGAAATATATTTCACTATTGAATTGATAAAATTTGAAAACTATTTGAAGTTCTACAACATCATTTTATTTCATCACATAATAAATTATTTTAAACATATATAAATATCAACAATTGGAAGGTATAACAAAAAATGCTTAAATTGTCTCAAATTTTATACACACGATCATCATGTATTATTAGATAATTTAAATTGAATTTATTTATTTTAATTTCTGTAGGTTTTAATTTTTTAAGTATGATAAATTTGACACAATAAACAATAGATCCTAAAAAACACTCACTTTTTTCTACTCTATCTATATGTAGAATAAATTATAACAAAATATTATAATTATATTTAATTTACATTACTGGTAAATAATATGTTTCCTTAACTTGAATAATTTTTTTAATTGAGTCAAATTTTTAATTAAAATTATTAAATTTTAATATTAAACTATTTATATTTTAATTGAAGATATACGTATAATAATGATTCTAAATTTGGACAATATTATCCACATGCGTTGTTTTAAGAGATAAGCATCAACAATTGTATATAAATAAGCAGCTATGGTTTAGCATTCCACACAAAGGTTAGTCTATAATATTTCTTTGCAAAATACATTATATTATTGAGTTATAATGGAATGTTCATTGAAAATGATAATGAAGTTTATGGTATTGTTGGTTGTTATTGTGATGAGCTTAATGGGATGTGCATATGCATCACAACCAGAAATCAACAGTGTTGGCACTAATGGAGAAGTAGTTCCAGTTCCAGCTTGCTACATGCTATGCGCTTTTAACAAGCAATGTTGTCCTCCAGTTCCTAAACTCTAAATTTGGGTACTCCTTTAAATAGCTTACAATAATACTATTGAGTTTGAGATAAACTCGACCCATGTAATAATTGAGCAACAAGACTAAATAAAAAATATCATTTCTTTTTATTTTCCATTATTTGAGATATGCGTATGAATCCTTAAATTTCATTTTTATATGTTGAAGTTATTGTTAATATGTGGATCTGTTATTGGTTTGGAGTAAAATAATATAGTGCTATTTATATTTTATTAAGTAATACATTATAGTTGCCGTAATAATTTTTGTGTGACATAGTTATAAAAATTTAACTAAATTACCATAAAACACAATTCTAATTGAAAGAGTGTGCTTTTAGTCTTAAACATGCATTCTATGTATTATAATTAATTAAATAACTATCATGTTTTTCAAGTTAATAATCGAAAAAGAGATTCTAAAGTTTTGTTTGGATTGATAAAACATCATTAAATAGATTATAATTTTGATTTGTTAATATTATATATTTTATTTGCTTTTGAAATATAAATCTTTTTTATTTGTATATACTTTAAAGTTTACATCGAATATTTCTTCTTTTGAATTATATATATATATATATATATATATTATATATATATATATATATATATATATATATATATATATATATATATATATATATATATATATATATGGTTGTTGTTTCATACATATCAATATAAAAAATGGTATTTTTTAACATTAGAAACATATACATAAATCTATTTCTCAAATTCCTTACATAATGGTCATAACATAATTTTCCATTTATAATTTTGAACTTACTACACTCAATATATCTTAACATTCAAACAACAAATTTGAATCCCGTTTTGAATTTTGCAATCAAAATCTCTGTATCTTCTTCCTCATGCATAATCAATTGTTGTTTGAATTGAGTTCTTTTCTTAGGGTGTGAGATATGTGAGGAAAATCATTATTCAATTGACGTTTTCTGAAGATTTCTTGAGGATTTTATGGATTGACATTGGTGTTTGTGTTGTGGTAGGGATCATTATAGTTCAGAAAAAAAAAGAAGGAGGCCCTTATCTTCATGATTACTTTGGTAGAGATATTTGGAACCCTATAGACAATCACAACACTTTGAACTGAATCATAGAATGCCTGATTCGAATCTGATAAAACTATGATTTCTTTGGTTTTATTTATGGAACTCTGATTAGAACCACATATTTACATGACCTGAATCACGTGATTCAAAGCACATAATGGTTGACTTGAATAATAGAGATGGGTTCTCGTACGTTATTGGCTCTTGATTAAAATCACTCGATCTTTTGACTCGAATCCTACCACTTGCTTATGACTCGAATAATACATTATTTTCACTCATTTTTGTGATATATGTCCAACATATAAAAAAGATATTCACTAAAAATCTCACACAATGTCGGAAAACATTCACTTCCATTATTATTTTGAAATTTCACAACAAACTTATTCTCTGATTTTTAAAAAGGGCTTTGAATATGCTTTGAGTGTCTTAAAATTGATTTGTTTCATCTTCTACCCCATTCTTTTTCCATTTTTGGGTGAAATTTGAATCTCATCTTTTGAGATATGTGATTTTAAAGGAGATTTATTATTGTGTTTGACATTTAATTGAATATTTCTTGTCAGTTCAGAGGTTTGCATGATGTGTGTTATTGTGGAAGGTTTTGACAAGTCCAGCAAAAAAGAACGACGTTCTTCTCTCGAAAAAATAAATTGGGTAGTGCAATAAGGAATCCTGAAGTAAAATGGGAAGTTCTTCTCAATCTTCGGACATAACATCGCTCAAGAAACCTGTAGGGTTAAGGAAAGATCATTGCAGAACAAAGACTTTGGAGTAGAATTGTTGGTGCTCGAAGATTCAACATGTTTTCATATAAAGATTCTACGTGGAATCGGTTTTTGGGTTCTCTGTACAAGTCAAAAAAAGTCCAAATCAAAGATTTTATATTTTCGTATTATTTAAATTGCAATTGTATTAAACATCTTTTGATTTTTCACAAGCTATATTGGAAGAACAAAATTTTCAATGGAAAATTATTGGATTATGGTGTAGGCTTAGCAAGGATGATAGCCGAACTACAAAAATATTATATACTTTATTCTCTCTCTGTCTCTCTCTATATCTCTCTCTCTCTATATCTATCTATCTATCTATCTATCTATCTATCTATCTATATATAATATATTATATATATATATATAATATATATATATATATAATATATATAATATATATATAATATAATATAAGTTCCCTATAGATATTTAGTTATTTATAATAAAATATTAGAATTATGTTATATTTATGTTATTACCTAAATTGATAATAGTTTTTCTTAACTCCAATAGTCTTTTTTTTTTGAATTCAATCACATTTTCTTCTAACAAATACTATATTTATATTTTCAATAACTCTTTATAAAATTTGAGTGAAATATATTTCACTATTGAATTGATAAAATTTGGAAACTATTTGAAGTTCTACAACATCATTTTATTTCATCACATAATAAATTATTTTAAAAATATATAAATATCAACAATTGGAAGGTATAACAAAAAATGCTTAAATTGTCTCAAATTTTATACACACGATCATCATGTATTATTAGATAATTTAAATTGAATTTATTTATTTTAATTTCTGTAGGTTTTAATTTTTTAAGTATGATAAATTTGACATAATAAACAATAGATCCTAAAAAACACTCACTTTTTTCTACTCTATCTATATGTAGAATAAATTATAATAAAATATTATAATATTTAATTTACATTATTGGTAAATAATATGTTTCCTTAACTTGAATAATTTTTTTAATTGAGTCAAATTTTAATTAAAATTATTAAATTTTAATATTAAACTATTTGTATTTTAATTAAAGATATACGTATAATAATGATTCTAAATTTGGACAATATTATCCACATGCGTTGTTTTAAGAGATAAGCATCAACAATTGTATATAAATAAGCAGCTATGGTTTAGCATTCCACACAAAGGTTAGTCTATAATATTTCTTTGCAAAATACATTATATTATTGAGTTATAATGGAATGTTCATTGAAAATAATAATGAAGTTTATGGTATTGTTGGTTGTTATTGTGATGAGCTTAATGGGATGTGCATATGCATCACAACCAGAAATCAACAGTGTTGGCACTAATGGAGAAGTAGTTCCAGTTCCAGCTTGCTACATGCTATGCGCTTTTAACAAGCAATGTTGTCCTCCAGTTCCTAAACTCTAAATTTGGGTACTCCTTTAAATAGCTTACAATAATACTATTGAGTTTGAGATAAACTCGACCCATGTAATAATTGAGCAACAAGACTAAATAAAAAATATCATTTCTTTTTATTTTTTTATTTTCCATTATTTGAGATATGCGTATGAATCCTTAAATTTCATTTTTATGTGTTGAAGTTATTGTTAATATGTGGATCTGTTATTGGTTTGGAGTAAAATAATATAGTGCTATTTATATTTTATTAAGTAATACATTATAGTTGCGGTAATAATTTTTGTGTGACATAGTTATAAAAATTTAACTAAATTACCATAAAACACAATTCTAATTGAAAGAGTGTGCTTTTAGTCTTAAACATGCATTCTATGTATTATAATTAATTAAATAACTATCATGTTTTTCAAGTTAATAACCGAAAAAGAGATTCTAAAGTTTTGTTTGGATTGATAAAACATCATTAAATAGATTATAATTTTGATTTGTTAATATTATATATTTTATTTGCTATTGAAATATAAATCTTTTTTATTTGTATATACTTTAAAGTTTGCATCGAATATTTCTTCTTTGAATTATATATAATATATATATATATATATATTATAGTCTATATATATATATATCTATATATATATATATATATATATATATATATATATATATATATTATATATTATGGTTGTTGTTTCATACATATCATATAAAAATGGTATTTTTTAACATTAGAACATATACATAAATCTATTTCTCAAATTCCTTACATATGGTCATAACATAATTTTCCATTTATAATTTTGAACTTACTACACTCAATATATCTTAACATTCAAACACAAATTTGAATCCAGTTTTGAATTTTGCAATCAAAATCTCTGTATCTTCTTCCTCATGCATAATCAATTGTTGTTTGAATTGAGTTCTTTTCTTAGGGTGTGAGATATGTGAGGAAAATCATTATTCAATTGACGTTTCTGAAGATTTCTTGAGGATTTTATGGATTGACATTGGTGTTTGTGTTGTGGTAGGGATCATTATAGTTCAGAAAAAAGAGAAGGAGGCCCTTATCTTCATGATTACTTTGGTAGAGATATTTGGAACCCTATAGACAATCACAACACTTTGAACTGAATCATAGAATGCCTGATTCGAATCTGATAAAACTATGATTTCTTTGGTTTTATTTATGGAACTCTGATTAGAACCACATATTTACATGACCTGAATCACGTGATTCAAAGCACATAATGGTTGACTTGAATAATAGAGATGGGTTCTCGTACGTTATTGGCTCTTGATTAAAATCACTCGATCTTTTGACTCGAATCCTACCACTTGCTTATGACTCGAATAATACATTATTTTCACTCATTTTTGTGATATATCTCCAACATATAAAAAAGATATTCACTAAAAATCTCACACAATGTCGGAAAACATTCACTTCCATTATTATTTTGAAATTTCACAACAAACTTATTCTCTGATTTTTAAAAAAGGGCTTTGAATATGCTTTGAGTGTCTTAAAATTGATTTGTTTAATCTTCTACCCCATTCTTTTTCCATTTTTGGGTGAAATTTGAATCTCATCTTTTGAGATATGTGATTTTAAAGGAGATTTAATTATTGTGTTTGACATTTAATTGAATATTTCTTGTCAGTTCAGAGGTTTGCATGATGTGTGTTATTGTGGAAGGTTTTGACAAGTCCAGCAAAAAAGAACGACGTTCTTCTCTCCAAAAAATAAATTTGGTAGTGCAATAAGGAATCCTGAAGTAAAATGGGAAGTTCTTCTCAATCTTCGGACATAACATCGCTCAAGAAACCTGTAGGGTTAAGGAAAGATCATTGCAGAACAAAGACTTTGGAGTAGAATTGTTGGTGCTCGAAGATTCAACATGTTTTCATATAAAGATTCTACGTGGAATCGGTTTTTGGGTTCTCTGTACAAGTCAAAAAAAAGTCCAAATCAAAGATTTTATATTTTCATATTATTTAAATTGCAATTGTATTAAACATCTTTTGATTTTTCAAATGTTATAATGGAAGAACAAAATTTTCAATGGAAAATTATTGGATTATGGTGTAGGCTTAGCAAGGATGATAGCCGAACTACAAAAATATTATACACTTTATTCTCTCTCTGTGTCTCTCTCTCTCTCTCTCTCTCCTCTCTCTCTCCCTCTCTCTATCATCTATCTATCTATCTATCTCCTCTCTCTCTCTATATAATATATATATTTATATATATATATATAATATATATATATTATATATTATATATATATATATAATATTTTTCCCTAGATATTTAGTTATTTATATCAAATATTAGAATTATGTTATATTTATTTATTACCTAAATTGATAATAGTTTTTCTTAACTCCAATAGTTTTTTTTTTTTGAATTCAATCACATTTTCTTCTAACAAATACTATATTTATATTTTTCAATAACTCTTTATAAAATTTGAGTGAAATATATTTCACTATTGAATTGATAAAATTTGAAAACTATTTGAAGTTCTACAACATCATTTTATTTCATCACATAATAATTATTTTAAAAATATATAATATCAACAATTGGAAGGTATAACAAAAAATGCTTAAATTGTCTCAAATTTTATACACACGATCATCATGTATTATTAGATAATTTAAATTGAATTTATTTATTTTAATTTCTGTAGGTTTTAATTTTTAAGTATGATAAATTGACATAATAAACAATAGATCCTAAAAAACACTCACTTTTTTCTACTCTATCTATATGTAGAATAAATTATAATAAAATATTATAATTATATTTAATTTACATTATTGGTAAATAATATGTTTCCTTAACTTGAATAATTTTTTTAATTGAGTCAAATTTTAATTAAAATTATTAAATTTTAATATTAAACTATTTGTATTTTAATTAAAGATATACGTATAATAATGATTCTAAATTTGGACAATATTATCCACATGCGTTGTTTTAAGAGATAAGCATCAACAATTGTATATAAATAAGCAGCTATGGTTTAGCATTCCACACAAAGGTTAGTCTATAATATTTCTTTGCAAAATACATTATATTATTGAGTTATAATGGAATGTTCATTGAAAATAATAATGAAGTTTATGGTATTGTTGGTTGTTATTGTGATGAGCTTAATGGGATGTGCATATGCATCACAACCAGAAATCAACAGTGTTGGCACTAATGGAGAAGTAGTTCCAGTTCCAGCTTGCTACATGCTATGCGCTTTTAACAAGCAATGTTGTCCTCCAGTTCCTAAACTCTAAATTTGGGTACTCCTTTAAATAGCTTACAATAATACTATTGAGTTTGAGATAAACTCGACCCATGTAATAATTGAGCAACAAGACTAAATAAAAAATATCATTTCTTTTTATTGTTTTATTTTCCATTATTTGAGATATGAGTATGAATCCTTAAATTTCATTTTTATGTGTTGAAGTTATTGTTAATATGTGGATCTGTTATTGGTTTGGAGTAAAATAATATAGTGCTATTTATATTTTATTAAGTAATACATTATAGTTGCGGTAATATTTTTTGTGTGACATAGTTATAAAAATTTAACTAAATTACCATAAAACACAATTCTAATTGAAAGAGTGTGCTTTTAGTCTCAAACATGCATTCTATGTATTATAATTAATTAAATAACTATGATGTTTTTCAAGTTAATAATCGAAAAAGAGATTCTAAAGTTTTGTTTGGATTGATAAAACATCATTAAAAAGTAATTTTGAACTTACTACACTCAATATATCTTAACATTCAAACAACAAAATTTGAATCCAGTTTTGAATTTTGCAATCAAAATCTCTGTATCCTCTTCCTCATGCATAATCAATTGTTGTTTGAATTGAGTTCTTTTCTTAGGGTGTGAGATATGTGAGGAAAATCATTATTCAATTGACGTTTTCTGAAGATTTCTTGAGGATTTTATGGATTGACATTGGTGTTTGTGCTGTGGTAGGGATCATTATAGTTCAGAAAAAAAGAGAAGGAGGCCCTTATCTTCATGATTACTTTGGTAGAGATATTTGGAACCCTATAGACAATCACAACACTTTGAACTGAATCATAGAATGCCTGATTCGAATCTGATAAAACTATGATTTCTTTGGTTTTATTTATGGAACTCTGATTAGAACCACATATTTACATGACCTGAATCATGTGATTCAAAGCACATAATGGTTGACTTGAATAATAGAGATGGGTTCTCGTACGTTATTGGCTCTTGATTAAAATCACTCCATCTTTTGACTCGAATCCTACCACTTGCTTATGACTCGAATAATACATTATTTTCACTCATTTTTGTGATATATGTCCAACATATAAAAAAGATATTCACTAAAAATCTCACACAATGTCGGAAAACATTCACTTCCATTATTATTTTGAAAATTCACAACAAACTTATTCTCTGATTTTTAAAAAGGGCTTTGAATATGCTTTGAGTGTCTTAAAATTTATTTGTTTCATCTTCTACCCCATTCTTTTTCCATTTTTGGGTGAAATTTGAATCTCATCTTTTGAGATATGTGATTTTAAAGGAGATTTAGTTATTGTGTTTGACATTTAATTGAATATTTCTTGTCAGTTCAGAGGTTTGCATGATGTGTGTTATTGTGGAAGGTTTTGACAAGTCCAGCAAAAAAGAACGACGTTCTTCTCTCGAAAAAATAAATTTGATAGTGCAATAAGGAATCCTGAAGTAAATAGGGAAGTTCTTCTCAATCTTCGGACATAACATCGCTCAAGAAATCTGTAGGGTTAAGGAAAGATCATTGCAGAACAAAGACTTTGGAGTAGAATTGTTGGTGCTCGAAGATTCAACATGTTTTCATATAAAGATTCTACGTGGAATCGGTTTTTGGGTTCTCTGTACAAGTCAAAAAAAGTCCAAATCAAAGATTTTATATTTTCGTATTATTTAAATTGCAATTGTATTAAACATCTTTTGATTTTTCAAATGTTATAATGGAAGAACAAAATTTTCAATGGAAAATTATTGGATTATGGTGTAGGCTTAGCAAGGATGATAGCCGAACTACAAAAATATTATATACTTTATTCTCTCTCTCTCTCTCTCTCTCTCTCTCTCTCTCACTCTCTTCTCTCTCTCTCTCTCTCTCTCTATCTATCTATCTATCTATCTATCTATCTATCTATCTATATATCTATCTATCTATCTATCTATCTATCTATATATATATATTTGTTCCCTATAGATATTTAGTTATTTATAATAAAATATTAGAATTATGTTATATTTATATTATTACCTAAATTGATAATAGTTTTTCTTAACTCCAATAGTTTTTTTTTTTTTGAATTCAATCACATTTTCTTCTAACAAATACTATATTTATATTTTCAATAACTCTTTATAAAATTTGAGTGAAATATATTTCACTATTGAATTGATAAAATTTGAAAACTATTTGAAGTTCTACAACATCATTTTATTTCATCACATAATAAATTATTTTAAACATATATAAATATCAACAATTGGAAGGTATAACAAAAAATGCTTAAATTGTCTCAAATTTTATACACACGATCATCATGTATTATTAGATAAATTAAATTGAATTTATTTATTTTAATTTCTGTAGGTTTTAATTTTTAGTATGATAAATTTGACACAATAAACAATAGATCCTAAAAAACACTCACTTTTTTCTACTCTATCTATATGTAGAATAAATTATAACAAAATATTATAATTATATTTAATTTACATTATGGTAAATAATATGTTTCCTTAACTTGAATAATTTTTTAATTGAGTCAAATTTTAATTAAAATTATTAAATTTTAATATTAAACTATTTATATTTTAATTAAAGATATACGTATAATAATGATTCTAAATTTGGACAATATTATCCACATGCGTTGTTTTAAGAGATAAGCATCAACAATTGTATATAAATAAGCAGCTATGGTTTAGCATTCCACACAAAGGTTAGTCTATAATATTTCTTTGCAAAATACATTATATTATTGAGTTATAATGGAATGTTCATTGAAAATGATAATGAAGTTTATGGTATTGTTGGTTGTTATTGTGATGAGCTTAATGGGATGTGCATATGCATCACAACCAGAAATCAACAGTGTTGGCACTAATGGAGAAGTAGTTCCAGTTCCAGCTTGCTACATGCTATGCGCTTTTAACAAGCAATGTTGTCCTCCAGTTCCTAAACTCTAATTTGGGTACTCCTTTAAATAGCTTACAATAATATTGAGTTTGAGATAAACTCGACCCATGTAATAATTGAGCAACAAGACTAAATAAAAAATATCATTTCTTTTTATTGTTTTATTTTCCATTATTTGAGATATGAGTATGAATCCTTAAATTTCATTTTTATGTGTTGAAGTTATTGTTAATATGTGGATCTGTTATTGGTTTGGAGTAAAATAATATAGTGCTATTTATATTTTATTAAGTAATACATTATAGTTGCGGTAATATTTTTTGTGTGACATAGTTATAAAAATTTAACTAAATTACCATAAAACACAATTCTAATTGAAAGAGTGTGCTTTTAGTCTCAAACATGCATTCTATGTATTATAATTAATTAAATAACTATGATGTTTTTCAAGTTAATAATCGAAAAAGAGATTCTAAAGTTTTGTTTGGATTGAAAAACATCATTAAAAAGTAATTTTGAACTTACTACACTCAATATATCTTAACATTCAAACAACAAATTTGAATCCAGTTTTGAATTTTGCAATCAAAATCTCTGTATCTTCTTCCTCATGCATAATCAATTGTTGTTTGAATTGAGTTCTTTTCTTAGGGTGTGAGATATGTGAGGAAAATCATTATTTAATTGACGTTTTCTGAAGATTTCTTGAGGATTTTATGGATTGACATTGGTGTTTGTGTTGTGGTAGGGATCATTATAGTTCAGAAAAAAAAAGAAGGATGCCCTTATCTTCATGATTACTTTGGTAGAGATATTTGGAACCCTATAGACAATCACAACACTTTGAACTGAATCATAGAATGCCTGATTCGAATCTGATAAAACTATGATTTCTTTGGTTTTATTTATGGAACTCAGATTAGAACCACATATTTACATGACCTGAATCACGTGATTCAAAGCACATAATGGTTGACTTGAATAATAGAGATGGGTTCTCGTACGTTATTGGCTCTTGATTAAAATCACTCGATCTTTTGACTCGAATCCTACCACTTGCTTATGACTCGAATAATACATTATTTTCACTCATTTTTATGATATATGTCCAACATATAAAAAAGATATTCACTAAAAATCTCACACAATGTCGGAAAACATTCACTTCCATTATTATTTTGAAATTTCACAACAAACTTATTCTCTGATTTTTAAAAAGGGCTTTGAATATGCTTTGAGTGTCTTAAAATTGATTTGTTTCATCTTCTACCCCATTCTTTTTCCATTTTTGGGTGAAATTTGAATCTCATCTTTTGAGATATGTTATTTTAAAGGAGATTTTATTATTGTGTTTGACATTTAATTGAATATTTCTTGTCAGTTCAGAGGTTTGCATGATGTGTGTTATTGTGGAAGGTTTTGACAAGTCCAGCAAAAAAGAACGACGTTCTTCTCTCGAAAAAAATAAATTGGTAGTGCAATAAGGAATCCTGAAGTAAAATGGGAAGTTCTTCTCAATCTTCGGACATAACATCGCTCAAGAAACCTGTAGGGTTAAGGAAAGATCATTGCAGAACAAAGACTTTGGAGTAGAATTGTTGGTGCTCGAAGATTCAACATGTTTTCATATAAAGATTCTACGTGGAATCGGTTTTTGGGTTCTCTGTACAAGTCAAAAAAAGTCCAAATCAAAGATTTTATATTTTCGTATTATTTAAATTGCAATTGTATTAAACATCTTTTGATTTTTCACAAGCTATAATGGAAGAACAAAATTTTCAATGGAAAATTATTGGATTATGGTGTAGGCTTAGCAAGGATGATAGCCGAACTACAAAAATATTATATACTTTATTCTCTCTCTCTCTCTCTCTCTCTCTCTCTCTCTTCTCTCTCTCTCTCTCTCTCTCTCTCTCTCTCTCTCTCTATCTCTCTCTCTCTCTCTCTCTCTCTCTCTCTCTCTCTCTCTCTCTCTCTCTATTATATCTATATATATAATATATATTATATATATATATATATATATATATATATTTATATCTATTATATATATATATATATTATTCCCTATAGATATTTAGTTATTTATAATAAAATATTAGAATTATGTATATTTATGTTATTACCTAAATTGATAATAGTTTTTCTTAACTCCAATAGTTTTTTTTGAATTCAATCACATTTTCTTCTAACAAATACTATATTTATATTTTCAATAACTCTTTATAAAATTTGAGTGAAATATATTTCACTATTGAATTGATAAAATTTGAAAACTATTTGAAGTTCTACAACATCATTTTATTTCATCACATAATAAATTATTTTAAACATATATAAATATCAACAATTGGAAGGTATAACAAAAAAATGCTTAAATTGTCTCAAATTTATACACACGATCATCATGTATTATTTGATAATTAAATTGAATTTATTTATTTTAATTTCTGTAGGGTTTAATTTTTTAAGTATGATAAATTTGACACAAT
The DNA here is from genome assembly GCF_024323335.1 of Lathyrus oleraceus. Taxonomy (NCBI): domain Eukaryota; kingdom Viridiplantae; phylum Streptophyta; class Magnoliopsida; order Fabales; family Fabaceae; genus Lathyrus; species Lathyrus oleraceus. Next base: position 175,771,364 of record NC_066579.1, read on the forward strand.
AAACAATAGATCCTAAAAAACACTCACTTTTTTCTACTCTATCTATATGTAGAATAAATTATAACAAAATATTATAATTATATTTAATTTACATTATTGGTAAATAATATGTTTCCTTAACTTGAATAATTTTTTTAATTGAGTCAAATTTTTAATTAAAATTATTAAATTTTAATATTAAACTATTTATATTTTAATTAAAGCTATACATATAATAATGATTCTAAATTTGGACAATATTATCCACATGCGTTGTTTTAAGAGATAAGCATCAACAATTGTATATAAATAAGCAGCTATGGTTTAGCATTCCACACAAAGGTTACACACAAAGGTTAGTCTATAATATTTCTTTGCAAAATACATTATATTATTGAGTTATAATGGAATGTTCATTGAAAATGATAATGAAGTTTATGGTATTGTTGGTTGTTATTGTGATGAGCTTAATGGGATGTGCATATGCATCACAACCAGAAATCAACAGTGTTGGCACTAATGGAGAAGTAGTTCCAGTTCCAGCTTGCTACATGCTATGCGCTTTTAACAAGCAATGTTGTCCTCCAGTTCCTAAACTCTAATTTTGGATACTCCTTTAAATAGCTTACAATAATACTATTGAGTTTGAGATAAACTCGACCCATGTAATAATTGAGTACAAACAAGACTAAATAAAAAATATCATTTCTTTTTATTTTTTTATTTTCCATTATTTGAGATATGAATATGAATCCTTAAATTTCATTTTTATGTGTTGAAGTTAATGTTAATATGTGGATCTGTTATTGGTTTGGAGTAAAATAATATAGTGCTATTTATATTTTATTAAGTAATACATTATAGTTGTGGTAATAATTTTCGTGTGACATAGTTATAACAATTTAACTAAATTACCATAAAACACAATTCTAATTGAAAGAGTGTGCTTTTAGTCTTAAACATGCATTCTATGTATTATAATTAATTAAATAAGTATCATGTTTTTCAAGTTAATAATCGAAAAAGAGAGATTCTATAGTTTTGTTTGGATTGATATAAAACATCATTAAATTATAATTATTAATTTTGATTTGTTATATTATATATTTTATTTCATTTTGAAAGATAAATCTTTTTTATATGTATACTTTAAAATTGCATCGATATTTCTTCTTTTGAATTATATATATATGGTTGTTGTTTCATACATATCAATATAAAAAATGGTATTTTTAACATTAGAAACATATACATAAATCTATTTCTCAAATTCCTTACACAATCGTCATAACATAATTTTCCATTTATAATTTTTAACTTACTACACTCAATATATCTCAACATTCAAACAACAAATTTGAATCCAGTTTTGAATTTTGCAATCAAAATCTCTGTATCTTCTTCCTCATGCATAATCAATTATTGTTTGAATTGAGTTCTTTTCTTAGGGTGTGAGATATGTGAGGAAAATCATTATTCAATTGACGTTTTGTGAAGATTTCTTGAGTATTTTATGGATTGACATTTGTGTTTGTGTTGTGGTAGGGATAAACAAGTTCAGAAAAAAAAAGAAGGAGGCCCTTATCTTCATGATTACTTTGGTAGAGATATTTGGAACCCTATAGACAATAACAACACTTTGAACTGAATCATAGAATGCCTGATTCGAATCAGATAAAACTATGATTTCTTTGGTTTTATTTATGGAACTCTGATTAGAACCACATATTTACATGACCTGAATCATGTGATTCAAATCACATAATGGTTGACTTGAATAATAGAGATGGGTTCTCGTGCGTTATTGGCTCTTGATTAAAATCACTCGATCAATTGACTCGAATCCTACCACTTGCTTATGACTCGAATAATACATTATTTTCACTCATTTTTGTGATATATCTCCAACATATAAAAAAGATATTCAGTAAAAATCTCACACAATGTCGGAAAACATTCACTTCCATTATTATTTTGAAATTTCACAACACACTTATTCTCTCATTTTTAAAAAAGGGCTTTGAATATGCTTTGAGTGTCTTAAAAATGATTTGTTTCATCTTCTACCCCATTCTTTTTCCATTTTTGGGTGAAATTTGAATCTCATCTTTTGAGATATGTGATTTTATAGGAGATTTAATCATTGTGTTTAACATTTAATTGAATATCTCTTGTCAGTTCAGAGGTTTGCATGGTGTGTGTTATTGTTGAAGGTTTTGACAAGTCCAGCAAAAAAAAACGACGTTCTTCTCTTGAAAAAATTAATTTGGTAGTGCAATAAGGAATCCTGAAGTAAAAAGGGAAGTTCTTCTCAATCTTCGGACATAACATCGCTAAAGAAACCTGTAGGGTTAAGTAAAGATCATGGCAGAACAAAGTCTTTGGAGTAGAATTGTAGGTACTCGAAGATTCAACACGTTTTCATGTAAAGATTCTACGTGGAATCAATTTTTGGGTTCTCTTTACAAGTCAAAAAAACTCCAAATCAAAGATTTTATACTTTTGTATTATTTAAATTGCAATTGTATTAAACATCTTTTGATTTTTCACAAGCTATAATGGAAGAACAAAATTTTCAATGGAAAATTATTGGATTATGGTGTAGGCTTAGCAAGGATGATAGCCTAACTACAAAAATATTATATACATTATTCTCTCTCTCTCTCTCTCTCTCTATCTCTCTATCTATCTATCTATCTATCTATCTATCTATCGATCTATCTATTATCTATCTATCTATCTATCTATCTATCTATCTATCTCCGCTCTCTCTCTCTCTCTCTCTCTCTATATCTCTCTCTATCTATCTCTCTCTCTCTCTCTCTCTCTCTCTCTCTCTCTCTCTCTCTCTCTCTCTCTCTCTCTCTCTCTCTCTCTCTCTCTCTCTCTCTCTCTCTCTCTCTATCTCTCTCTCTCTATCTATCTATCTATCTATCTATCTATTTACCTATATATATATATATATATTAGTTTCCTATAGATATTTAGTTATTTATAATAAAATATTAGAATTATTTATATTATATTATTACCTAAATTGATAATAATTTTCTTAACTCCATAGTTTTTTTTTTTGAATTCAATTATATTTTTTCTAATAAACACTATATTTATATTTTCAATAACTCTTTATAAAATTTGAGTGAAATATATTTCACTATTGAATTGATAAAATTTTAAAACTATTTGATGTTCTAAAACATCATTTTATTTCATCACATAATAAATTATTTTAAACATATATAATATCAACAATTGGAAGGTATAACAAAAAATGCTTAAATTGTCTCAAATTTTATTCACACGATCATCATGTATTATTAGATAATTAAATTGAATTTATTTATTTTAATTTCTTTAGGTTTTAATTTTTTAAGTATGATAAATTTGACACAATAAACAATAGATCCTAAAAAACACACACTTTTTTCTACTCTATCTATATGTAGAATAAATTATAACAAAATATTATAATTATATTTAATTTACATTATTGGTAAATAATATGTTTCCTTAACTTGAATAATTTTTTTAATTGAGTCAAATTTTTAATTAAAATTATTAAATTTTAATATTAAACTATTTATATTTTAATTAAAGCTATACGTATAATAATGATTCTAAATTTGGACAATATTATCCACATGCGTTGTTTTAAGAGATAAGCATCAACAATTGTATATAAATAAGCAGCTATGGTTTAGCATTCCACACAAAGGTTACACACAAAGGTTAGTCTATAATATTTCTTTGCAAAATACATTATATTATTGAGTTATAATGGAATGTTCATTGAAAATGATAATGAAGTTTATGGTATTGTTGGTTGTTATTGTGATGAGCTTAATGGGATGTGCATATGCATCACAACCAGAAATCAACAGTGTTGGCACTAATGGAGAAGTAGTTCCAGTTCCAGCTTGCTACATGCTATGCGCTTTTAACAAGCAATGTTGTCCTCCAGTTCCTAAACTCTAATTTTTGGATACTCCTTTAAATAGCTTACAATAATACTATTGAGTTTGAGATAAACTCGACCCATGTAATAATTGAGTAACAAGACTAAATAAAAAATATCATTTCTTTTTATTTTTTTATTTTCCATTATTTGAGATATGAATATGAATCCTTAAATTTCATTTTTATGTGTTGAAGTTAATGTTAATATGTGGATCTGTTATTGGTTTGGAGTAAAATAATATAGTGCTATTTATATTTTATTAAAGTAATACATTATAGTTGTGGTAATAATTTTCGTGTGACATAGTTATAACAATTTAACTAAATTACCATAAAACACAATTCTAATTGAAAGAGTGTGCTTTTAGTCTTAAACATGCATTCTATGTATTATAATTAATTAAATAAGTATCATGTTTTTCAAGTTAATAATCGAAAAAGAGATTCTATAGTTTTGTTTGGATTGATAAAACATCATTAAATAGATTATAATTTTGATTTGTTAATATTATATATTTTATTTCATTTTGAAAGATAAATCTTTTTTATATGTATATACTTTAAAGTTTGCATCGAATATTTCTTCTTTTGAATTATATATATAATGGTTGTTGTTTCATACATATCAATATAAAAAATGGTATTTTTTTAACATTAGAAACATATACATAAATCTATTTCTCAAATTCCTTACACAATCGTCATAACATAATTTTCCATTTATAAATTTTTAACTTACTACACTCAATATATCTCAACATTCAAACAACAAATTTGAATCCAGTTTTGAATTTTGCAATCAAAATCTCTGTATCTTCTTCCTCATGCATAATCAATTATTGTTTGAATTGAGTTCTTTTCTTAGGGTGTGAGATATGTGAGGAAAATCATTATTCAATTGACGTTTTGTGAAGATTTCTTGAGTATTTTATGGATTGACATTTGTGTTTGTGTTGTGGTAGGGATAAACAAGTTCAGAAAAAAAAGAAGGAGGCCCTTATCTTCATGATTACTTTGGTAGAGATATTTGGAACCCTATAGACAATAACAACACTTTGAACTGAATCATAGAATGCCTGATTCGAATCAGATAAAACTATGATTTCTTTGGTTTTATTTATGGAACTCTGATTAGAACCACATATTTACATGACCTGAATCATGTGATTCAAATCACATAATGGTTGACTTGAATAATAGAGATGGGTTCTCGTGCGTTATTGGCTCTTGATTAAAATCACTCGATCAATTGACTCGAATCCTACCACTTGCTTATGACTCGAATAATACATTATTTTCACTCATTTTTGTGATATATCTCCAACATATAAAAAAAGATTCAGTAAAAAATCTCACACAATGTCGGAAAACATTCACTTCCATTATTATTTTGAAATTTCACAACACACTTATTCTCTCATTTTAAAAAAGGGCTTTGAATATGCTTTGAGTGTCTTAAAAATGATTTGTTTCATCTTCTACCCCATTCTTTTTCCATTTTTGGGTGAAATTTGAATCTCATCTTTTGAGATATGTGATTTTATAGGAGATTTAATCATTGTGTTTAACATTTAATTGAATATCTCTTGTCAGTTCAGAGGTTTGCATGGTGTGTGTTATTGTTGAAGGTTTTGACAAGTCCAGCAAAAAAAAACGACGTTCTTCTCTTGAAAAAATTAATTTGGTAGTGCAATAAGGAATCCTGAAGTAAAAAGGGAAGTTCTTCTCAATCTTCGGACATAACATCGCTAAAGAAACCTGTAGGGTTAAGTAAAGATCATGGCAGAACAAAGTCTTTGGAGTAGAATTGTAGGTACTCGAAGATTCAACACGTTTTCATGTAAAGATTCTACGTGGAATCAATTTTTGGGTTCTCTTTACAAGTCAAAAAAACTCCAAATCAAAGATTTTATACTTTTGTATATTAAATTGCAATTGTATTAAACAGCTTTTGATTTTTCACAAGCTATAATGGAAGAACAAAATTTTCAATGGAAAATTATGGGATTAGGGGTGTAGGCTTAGCAAGGATGATAGCCTAACTACAAAAAAGATTATATACTTATTCTCTCTCGCTCTCTCTCTCTCTCTCTCTCTCTCGCTCCGCGATCTATCGATCTATCTATCTATCTATCGATCTAGCTATCTATCTATCTATCTATCTATCTATCTATCTCTCTCCCTCCTCTCTCGCTCTCTCTCTCTCTCGCCTCTATATCTAGCTATCTATCGCTCTATCTCTCTCTCTTCTCTCTCTCTCTCTCTCTCTCTCTCTCTCTCTCTCTCTCTCTCTCTCCTCTCTCTCTCTCTCTCTCTCTCTCGCTCTCTCTCTATCTCTCTCTCTCTATCTATCTATCTATCTATCTATTTACCTATATATATATATATATTAGTTTCCTATAGATATTTAGTTATTTATAATAAAATATTAGAATTATTTATATTTATTTATTACCTAAATTGATAATAATTTTTCTTAACTCCAATAGTTTTTTTTAATTCAATTATATTTTCTTCTAATAAACACTATATTTATATTTTCAATAACTCTTTATAAAATTTGAGTGAAATATATTTCACTATTGAATTGATAAAATTTTAAAACTATTTGATGTTCTAAAACATCATTTTATTTCATCACATAATAAATTATTTTAAACATATATAAATATCAACAATTGGAAGGTATAACAAAAAATGCTTAAATTGTCTCAAATTTTATTCACACGATCATCATGTATTATTAGATAATTTAAATTGAATTTATTTATTTTAATTTCTTTAGGTTTTAATTTTTTAAGTATGATAAATTTGACACAATAAACAATAGATCCTAAAAAACACACACTTTTTTCTACTCTATCTATATGTAGAATAAATTATAACAAAATATTATAATTATATTTAATTTACATTATTGGTAAATAATATGTTTCCTTAACTTGAATAATTTTTTTAATTGAGTCAAATTTTTAATTAAAATTATTAAATTTTAATATTAAACTATTTATATTTTAATTAAAGCTATACGTATAATAATGATTCTAAATTTGGACAATATTATCCACATGCGTTGTTTTAAGAGATAAGCATCAACAATTGTATATAAATAAGCAGCTATGGTTTAGCATTCCACACAAAGGTTACACACAAAGGTTAGTCTATAATATTTCTTTGCAAAATACATTATATTATTGAGTTATAATGGAATGTTCATTGAAAATGATAATGAAGTTTATGGTATTGTTGGTTGTTATTGTGATGAGCTTAATGGGATGTGCATATGCATCACAACCAGAAATCAACAGTGTTGGCACTAATGGAGAAGTAGTTCCAGTTCCAGCTTGCTACATGCTATGCGCTTTTAACAAGCAATGTTGTCCTCCAGTTCCTAAACTCTAATTTTGGATACTCCTTTAAATAGCTTACAATAATACTATTGAGTTTGAGATAAACTCGACCCATGTAATAATTGAGTAACAAGACTAAATAAAAAATATCATTTCTTTTTATTTTTTTATTTTCCATTATTTGAGATATGAATATGAATCCTTAAATTTCATTTTTATGTGTTGAAGTTAATGTTAATATGTGGATCTGTTATTGGTTTGGAGTAAAATAATATAGTGCTATTTATATTTTATTAAGTAATACATTATAGTTGTGGTAATAATTTTCGTGTGACATAGTTATAACAATTTAACTAAATTACCATAAAACACAATTCTAATTGAAAGAGTGTGCTTTTAGTCTTAAACATGCATTCTATGTATTATAATTAATTAAATAAGTATCATGTTTTTCAAGTTAATAATCGAAAAAGAGATTCTATAGTTTTGTTTGGATTGATAAAACATCATTAAATAGATTATAATTTTGATTTGTTAATATTATATATTTTATTTCATTTTGAAAGATAAATCTTTTTTATATGTATATACTTTAAAGTTTGCATCGAATATTTCTTCTTTTGAATTATATATATAATGGTTGTTGTTTCATACATATCAATATAAAAAATGGTATTTTTTAACATTAGAAACATATACATAAATCTATTTCTCAAATTCCTTACACAATCGTCATAACATAATTTTCCATTTATAATTTTTAACTTACTACACTCAATATATCTCAACATTCAAACAACAAATTTGAATCCAGTTTTGAATTTTGCAATCAAAATCTCTGTATCTTCTTCCTCATGCATAATCAATTATTGTTTGAATTGAGTTCTTTTCTTAGGGTGTGAGATATGTGAGGAAAATCATTATTCAATTGACGTTTTGTGAAGATTTCTTGAGTATTTTATGGATTGACATTTGTGTTTGTGTTGTGGTAGGGATAAACAAGTTCAGAAAAAAAAAGAAGGAGGCCCTTATCTTCATGATTACTTTGGTAGAGATATTTGGAACCCTATAGACAATAACAACACTTTGAACTGAATCATAGAATGCCTGATTCGAATCAGATAAAACTATGATTTCTTTGGTTTTATTTATGGAACTCTGATTAGAACCACATATTTACATGACCTGAATCATGTGATTCAAATCACATAATGGTTGACTTGAATAATAGAGATGGGTTCTCGTGCGTTATTGGCTCTTGATTAAAATCACTCGATCATTTGACTCGAATCCTACCACTTGCTTATGACTCGAATAATACATTATTTTCACTCATTTTTGTGATATATCTCCAACATATAAAAAAGATATTCAGTAAAAATCTCACACAATGTCGGAAAACATTCACTTCCATTATTATTTTGAAATTTCACAACACACTTATTCTCTCATTTTTAAAAAAGGGCTTTGAATATGCTTTGAGTGTCTTAAAAATGATTTGTTTCATCTTCTACCCCATTCTTTTTCCATTTTTGGGTGAAATTTGAATCTCATCTTTTGAGATATGTGATTTTATAGGAGATTTAATCATTGTGTTTAACATTTAATTGAATATCTCTTGTCAGTTCAGAGGTTTGCATGGTGTGTGTTATTGTTGAAGGTTTTGACAAGTCCAGCAAAAAAAAACGACGTTCTTCTCTTGAAAAAATTAATTTGGTAGTGCAATAAGGAATCCTGAAGTAAAAAGGGAAGTTCTTCTCAATCTTCGGACATAACATCGCTAAAGAAACCTGTAGGGTTAAGTAAAGATCATGGCAGAACAAAGTCTTTGGAGTAGAATTGTAGGTACTCGAAGATTCAACACGTTTTCATGTAAAGATTCTACGTGGAATCAATTTTTGGGTTCTCTTTACAAGTCAAAAAAACTCCAAATCAAAGATTTTATACTTTTGTATTATTTAAATTGCAATTGTATTAAACATATTTTGATTTTTCACAAGCTATAATGGAAGAACAAAATTTTCAATGGAAAATTATTGGATTATGGTGTAGGCTTAGCAAGGATGATAGCCTAACTACAAAAATATTATATACTTTATTCTCTCTCTCTCTCTCTCTCTCTCTCTCTCTCTATCTATCTATCTATCTATCTATCTATCTATCTATCTATCTATCTATCTATCTATCTATCTATCTATCTATCTCTCTCCCTCTCTCTCTCTCTCTCTCTCTCTCTCTCTCTCTCTCTCTCTCTATCTTATCTATCTATCTATCTCTCTCTCTCTCTCTCTCTCTCTCTCTCTCTCTCTCTCTCTCTCTCTCTCTCTCTCTCTCTCTCTCTCTCTCTCTCTCTCTCTATCTCTCTCTCTCTCTATCTATCTATCTATCTATCTATTTACCTATATATATATATATTAGTTTCCTATAGATATTTAGTTATTTATAATAAAATATTAGAATTATTTTATATTTATATTATTACCTAAATTGATAATAATTTTTCTTAACTCCAATAGTTTTTTTTAATTCAATTATATTTTCTTCTAATAAACACTATATTTATATTTTCAATAACTCTTTATAAAATTTGAGTGAAATATATTTCACTATTGAATTGATAAAATTTTAAAACTATTTGATGTTCTAAAACATCATTTTATTTCATCACATAATAAATTATTTTAAACATATATAAATATCAACAATTGGAAGGTATAACAAAAAATGCTTAAATTGTCTCAAATTTTATTCACACGATCATCATGTATTATTAGATAATTTAAATTGAATTTATTTATTTTAATTTCTTTAGGTTTTAATTTTTTAAGTATGATAAATTTGACACAATAAACAATAGATCCTAAAAAACACACACTTTTTTCTACTCTATCTATATGTAGAATAAATTATAACAAAATATTATAATTATATTTAATTTACATTATTGGTAAATAATATGTTTCCTTAACTTGAATAATTTTTTTAATTGAGTCAATTTTTCAATTAAAAATATTAAATTTTAATATTAAACTATTTATATTTTAATTAAAGATATATGTATAATAATGATTCTAAATTTGAACAATATTATCCGCATACGTGGTTTTAAGAGATAAGCATCAACAATTGTATATAAATAAGCAGTTATGGTTTAGCATTCCACACAAAGGTTAGTCTATAATATTTCTTTGAAAAATACATTATATTATTGAGTTATACTGGAATGTTCATTGAAAATGATAATGAAGTTTATGGTATTGTTGGTTGTTATTGTGATGAGCTTAATGGGATGTGCATATGCAGCACAACCAGAAATCAACAGTGTTGGCACTAATCAAGAACCAGTTCCAGTTCCAGCTTGCTACATGCTATGCGCTTTTAATAAGCAATGTTGTCCTCCAGCTCCTAAACTCTAAATTGGATCGAAAGAAGAAGATTGAGAAAGATCGCAGCGGAAAGCAGAATCACAGGCTTGTGATACCATGTGAACATACAACAATGAGCTGAAACTCCATAACCAAAAGAAAGGAAAAGCTTGAAGAGAAGTTGTATGTGATCAAAAATGAAATGTAATTCTCAATCTCAATTGTTACAATAGAGAGGACTACTATATATAGCTAAGACAAGTAGTTAGATCCTAACGAACTCCTCTCAACTACCTCTAACTAGCCCCTAAAGTTAGTTAGCACAAAGAGAAAATAGAATTTACATAGTATTGTCATTATTACATTGTTTATTATTTTCATTATCATTTACAGCCCCCCTCAAGCTGGAATGAATATCAATCATTCCAAGCTTGGATTGCAAAGTATTGAAAGGACCAGGTTGAAGAGACTTGGTAAAAATATCTGCAACCTGCTCCTTAGAAGTGACAGGCATGAGATGAACAACTCCAGCTAGAACTTTCTCACGTACAACATGACAATCGATCTCTATGTGTTTTGTGCGCTCATGAAACACAGGATTGGCAGCTATATGCATGGCAGATTTGTTATCACAGTAAAGGATGATAGGTACTGAATGATTGATGTGAAAATCATGAAGAATATTGAGAAGCCAAACCCCTTCACAAGTAGCTTGAGCAAGAGCACGATACTCAGCTTCAGATGAAGATCTAGAAATGACAGGCTGCTTCTTGCTCTTCCAGCTAATGAGTGAAGTGCCAAGAAAATAACAAAAACTAGAAGTGGATCTTCGTGTATCAGGGCAAGCCCCCCAATCTGAATCTGAAAAACCTTTGAGACATAAAGAGGTATTAGATTGAAAAATGAGTCCTTGGCCTGGACTGTTTTTGAGGTACTTCAAAACATGTAGACCAGCTAACATATGTTTATCTGTTGGAGCAGCAAGAAATTGGCTTAGTTTGCTGACAACATAGGAAATTTCAGGTGTGGTATGTGTGAGATACAATAAACGACCGATAAGCCTTCTGTAGGGAGTAGGATCAGAGAGAGGTGTGCCATATGTTTTGTGGAGTTGAAGATGAGGTTGCATAGGGGTGGAACAAGGTTTGGCACCAAGAAGACCAGCATCAGAAATCAAATCAAGAGTGTATTTTCTTTGACATAAAGAAATACCATGAGTGCTGCAAGCCACTTCAAAGCCTAGGAAGTATTTGAGAACTCCCAAGTCTTTGATACTGAATTTAGCATCCAAACAAGTTTTGATTTGTAAAATTTCATGAGAATCAGTGCCTCCAACTACTAAATCATCAACATAAACCAGAATCATAGTGAAACCTTGAGAAGAAGTCTTAGTGAAAAGGGAATAATCTGCTTTGGATTGGATATAACCTGATGCAATAAGGGTGTCAATGAGTTTTGTATTCCATTGTCTGCTAGCCTGCTTTAGACCATAAAGAGATCTTTGTAATTTGCAAACAAGATTTGGAGTAGACAAAATGAGACCAGGTGGAGGCTTCATGTAAACTTCCTCATTAAGATCACCATGGAGGAAAGTTGTGTTAACATCAAGTTGGAACAAAGGCCAATTGTGAACAGCAACAATAGCTAAGCAAACTCTAACAATGGTCATTTTAACAACTAGATTGAAAGTGTCAGTATAATCTAATCCTTCAGTTTGAGTGAACCCCTTTGCAACAATTCGTGCCTTGTACCTCTCAATAGTACCATCAGCATGCATTTTTACTTTAAAAACCCACCTGCAGCCAATGGCTTTCTTGTTTGAAGGTAAGGGCACAAGATCCCATGTTTTAGTTTTAACCAGAGCCTGCAATTCAGTATTGATAACAGTTCTCCAATTCTCATCACAAATAGCATGCTCATATGATGTAGGTTCAGGGTTGGCAGACAAGTTTAACATGTAATGTTTATGAGAAGATGAAAAGGAATCATAGGATATAGAAGATGAAATAGGATACTTACAGGTGGATGAAGATGAGGCCACAACTGAGTCAGGATGGTGAAGCAGATTACAAGGATAATCTTTTAGATAGTTAGGAGGATGAACTTGTCTATGTGATCTTCTTACAGGTATGGGATCACAGTTAATAGAAGGAAGATGATTGGTTTCATTGGTAGGAGAATGTGTAGTATGATTGGTTTCATTGGGATTGAAATCTATAGAATGAGAATTATTCTCAGTATGACCATTGTCAACTGAATTATGCTCAGTATGACCATTGTCAACTGAATGATTAAATGTAGGATTGGGAACTGAATTAGGCAAAAACATATCATCAAACAAATCATCCAGGTGCGTAGTAGTGTGTGAAGAGGATGAAGGCAGAGGAAGATTATGTTTATATGGAAAATGAGATTCAAAGAAAGCAACATCTCTAGAAATAAACAGTTCCTTATTATGCAGATCAAACAAAAGATGTCCTTTCACACCAGGTTTATGACCTAGGTTAATGCACTTTCTAGATCTTGAATTGATCGCGACTTTATGAGTCGAATTTGGGGTACAAACTGCAAGTGCACAGTTCTATCGCGTAGTTTTAAAAGATATCGATCCCACAGGGACTTATGAATCGATATACCGTTTTCTAAGGTTACTTCGTAAAGCTAAGGCAGGTAAAACCTTGATTGATTGGGGGAAAGCTAAAACTAAAATAAGATCTAAATTAAATATCAAATAAACGGATATTGGTATGCAGTTCGTCGTAATTAGGGAATCAATCCTTCGTTGGTTTCTTGGTTTTAAAATAAATCCTTTCAGTTGACACTATTGTTTAAAAGTCTTATCTCAAACTCTCGCTCTGTTGAATAAACTATGGTTTTATATTAACGTGGCTGTCACTCATTAGTTAAGTCAAAAACCACTTTTTGAAAACAATAGGGTCCGTAGAAACTCTTTTTAAGAAAACACTAATCGTTTAAACACCCTAATCTCAAACTCTCGCTCTGTTGACTTAGGTTATATAATTAAATTCAAATGCTTAACTCTCGTCCTCACATTCAACCTTTAAAAATACTTTTTGAAAAAGATTAGAATTTAATTAACTCTAAAAATTGCTCTCGCCCTGATCTAGAATTAATGTCCAATTAACACTGTCCAGTTAAAAACTCAAACTCTCGCTCTATTGCTTTTAACTTCTTTATGCCTTTTACTTTCGTACAAAAACTTTGTTATTAAACCTGTAAATTGAGACCGTAAAAAGAGTGATTTTAATTCTAAACTTAATTAAACCAATTTAGTTTTGATTCCTTCATTTCGCCTACTTTACATACCGATACCTAAATAAATTAGCCAGACATACTAAACCGATCTAAATAATCAGCATGCATAAACAAATTCATCGCAGGCAAACAATATAAATTAATAACAAAACAAAACATATATAAATTCAACAAATAATTAAAGAACCTGAATAATTAAATAGCAGTCTTGAACACTCCACCACAGACCGGTTGGATTTGTTCTTGAATTCTTCAATCAGGCAGAAAAATAAAAGCGAAGGAATAAAAAAAACTAGATTCTAACGTAAGGTTAGATCCGGTGAAAGGTAGACAATAGTTTCCGGTGTAGAAACTACTCTGCGAAAAATTAATTAAGTGCTAGAAAAGAAAATAGAATTGCAAAAGAAACAATAGAAAAATTGTAAAAGTAGTACTGTAAAAATATGCCTAAGCTGCTGGAAGAAGAAAAATGCGAAAAAGAGAAAAACGACGAAGGAGTCTGGAACCGAGAGCTTTCCAAAAAGCTACTATTTATACTGCTACTTATTGCAACTGCTTCCAAGGGTTTTCCGTAAATGTAGCCATTACGTTCCAAAAGGGTCAAGCGTGAAAGTAGCTTCAACGTGGTCCGTTGCATTCCTGGTGCCAAAAATATAGGAGGAATGGTGTGACGTCCGTCACACCATGTGTGACGCTCGTCACACAAGTATGTAAAGCGTGACGCTCGTCACAGGCACAACGCCTGTGCTTTTTGGGCTGGGCTTTGGCTTTTTGATATTTGCTTCGTTTAATTCCTTTTTGCACCTCTTTTTCTTCCTTTTTCTACTTGTGCTTCAAATAAACTACCTGAGATAAATAGAAAGGAAATACCGAGTAATATCGAGTAAAATGAAATAAATTGAAGCAAATAATAATATAATTTAATTAAATTAAGTCCTAGAATGTGATATAATTTCACGTTATCAAACTCCCCCATACTTAAATCTTTGCTTGTCCTCAAGCAAAATACAGTATAGAACTAGTTTTAAGAATTTGGCCAGATGAAATTTCAAAACACACATCAATTCGTACTAGGTTGCAGGTAAGCCTTGTTTAGAAGTAACTTGAGTTAAATCTCGACATTAACAACCATCGTCACAATCTCAGACAACCCCACCTTATGCAAACCAGTTTAAGCCACGCTATTATAGCTATCCTAGTTCCTTTACTCTTATTTTACCCGTTTTCATTCTAGCGAAATCACATTAAGCCCTTTATCTTTTCGCGCACATAGTGGAGTAACCGGTTAGTGATTCTGATCCCCTTTTAGCTAGAAGTTCTGGTACATAAGTCGGATAACTTCGTCATTCAGTCCATTGCGAATTGCGGGGGATCGGACCGTAGTCTGCCCTACCAAGTTCAGCACCAGATACCTGCTGAACCAACTCATAATGGATCTTTCATATTATGCTTTTTGTATGATCTGCAACCTTTAGATTAAATGATCTGGTAAGGATCACCTAACTTACTTAGTGCATTTCCTGATATATATATATATTTTATGTTACTTTAGGAATCATTCACTTATATTCATCGGCTCTCCACCTAGTTTGCTATTAAGATGGTGCTGACTTCTCGTATAAACTACTCGGGGTTATTATAAGGTTAAAAATATAGGGATTTGTATAACAGGTGCCTTTCTGATCTAACATGTTGAGGTTTGTTTAGAGTGTCGGGGCGGTAATAGTTTTTGTTTTGATTTGTCTCAAGTTCGATAAAATAAGCAGCCTTTATACTTACTAAGTGTGTTGAATTTTTGTTATGGCTCATGAAATTTTTTGAGGGAAAATATAATAGAAATTTTTCACACTTGGGACTTAACTTAAAATAAATCTAATATTATAATAATTATATTATATATATATATATATATATATATATATATATATATATATATATATATATATATATATATTTATAATTTCAAGGGAAATAACAATGAAAAGAAAAGATACATACTTGAAAAAAGGAAAAAGGAGGATAGAAAGAACACGGTTTTCCCCCCATACTTAAACTAAACATTGTCCCCAATGTTTTAAAGAAAAAGAAATGAAATACAAAAAGAAAGGAAAAGGAAACTAAAGTTAATGCTGCCTTCCGCCTCTTGTTCTTGGACCTGGTGATCGTTGACGAATTTCTAAGTCGTCAAATCTGCTGAACAACTCAGTGAACCGCTGATTGGTTAAAGCATTCCTCGCTTCCTGTTGTTGTTGCATGTGGCGCATCATTTGCATCATTTCGACATTCTGCGCTTGCATACCATCAATAGCATCCATGATGTCGTCGTTGGTTGCAGGCCTTCTTCGTCGACGACGTCGTGAGGATGGGCCAGCGGCATTATCGGAAGGGTTGAGCGGAACTGATTGTTGTGCAGGAGCATGATCACCTTGCTCCATTTCTTCAAACTCGTCTGTGGGCGGGTTTGCATGTGAAGGCTCGGTGGCTTCGGGAGCATTTAGATCATAGAGGTGGCGGTTGGGATTGGTTACATCAGTTAGGGCAATGTTGGGTAGAACAACGCTTGGGACTGCCTGGTTGTTCACCATAAGATAATACCCTCCGCCTACTCTGTTCTTAATAAGGCGGCTGGACCGACATTAACTGATGTCCATAAATAGGGGAGGTAGAGATTCTAAAGTTTGGAGTCTATCCCCTAGGTTTAAGCCAAGTGCTATGGTGGTGATTAATCCACCAATTACAAAAGGTTGCCGGCCTCTAACACATAAGGTGCGGATATGATGAAATAGAAAGGAGGCGGTGTTTACCTTAGTGTCCGGTTCGAAGACGCATTCGAGGAAGAATAACTCCTTTGCGTTGACCTTGCTGTTGTTCGGTCTTCCAAAAACTGTGTTTTGCAAGATGCGGATAAAGTACCGGATAGTTGGGTTATGTATATGGGAAAGAAGGAGCTCTTCCCAGTGGTAGGCATCTACACCGGAAATTTTCTTGAAAAGGTCGAAAACGGCAACTGTGTTCCAGTTTGAGTTTGGAGGGATTCTGGGGTGTACTTGACCTTCTATGGGGAATTGTAGCATGGTACTCAATTGGTTTTGGGTTAAGGAGTACTCGGTGTTGAACATACGGAAGGTTGCTGTACCGGTTAAGAATTCGTCTTCACCGGCGGGAGTGTTGTATGCGTATGAACTTAAGAATTCTAAGGTTAGGGAGGGGTAGGTGGGTTGATTATGCGTGCAAAGAAAGGTTAAGTCGGCAAGGCGGAGCATCCACTCGATACCTTGAAGTAATCCTAATTGTTGTAAACAAGTTAAATTGGGATACCTGGTGGAGACGATGCCTCGCTGTTGGAAACGCTCGAATTGCTCCCTTTGATAATTTTCATCTTCGGATCGAAAGATGATATTTCCAAAACTCTGATTTCCCGCCATACTGATGAATGAATTTGAAGGAGTAATTTGGAAAGAAAAGAAATGTATTTGATATTAGAGAATGGTTTGTGGTGAATGAAGGAAGGTTTGGTGGGTATTTATAGGAAAAAAAAATGAAAGTTGGAAAGGGAGTGGTTGAAAAGTGAATAAATATGGGTTAATGGGAATAAATGGGGAAGATAAAAAGTTGAGGGGTGTAACGGTCGTCTCCAACGGCTTTGTAACGTTCACCTAGTCAGAAAGGTGTTACGTTCGTCACAGGGGCGTGACGGGCGTAACAAGTACTTGGCGTGCCGTCCGTCATAGATTGTGTGACGCTCGTCACACAGTCTTTTTGGCATGGCTTCAGCTAGCGTTCTTCATAATGATTTTGGTAATTTATTATTTTTATTATTTTGTTTTTGCTTCAGATTATTTTATTTTGCTATTTAAATTTTACTGCATGTTATTCTACTTCACATAATAGTGCATAAATATGTTTTTCTTGAATAAATCATGTAGGCAGCAACAGTAGAGAGCATAATAGATATTGCATAATAAAAATAAATAAATAGCTTCAATAAAATAATCATAATGTAACATTGGAAAGAAAAACAAAAAATGCGAAAGAGAAACAAATGTGAACATGAATTGAAATAACATTAATGAATAATCTAACTTAAAACTAAATAACTAAGAAAAATAAATTCTATCCATCTGCACGATCTCTGGCCGGAGGAGCAAAAGAGTTAACACGGTTTAGCAACTCGTGAAACTGATTTGTCATACTGTTCATGCTTCCCAGAAATTCGTGTCTCATGCTTGCGAACTCTTCTCTGAGGGCGTCATGTTCTGACATCAAAGCTGCAATGGCAGTGTTATAATCAGTTCCGGGCATATGATGTCTAAGGTCGGGTATTGCTGATTCTTCGGTCTGAACAGGTTGAGGAAGAGGATCAATATCATAATAGCCAGAGGGTGTCTGAGGGTCAGATTCGGCATAAGGAATCTGGTCATCACAAATCTCATAGTCCTGGATAGATGCAGTGGATCTAGCAGGAGAGGGGGTTTCGTTCAGATTGTAGAGCCAATTATTGCGGTTATGGACACTAGTCCTAGGATCGGGCATGGTGAATAGGCAAAGAACTTGGTTATTAATTATAAGCTCAAACTCGTCAGACCCTAGGTTTGCTATAAACATAGTGTTGAAGAGGAAGGGTATACTCATAATAGTAATGCCGCAAAAAGGGCTTAAGTCAAGCATAGGCTGACGTAATCCAATAGCATTACCTATCATAGTTATCAAACCGCCTATACGAATCGGTGCTCGTTCATCTTGGATAAGGTGGTCCAAATTTGCTAACATAAAAGTGGCACCGTTTACTGGACAGCTTTGGGAAGCACAAAATATGATGAAGAGCTCATCACGTGAAACTGTGGTACTGTTTGGCTTCTTCCCAAATAAGATGTGGGTCAGGATCTTATGGAAATAGCGAAAGGCCGGGTTATGTATGTTTCCGGAGAGAAACTCATGTTCCTCGGGATCGTCATTTCCAGTCAAGTTACCCCAAAAGTGTTCAAGTTCTCTATATTCAAAAAGTTCTTCTTGGCTCACAGTGAATGTATCAAGGGAGGTAGGGAAACCTAAAAGGTTGGTAAAGTCTCGAATATTAAATTGGTACTCCATGTTGAACATTCTGAACTGGATAAAACCTCTGCTTATTCCTTTTCCATGGCTGGGTAGATAGATCAGGGAACTAAGGAATTCTAGTGTCAGTCTCCGGTAAGTGACGAAATGTCTACGGATAGGAGAGGTTTCCCACCCAATCTGATTCAACAAATACATGACACTTTGTCTCAGTCCAAGGGCAGTCATTGCCCAGTCATCAGCATACAGGCTAGGTAACATCTCTCTCGTGGCTAGTTCCTCAAACTTTTATTTCTGAGCTTTTCCTCTGAATTTGATACCCATACGATCAATTTGTCCCATCAGGTTAATGTTAGCTAGAGAAAAGAAAAACAATAGTTTTAGTCAGGATTTGGCCAAATGGCGAAAGAAGAAAGAAAAAGGTTTTTAATAAATTAAGATAAATTAAGAAAGAATACTAAATAAAATTTAAAAGAATAATTAAGTAAGAAATAAAAATAAAAATATAAATATTTGTGGGTTGTCTCCCACTAAGCGCTTTGTTTAATGTCGCAAGCTCGACATAAAAACAATCAATTATAATCTATAAATTCTGGAGGCATTTCGTCTAAGTGCAGGACTTGCGAATCTTCATTGTTTTCTGCATAGTGATAATGTTTTAGACGTTGCCCGTTTACGGTAAACGGTTCCATAGATTTGCCTTTAATTTCTACCGCTCCACTGGGAAAGACTTTGGTGATTTGAAAAGGACCTGACCATCTAGATCGTAGTTTTCCCGGAAATAACTTTAGCCTAGAGTTAAATAAAAGGACTGTATCGCCTTGTTTGAAGATTTTCCTTGATATGCGCTTGTCATGCCATTGTTTTGTTCGCTCTTTGTAGATTCTGGCATTTTCGTAAGCGTCTCTTCTGAGTTCTTCTAATTCGCTTATATCAAGGATTCTCTTTTCACCGGCGGCCTTATAGTTTAAATTTAGATTTTTGATAGCCCAATAGGCTTTATGTTCTAATTCCACCGGGAGGTGACAGGATTTTCCATAAATGAGCTTAAATGGGGTCGTCCCTATGGGAGTTTTGTAAGCAGTTCGGTAAGCCCATAAAGCTTCTGGTAATTTCAATGACCAGTCTTTCCTTGAAGTGGCGACTGTTTTTTCTAATATCTGTTTAATCTCTCTGTTAGACACTTCCACTTGCCCACTGGTTTGAGGGTGGTAAGGTGTTGCTACTCTATGTCTCACGCCATACTTAAGCAATAGTTTTTCGAGTACCTTGGATATGAAATGCGATCCACCATCACTGACCACTATTCTTGGGACACCAAATCTTGGAAATATTATATTCTTAAAGAGTCTAGTTACTACTCGGGTGTCGTTTGTTGGAGAAGCTATAGCTTCAATCCATTTTGAAACGTAGTCAACCGCCACGAGTATGTATTTGTTACCGAAAGAGGATGGAAAAGGTCCCATGAAGTCTATTCCCCACACGTCGAAAATCTCTACTTCCAAAATGCCTTTCTGTGGCATCTCGTCACGTCTAGATATGTTTCCTGTGCGTTGACATCTGTCACATTTCTTAATAGCTGCATGCACATCCTTCCATATATTTGGCCAATAAAAACCGGCTTGTAGGATTTTAGAGCAGGTCTTGGATGTACTTGCATGTCCACCATAAGGAGCGGAGTGACAGTGTTGGATTACATTTTCTACCTCTTCTTCGGGTATACACCGACGGAAAATACCATTGGGGCCTCTTTTAAAGAGTAAGGGGTCATCCCAGTAATAGTGTTTTATGTCATAGAAGAATCGTTTCTTCTGCTGGTAGGATAAGGCAGGTGGAACTATTCCGGCAGCTAAATAATTGATGAGGTCAGCGTACCACGGTGTAACAGATATAGCTAAGGTGGTTTCTACCTGTTTATCAGCGCTATTTTCTTCCAAAGTAGCTATAAGCTTATCGTACGAGAAATCATCGTTAATTGATGTTCTTTCCGGTTCAAGGTTCTCAAGTCTTGAGAGGTGATCTGCTACTACGTTTTCAGTTCCTTTCTTGTCTTTGATTTCCAAATCGAACTCTTGTAGCAACAGGATCCACCTTAGGAGTCTAGGTTTAGCATCCTTTTTTGTTAAGAGGTATTTGATAGCAGCGTGGTCAGTGTAGATGATTATTTTGGCTCCGACCAAGTAAGAACAAAATTTATCTAGCGCAAACACTACTGCTAGAAGTTCTTTCTCGGTTGTGGCGTAATTCATTTGTGCTTCATCTAGAGTTCTACTTGCGTAATATATAACGTGAAGCTTTTTATCTTTTCGTTGCCCTAAAACAGCACCTACAGCGTAATCACTGGCATCACACATTATTTCGAATGGTTCGTTCCAATCTGGTGTCTGCATTATGGGTGCGGAGATCAGTGCTTGTTTAAGCGTTTGGAATGCTTCTAAACATTTATTGTCGAATATGAATTCAGCATCCTTCATTAATAGCCCGGTTAAAGGTTTAGTTATCTTAGAGAAGTCTTTAATGAATCGTCGGTAAAAACCGGCATGTCCTAAGAAGCTTCGTACTTCTCTCACAGTTTTCGGGGGTTGAAGGTTTTCGATTACCTCTATTTTGGCTTTGTCTACTTAAATTCCTCTATTTGATATAATGTGTCCTAAAACAATTCCTTCTTGTACCATAAAGTGGCATTTTTCCCAATTAAGTACTAGGTTTACTTTTACACATCGCTCTAGAACTTTTTCTAGGTTTTCAAGACATTCCTCAAAGCTTTGTCCGCATACGGAAAAGTCATCCATAAATACTTCCATGATGTTTTCTAGAAAATCGGCGAATATTGCCATCATGCACCTTTGGAAGGTTGCAGGAGCATTACACAAGCCAAACGGCATTCGTCTATAAGCGAAGGTACCAAAAGGACACGTGAACGTTGTCTTTTCTTGGTCATCAGGATGAATTGGTATTTGAAAGAAACCCGAATAACCGTCTAGATAGCAGAAATGCGAATGTTTTGCTAATCGTTCTAACATCTGGTCAATGAATGGTAAAGGGAAATGATCTTTTCGGGTTGCTTTGTTTAGTTTCCTATAGTCAATGCACATTCTCCATCCCGATTCGATTCGTTTGGTTATAGTTTCTCCTTTTTCATTTTCAATGACTGTCACACCTCCTTTCTTTGGTACTACGTGTACAGGACTAACCCATTTGCTATCAGATATAGGATATATGATACCTGCCTCTAATAACTTGGTTATTTCCTTCTTCACTACCTTACTCAGGATCGGGTTTAGTCTCCTCTGGTGTTCCCTAGAAGTTTTACAGTCTTCTTCTAGCATGATGCAGTGCATACAAATAGAAGGAATTATTCCTTTAAGATCGGTGATGTTGTATCCTAGTGCGGTTGGATATTTTCTTAAGATATGCAGGAGTTTTTCTGTTTCGAGTCTTCCTAGGTCAGCATTAACTATCACTGGTCGTTCAAGTTCTAAGTCTAGGAATTCATATCTCAGATTTTTGGGAAGTGTTTTCAGGTCTAGGGTTGGTTTCTTAAGGCATTGCGTAAGGTCCGGTGTTATTGCTAGACATTGGTTAAGTTTGTCTTCTACAAGATAGTCAGATGATTTCTCTTTTTCTGACTCTGTTTCTTTTATGCATTCATCGATGATATCCATGAAGTAACATGTATCTTCTATTGCAGGTGCTTTCAAAAATTTGGAAAGAATGAACTCAATTTTCTCTTCTCCTACTTCGAAAGTGAGTCGTCCTCTTTTTACGTCTATGATTGCACCGGCAGTTGCTAGGAACGGTCTTCCCAGTATAATGGGTGTAACTTCATCTTCTCTAATGTCCATAATTATAAAATCAGTTGGAATGTAGAATTGACCTATGCGCACTGGAACGTTTTCAAGAATTCCTACAGGATATTTAACGGAACGATCTGCTAGTTGCACAGACATTTTAGTTGGTCTTAATTCTCCCATTTCCAGTTTCTTACATATGGATAAAGGCATAACACTAATACCGGCTCCTAAATCGCATAAGGCTTTGTCAATGACAAATTTTCCTATGTGACAGGGTATAGAGAAACTACCTGGGTCTTTAAGTTTATGAGGCATATTCTGGATTATAGCGCTACATTCAGCGGTGAGTGTAACGTTTCGCTATCTTCAAGTTTCCTTTTATTAGAAAGAATTTCTTTTAAGAACTTGGCATATGAGGGAATCTGCGTAATAGCTTCTGTAAACGGAATTGTGACGTTTAATTGTTTCAGTAGGTCAACAAATTTTTTAAATTGGCCCGCATCTTTGGTTTTAATAAGCCTTTGAGGGTAAGGGATAAGTGGTTTATAGGGTGGTGGAGGTACATAAGCTTCCTTCTTTTCTACGGTTTCCTTATTACTCTCTTCCTTTTCCTTAGGTGTACTTTCTTCCTCAGTTGACTTTTTAGAGTTTTGGTTTTCTATCCTTGGGTCAGACGGTCCTTCCACTTCCGTTCCACTTCTCAGTATAATTGCATGAGCGTGGCTTCTCGGGTTAGGTTGGGGTTGGCCAGGAAATGTACCAGTTGGGGCAGCAGTAGGCGCTTGTTGTTGAGCTACTTGTGATATTTGCGTTTCCAGCATTTTGTTATGGGTAGTCAGGGCATCTACTTTACCTGCTAATTGTTTAATTTGTTCGCCAGTGTGTACATTCTGGTTTAAGAAATCTTTATTGGTTTGCTGTTGAGAAGCTATAAAGTTTTCCATCATGATTTCCAAGTTGGATTTCCTAGGGGTGTTATTGTTAGGTGTAGATGGGTTCGGCTTTTGATATCCCGGAGGTATAGCTGGGGCTTGATTTGGAGATTATCCAGGTGCGTATAAAGCGTTATTACTCTTATATGAAAAATTGGGATGATTCTTCCAATTTGAGTTATAGGTATGCGAGTAGGGGCTTCCTTGAGCATAGTTTACTTGTTCCGCTTGGATTCCTGTTAGGAGTTGACAATCTGCAGGAGTATGACCTTGGATTCCACAGACTTCGCAATTCTGAGTTATGGCAACCACGGTGGCTGGAGGTGATACATTTAAACTTTCAATTTTCTGAACCAGAGCATCCACTTTTGCATTAACATGATCAAGGTTACTTATCTCGTACATGCCAGTTTTCGTTTGAGGTTTTTCCACCATTGTTCGTTCGGTTCCCCACTGATAGTGGTTTTGAGCCATGCTTTCGATAAGTTGGTAAGCATCAGCATAAGGTTTGTTCATTAGTGCACCACCTGCGGCGGCATCTATTGTCAACCTTCTGTTGTACAGGAGACCATTATAGAATGTATGAATTACTAACCAGTCTTCTAAACCATGGTGTGGACAAAGTCTCATCATGTCTTTATATCTTTCCCATGCTTCGAAGAGAGATTCGTTATCTTTCTGTTTAAATCCATTTATCTGGGCTCTTAACATAGCTGTTTTGCTTGGCGGAAAATATCGGGCAAGAAAAACTTTCTTCAACTCGTTCCATGTGGTGACTGAGTTGGAAGGAAGAGATTGAAGCCATCTTCTAGCGCTATCTCTTAACGAGAAAGGAAAAAGACGAAGTCGAATTGCCTCTGAAGTGACACCGTTAGTTTTAACAGTATCAGCGTATTGGACAAATACGGATAAATGAAGGTTCGGATCCTCGGTAGGATTTCCAGAGAATTGGTTCTGTTGCACTGCCTGCAACAGTGAATGTTTAAGTTCAAAGTTGTTTGCTTCGATTGCGGGTGGAGCAATACTCGAATGCGGCTCATCTTGCGATGGAGCGGCGTAATCTCGAAGAGCACGAGCTGGTTCTGCCATCTCGGGTATAGAAGGGAAAAGATTTTTGAAATCAGGAATTTCGACAGGAGAGAGATTGTTTGCAGCACGATATTCCCGAATTCGTCGTAAGACTCGGAGATATAGTTCGATATCGTTGATTCGTAAGTAGTATGGTTCGCCTTGTGAGCGAGTATGTGGCATACAAATCAACGATAGAAAGAAAAGAAAAAGAAAAGCCTTAGTCTCTACAGCGTAACAGAAGAGTTACGATATCGACTTAATAAAAGTCCCCGGCAACGGCGCCAAAAACTTGATCGCGACTTTATGAGTCGAATTTGGGGTACAAACTGCAAGTGCACAGTTCTATCGCGTAGTTTTAAAAGATATCGATCCCACAGGGACTTATGAATCGATATACCGTTTTCTAAGGTTACTTCGTAAAGCTAAGGCAGGTAAAACCTTGATTGATTGGGGGAAAGCTAAAACTAAAATAAGATCTAAATTAAATATCAAATAAACGGATATCGGTATGCAGTTCGTCGTAATTAGGGAATCAATCCTTCGTTGGTTTCTTGGTTTTAAAATAAATCCTTTCAGTTGACACTATTGTTTAAAAGTCTTATCTCAAACTCTCGCTCTGTTGACTTAGGTTATATAATTAAATTCAAATGCTTAACTCTCGTCCTCACATTCAACCTTTAAAAATACTTTTTGAAAAAGATTAGAATTTAATTAACTCTAAAAATTGCTCTCGCCCTGATCTAGAATTAATGTCCAATTAACACTGTCCAGTTAAAAACTCAAACTCTCGCTCTATTGCTTTTAACTTCTTTATGCCTTTTACTTTCGTACAAAAACTTTGTTATTAAACCTGTAAATTGAGACCGTAAAAAGAGTGATTTTAATTCTAAACTTAATTAAACCAATTTAGTTTTGATTCCTTCATTTCGCCTACTTTACATACCGATACCTAAATAAATTAGCCAGACATACTAAACCGATCTAAATAATCAGCATGCATAAACAAATTCATCGCAGGCAAACAGTATAAATTAATAACAAAACAAAGCATATATAAATTCAACAAATAATTAAAGAACCTGAATAATTAAATAGCAGTCTTGAACACTCCACCACAGACCGGTTGGATTTGTTCTTGAATTCTTCAATCAGACAGAAAAATAAAAGCGAAGGAATAAAAAAAACTAGATTCTAACGTAAGGTTAGATCCGGTGAAAGGTACACAATAGTTTCCGGTGTAGAAACTACTCTGCGAAAAATTAATTAAGTGCTAGAAAAGAAAATAGAATTGCAAAAGAAACAATAGAAAAATTGTAAAAGTAGTACTGTAAAAATATGCCTAAGCTGCTCGAAGAAGAAAAATGCGAAAAAGAGAAAAACGGCGAAGGAGTCTGGAACCGAGAGCTTTCCAAAAAGCTACTATTTATACTGCTACTTATTGCAACTGCTTCCAAGGGTTTTCCGTAAATGTAGCCATTACGTTCCAAAAGGGTCAAGCGTGAAAGTAGCTTCAACGTGGTCCGTTGCATTCCTGGTGCCAAAAATATAGGAGGAATGGTGTGACGTCCGTCACACCATGTGTGACGCTCGTCACACAAGTATGTAAAGCGTGACGCTCGTCACAGCATGTGTGACGTTCGTCACAGGCACAACGCCTGTGCTTTTTGGGCTGGGCTTTGGCTTTTTGATATTTGCTTCGTTTAATTCCTTTTTGCACCTCCTTTTCTTCCTTTTTCTACTTGTGCTTCAAATAAACTACCTGAGATAAATAGAAAGGAAATACCGAGTAATATCGAGTAAAATGAAATAAATTGAAGCAAATAATAATATAATTTAATTAAATTAAGTCCTAGAATGTGATATAATTTCACGTTATCATGAATCTAATTTCTTTCTATTGGATTTTAGAGTGGCTGCATAGCACAAAGAACCAAAAACTTTTAGGTTGGTCATGTTAGGTAAAATGTTGTACATAATTTGGTAGGGTGACTTGTGTTTTAAGAAAAGTGTGGGAAGTCTATTTATGATATGAATAACATAACTCACTGCATGAGCCCAAAATAATGGAGGCAAATGAGCTTGAAATAAAAAAGCTCTAGTGATGCCCAAGATATGTTGATGTTTTCTTTCAACAATACCATTTTGTTGAGGTGTAGCCACACAAGATGTTTGGTGAATGATACCTAATTGATTGTAAAAATCAGACATCAAAAACTCATTGCCATTATCTGATATAATGCACTTGACATGACAGTTGAATTGAGTTTTAACCAATGCTACAAAAGACTTGACATGAGAAGTGGTTTCAGATTTTAGTCTCATAAGATACAACCATGTAAATCTACTCTTATCATCAACTATAGTTAAAAAAATACCTATAGCCCATCATGGATGGTATGGCCAATGGACCCCAAATATCCATATGTAATATGTCAAAGGTGGATTGAGAAGCATGAGAACTAGGAGAAAACGACAATCTTTTCTGTTTTGCATAAAAACATACATCACAAGGCAATTTGATATTGACAGGTTTGATGAAAGGAAAATCTTTATTGAGTTCAATCAATTTGGAATTAGAAGCATGTCCTAATCTGATATGCCATAGGCTACATTCAGGATAATGACTATTTGAATTATTAACAGAAGAATTGATACAATGTATGGGAGGTGTTTTAGGTAATGTAACTGAAGGAGAGGTCAAGAGATATAATCCACCATGTAACTCAGCTGTGCCAATCATCTTCAGAGAAAACTTGTCCTGTACAGTACATGAATTATCATTAAAAACAAGTTGACAATTGAGTAATTTGGTTAATTTTGTGACAGAAATGAGATTAAAAGCAAAATTAGGTAAATAAAGAACATCAGTGATGTAAAAATTGCTGTTAAACTGAATAGTGCCTGAAAGATTAGTGGTAACAAGACTGCCATTTAGGAGTTTGAGGGTAATGGGCTTAATTTGCTTAAGACACTGAAAATATTCAGGAGTAAAACAAACATGATCAGTTGCTCCTGTATCTAATATGAATGATGCAGCATGAAAGGAATTTGGGATAGTGCAGATAGTACCTGATCCAAGATTAGTTTGAGAGGTTAACTGGTTAGTGGTATGAGATTGCAAGTGTGATGAGCCTTGAAGTAAGGCTAGCAATGCTTGATGTTGCTCTGGTGTAAAAGCCAAACCATGAGATGCTGGTGCACTTGCTTCAATATCAGATCCTGATGTGTTTTTAGGTCTATCAGATGCAGTATTGCATTAATTGATTGCACCTTCATGCTTCCAATGAGAAGGATAACCATGTTTTTTAAAACAAGTATCAATGGTGTGATTAGTCATGCCACAATGTGTGCAAACACGATTATTTTTGCCCCTGCCACCAGAAGATCTGCCTCCTCTAGTGCTGCCTCTACCACGCATATTGGAATATGATTTAGACTGAGTATCACGATTAGTCTGATGCTGATCAGAAGATGGAGTGACCAAAATCTTGGACTCATCAATGGGAAGATTAGCTTGTCTTTCTTGTTGAACAAGTAAGGAATATACTTTGCAAATGCTAGGGAGAGGATCCATAAGCATTATTTGTGACATAATAGCAGAGTATTGATCATTCAGCCCTTTCAAGAAACGAATTACTTGATCACTAGCTTTGTAAGCACGAATCTTGGTAATGGAAAGACAAGTAGTATCACATTCACATTCAGGAATAGGTCTAAAATTATCTAGTTCTTGCCATAAAATCTTCAGTTTTGTGTAATATGAAGAAACAGAAGCATCACCTTGTTTCAATGTGCAGATTTCTTCTTGGATATCAGAAATTCTAAAAACATCGCCTTGATAAAAACGCTCCTTGAGCTCATTCCACATATCAGCAGCATTCTCCATCCTAAGAATACTTTGAGCAATTTCAACTTATACAACATTCTTGATCCAAGACATGATCATGGTGTTGCATCTATCCCAAGCTATGGAATTTGGATCAAGATCAGAAGGTCGTGGTAAAACACCATTGATGAAATGCAATTTGCTCTTAGAACGAAGAGCCATGGTCATGGAGCGCGACCAAGAGTGATAATTGTTATTGGAAAGTAATGGTGTAACCAGAATCAAAGAAGGATTTTCATTGGGATGCATGAAATAAGGGTTTAGGATATAATTTTGATAACCTTTATTGTTGTTTCTTGAAGCAGATTCACCATGATCGCTGCTATCAGAGCTTGAAGATGACATGATGAGAAACAACAAAGTTGCAGAGGCTGCAGAAAAATTGGATCGAAAGAAGAAGATTGAGAAAGATCGCAGCGGAAAGCAGAATCACAGGCTTGTGATACCATGTGAACATACAACAATGAGCTGAAACTCCATAACCAAAAGAAAGGAAAAGCTTGAAGAGAAGTTGTATGTGATCAAAAATGAAATGTAATTCTCAATCTTAATTGTTACAATAGAGAGGACTACTATATATAGCTAATACAAGTAGTTAGATCCTAACTAACTCCTCTCGACTACCTCTAACTAACCCCTAAAGTTAGTTAGCACAAAGAGAAAACAGAATTTACATAGTATTGTCATTATTACATTGTTTATTATTTTCATTATCATCTAAACATTTGTGTTTGTGTTGTGGTAGGGATACACAAGTTCAAAAAAAAAAGAAGGAGGCACTTATCTCCATGATTACTTTGGTAGAGATATTTGGAACCCTATAGACAATCACAACACTTTGAACTGAATTATAGAATGCCTGATTCGAATCAGATAAAACTATGATTTCTTCGGTTTTATTTATGGAACTCTGATTAGAACCACATATTTACATGACCTGAATCATGTGATTCAAATCACATATTGGTTGACTTGAATAATAGAGATGGGTTCTCGTACGTTATTGGCTCTTGATTAAAATCACTCGATCTTTTGACTCGAATCCTACCACTTGCTTATGACTCGAATAATACATTATTTTCACTCATTTTTGTGATGTATCTCCAACATATAAAAAGATTTTCACTAAAAATCTCACACAATGTTGGAAAACATTCACTTCCATTATTATTTTGAAATTTCACAACACACTTATTCTCTCATTTTTAAAAAGGGCTTTGAATATGCTTTGAGTGTCATAAAACTTATTTGTTTCATCTTCTACCCATTTCTTTTTCCATTTTTGGGTGAAATTTGAATCTCATCTTTTGAGATATGTGATTTTATAGGAGATTTAATTATTGTGTTTAACATTTAATTGAATATTTCTGGTCAGTTCAGAGGTTTGCATGGTGTGTTTTATTGTGGAAGGTTTTGACAAGTCCAGCAAAAAAGAATGACGTTCTTCTCTCGAAAAAATTAATTTGGTAGTGCAATAAGGAATCCTGAAGTAAAAAGGGAAGTTCTTCTCAATCTTCGGACATAACATCGCTCAAGAAACCTGTAGGGTTAAGGAAAGATCATTGCCGAACAAAGACTTTGAGGTAGAATTGTTGGTGCTCGAAGATTCAACATGTTTTCATGTAAAGATTCTACGTGGAATCAGTTTTTGGGTTCTCTGTACAAGTAAAAAAAAGTCCAAATCAAAGATTTTACATTTTCGTATTATTTAAATTGCAATCGTATTAAACGTCTTTTGATTTGTCACAAGCTATAGTGGAAGAACAAATTTTTCAATGGAAAATTATTGGATTATGGTGTAGGCTTAACAAGGATAATAGCCGAACTACAAAAATATTATATACTTTATTCTCTCTCTCTCTCTCTCTCTCTCTCTCTCTCTCTCTCTCTCTCTCTATATATATATATATATATATATATATATATATATATATATATATATATATATATATATATATATATATATATTAGTTTTACTATAGATATTTAATTATTTATAATAAAATTTTAGAATTATGTTATATTTATATTATTACCTAAATTGATAATAGTTTTTGTTAACTCTAAAAGTTTTTTTTAACTCAGTCATATTTCTACTTATAAATACAATATTTATATTTTCAATAACTCTTTATAAAATATGAGTGAAATATATTCGACTATTGAATTGATAAAGTTTGAAAACAATTTGAAGTTCTATATTTAATTTATATTATTGGTAAATAATATGTTTTCTTAACTCGAATAATTTTTTTAATTGAGTCAAATTTTCAATTAAAAATATGAAATTTTAATATTAAACTATTTATATTTTTATTAATCATATACATATAATAATGATTCTAAATTTGGACAATATTATCCACATACATTGTTTTAAGAGATAAGCATCAACAAAAATTATGGTTTAACATTCCACACAAAAGTTAGTCAATTATATTTCTTTGCAAAATACATTATATTATTGAGTTATAATGGAATGTTCATTGAAAATCATAATGAAGTTTATGGTATTGTTGGTTGTTATTGTGATGAAGTGCATATGCAACACAACCAGAAATCGACAGTGTTGGCACAAATCAAGCACCAGTTCCATCTTGCTACATGCTATGCTATTTTAACAAGAAATGTTGTCCTCCAGCTCCTAAACTCTAAATTTATGTACTCCTTTAAATAGCTTACAATAATACTATTGAGTTTGAGAAAAACTCGACTCATGTAATAATTGAATAACAAGAATAAATAAAAAATATCATTTCTTTTTATTTTTTTATTTTCCATTATTATTTGAGATATGAGTATAAATCATTAAATTTCATTAAATTTCATTTTATTAAGTAACACATTATAGTTGCGGCAATAATTTGTTGTTTGACATATTTAAAACAATTTAACTAAATTACCATAAAACATAACTCTAATTGAAAGAGTGTGCTTTTAGTCTTAAACATGCATTCTATGTATTATAATTAATTTGAATAACTATCATGTTTTTCAAGGTAATAATCGAAAAAGAGATTCTAAAGTTTTGTTTGGATTGATAAAACATCATTAAATAGATTATAATTTTGATTTATTAATATTATATGTTTTTTTTTGTTTTTGAAATATAAATCTTTTTTATATGTATATACTTTAAAGTCTGTGTTGAATTTTTCTTCTTTTGAATTATATATATATATATATATATATATATATATATATATATATATATATATATATATATATATATATATATATATATATATATATATATATATATATATATATATATATATATATATATATATATATATATATATATATATATATATATATATATATATATATATATATATATATATATATATATATATATATTGTTGTTGTTGTTTCATAGATATTTATTTCTCAAATCCCTTACACAATGGTCAAAACATAATTTTCCCTTTATAATTTTGAACTTACAACACTCAATATATCTCAACATTCAAAAAAAAAATTTGAATCTTGTTTTGAATTTTGCAATCAAAATCTCTGCATCTTCTTCCTCATACATAATCAATTGTTGTTTGAATTGAGTTCTTGTCTTAGGATGTGAGATATGTGAGGAGGATCATTATTCAATTGACGTTTTGTGAAGATTTCTTGAGGATTTTATGGATTGACATTTGTGTTTGTGTTGTGGTAGGGATACACAAGTTCAGAAAAAAGAAGAAGGAGGTACTTCTCTCCATGATTACTTTGGTAGAGATATGTCGAAGTCTACAGACAATCAAAACACTTTGAACTGAATCATAGAATGACTGATTCGAATAAGATAAAACTATGATTTGTTTGATTTTATTTATGGAACTTTGATTAGAACCACATATTTACATGACCCGAATCATGTGATTCAAATCACATAATGGTTGACTTGAACAATAGAGATGGGTTCTCGTAGGTTATTGGCTCTTGATTAAAATCACTCGAACTTTTGACTCGAATCCTACCACTTGCTTATGAATCGAATAATACGTTATTTTCACTCATTTTTGTGATATATCTCCAACACATATAAAATATTCACTAAAAATCTCACACAATGTTGGAAAACATTCACTTCCATTATTATTTTGAAATTTGACAACACACTTATTCTCACATTTTTAAAAAGGGCTTTGAATATGCTTTGAGTGTCTTAAAAATGATTTGTTTCATCTTCTACCCCATTCTTTTTCCATTTTTGTGTGATATTGAATCTCATCTTTTGAGATATGTGATTTTATAGGATATTTAGTTATTGTATTTAACATTTAATTGAATATTTCTTGTCAGTTCATAGGTTTGCATGGTGTGTGTTATTGTGGAAGGTTTTGACAAGTCCAGCAAAAAAGACCGACGTTCTTCTCTCGAAAAAAATAATTTGGTAGTGCAATAAGGAATCCTGAAGTAAAAAGGGAAGTTCTTCTAAATCTTCGGACATAACATCGCTCAAGAAACCTGTAGGATCATTGAAAGATCATTGTCGAACAAAGACTTTGGAGTAGAATTGTTGTTGCTCGAAAATTCAACATGTTTTTATGTAAAGATTTTACGTGGATTCATTTTTTGGGTTCTCTGTACAAGTCAAAAAAAGTCCAAATCAAAGATTTTATATTTTCCTATTATTTAAAGTGCTATTGTATTAAAGATCTTTTGATTTGTCACAAGCTATAGTGGAAGGACAAAATTTTCCATGGAAAATTATTGGATTATGGTGTAGGCTTAGCAAGGCTGATAGCCGAACTACCAAAATATGATATATTCTTTATTCTCTCTCTCTCTCTCTCTCTATATATATATATATATATATGTATATATATATATATATATATATATTTGTTTTACTATAGATATTTAATTATTTATAATAAAATATTAGAATTATGTTATATATATATTATTACCTAAATTGATAATAGTTTTTGTTAACTCTAATAGTTTTTTTAATTCGGTCATATTTCTACTTATAAATACAATATTTATATTTTCAATAACTCTTTATAAAATATGAGTGAAATATATTCGACTATTGAATTGATAAAGTTTGAAAACAATTTGAAGTTCTATATTTAATTTATATTATTGGTAAATAATATGTTTCCTTAACTCGAATAATTTTTTTAATTGAGTCAAATTTTCAATTAAAAAAATGAAATTTTAATATTAAACTATTTATTTTTTTATTAATCATATACGTATAATAATGATTCTAAATTTGGACAATATTATCCACATACATTGTTTTAAGAGATAAGCATCAACAACAATTATGGTTTAACATTCCACACAAAAGTTAGTCAATTATATTTCTTTGCAAAAGACATTATATTATTGAGTTATAATGGAATGTTCATTGAAAATCATAATGAAGTTTATGGTATTGTTGGTTGTTATTGTGATGAAGTGCATATGCAACACAACCAGAAATGAACAGTGTTGGCACAAATCAAGCACCAGTTCCATCTTACTACATGCTATGCTATTTTAACAATAAATGTTGTCCTCCAGCTCCTAAACTCTAAATTTATGTACTCCTTTAAATAGCTTACAATAATACTATTGAGTTTGAGAAAAACTCGACTCATGTAATAATTGAATAACAAGAATAAATAAAAAATATCATTTCTTTTTATTTTTTTATTTTCCATTATTTGAGATATGAGTATAAATCATTAAATTTCATTTTTATGTGTTGAAGTTATTGTTAATATGTGGATCTGTTATTGGTTTGGAGTAAAATAATATAGCTATTTATATTTTATTAAGTAACACATTATAGTTGCGGCAATAATTTGTTGTTTGACATGTTTAAAACAATTTAACTAAATTACCATAAAATATAACTCTAATTGAAAGAGTGTGTTTTTAGTCTTAAACATGCATTCTTAAACATGCATTCTATGTATTATAATTAATTTGAAAAACTATCATGTTTTTCAAGGTAATAATCGAAAAAGAGATTCTAAAGTTTTATTTGGATTGATAAAACATCATTAAATAGATTATAATTTTGATTTGTTAATATTATATGTTTTTTTTGTTTTTGAAATATAAATCTTTTTTATATGTATATACTTTAAAGTCTGCGTTTAATTTTTCTTCTTTTGAATTATATATATATATATATATATATATATATATATATATATATATATATATATATATATTATATATATATATATATATATATATATATATATATATATATATATATATATATATATTTGTTGTTGTTGTTTCATAGATATCTATTTCTCAAATCCCTTACACAATGGTCATAACATAATTTTCCCTTTTTAATTTTGAACTTACAACACTCAATATATCTCAACATTCAATAAAAAAATTTGAATCTTGTTTTGAATTTTGCAATCAAAATCTCTGCATCTTCTTCCTCATACATAATCAATTGTTGTTTGAATTGAGTTCTTGTCTTAGGATGTGAGATATGTGAGGAGGATCATTATTCAATTGACGTTTTGTGAAGATTTCTTGAGGATTTTATGGATTGACATTTGTGTTTGTGTTGTGGTAGGGATACACAAGTTCAGAAAAAAGAAGAAGGAGGTACTTCTCTCCATGATTACTTTGGTAGAGATATGTCGAAGCCTACAGACAATCAAAACACTTTGAACTGAATCATAGAATGCCTGATTCGAATAAGATAAAACTATGATTTCTTTGGTTTTATTTATGGAACTTTGATTAGAACCACATATTTACATGACCCGAATCATGTGATTCAAATCACATAATGGTTGACTTGAACAATAGAGACGGGTTCTCGTAGGTTATTGGCTCTTGATTAAAATCACTCGAACTTTTGACTCGAATCCTACCACTTGCTTATGAATCGAATAATACGTTATTTTCACTCATTTTTGTGATATATCTCCAACACATATAAAAATATTCACTAAAAATCTCACACAATGTTGGAAAACATTCACTTCCATTATTATTTTTGAAATTTCACAACGCACTTATTCTCTCATTTTTAAAAAGGGCTTTGAATATGCTTTGAGTGTCTTAAAAATGATTTGTTTCATCTTCTATCCCATTCTTTTTCCATTTTTGTGTGATATTGAATCTCATCTTTTGAGATATGTGATTTTATAGGAGATTTAGTTATTATGTTTAACGTTTAATTGAATATTTCTTGTCAGTTCATAGGTTTGCATGGTGTGTGTTATTGTGGAAGGTTTTGACAAGTCCAGCAAAAGAGAACGACGTTCTTCTCTCGAAAAAATTAATTTGGTAGTGCAATAAGGAATCCTGAAGTAAAAAGGGAAGTTCTTCTCAATCTTCGGACATAACATCGCTCAAGAAACCTGTAGGATCACGGAAAGATCATTGTCGAACAAAGACTTTGGAGTAGAATTCTTGTTGCTCGAAGATTCAACATGTTTTTATGTAAAGATTTTACGTGGATTCATTTTTTGGGTACTCTGTACAAGTCAAAAAAAGTCCAAATCAAAGATTTTATATTTTCCTATTATTTAAAGTGCTATTGTATTAAACATCTTTTGATTTATCACAAGCTATATCATTAAATAGATTCTAATTTTAATTTGTTAATTTTATATGTTTTATTTGTTTCTGAAATTTAAATCTTTTTTTTATGTATATATTTTAAAGTTTTCTTTGAATTTTTCTTCTTTTAAATTATATATATATATATATATATATATATATATATATATATATATATATATATATATATATATATATATATATATATATATATATACTAAAATAAATTTTTGTTTCATATATATCTATATAAAAAGGGTATTTTTTAAAGTTAGTAACATATAGATAAATCTATTTCTAAAATCCCTTACATAATGGACATAAAATAAGTTTCACTTTATAATTTAAAACTTACAACACTCAATATATTTCAACTTTAAAAAAAAAATTGAATCTGGTTTTTGAGGTTTTCAATTAAAACTCTTCATCTTCTTCATCATGCATCATCAATTGTTGTTTTAATTAAGTTATCATCGTAGGGTGTGAGATATGTGAGGAGGATCATTATTCAATTGATATTTATGAAGATTTCTTGAGGATTTCATGGGTTGACATTTGTGTATGTGTTGTGGCTGGGATCGACAAATCCAGAAAAAAAACGAAGGAGGTACTTCTTTCTATGATTACTTTGGTAAAGCTGTGTGGAAGCATAGAGACAATCATAATACGTTGAACGGGAATCATAGAATACCTGATTCGAATCAGATAAAACTATGATTTCTTTGGTTTTATTTATGGAACTCTGATTAGAACCACATATTTACATGACCTGAATCATGTGATTCAAATCACATAATGGTTGACTTGAATCATAGAGATGGGTTCTCGTATTTTATTGGCTCTTGATTAAAATCAATCGATCTTTTGACTCGAATCCTACTATTTGCTTATGACTCGAATCATACATTATTTTTACATATTTTTGTGATATATTTCCAACACATATAAAAGCTATTCACTCAAAATCTCACCCAATGTTGGAAAACATTCACTTCCATTATTGTTTTGAAATTTCACAACACACTTGTTCTCTCATTTTCAAAAAGGGCTTTGAATATGCTTTGAGTGTCTTAAAAATGATTTGTTTCATCTTCTAACCCATTCTTTTTCCATTTTTTTGAGAATTTGAATCTCATCTTTCGAGATATGTGATTGTTTAGGAGATTTAGTTATTGTGTTTAACATTTAATTGAAGATTTCTTGTCATTTCAGAGGTTTGCATGGTGTGTGTTGTTGTGGAAGGTTTTGACAAGTCCAGTGGAAAAGATGGAGGTCCTTCTCTCGAAAAAATTACTTTGGTAGTGCTATAAGGAAGCCTGCAGAAAAAGGGGGAGTTCTTCTCAATCTTCGGACAGAACAACGTTCAAACCGTAAAGATCATGGAAAGTTCATTACAGAACAAAGACTTTAGAGTAAAATTGTTGGTTCTTGAAGATTCAATACGTTTTCATGTAAATATTTTACGTGGATTCAATTTTGGGTATTGTGTACAAGTCAAAAAAAGTCCAAATCAAATATTTTATATTTTCTTATTATTTAAATTGAAATTGTATTGAAAATCTTGTGATTTGTCACAAGCTACAGTGAAAGAACAAAATTTTCAATGAAAAACTATTGGACTATGGTGTAGGCTTATCAAGGATGAGAGTCGAACTAAAAAATATGATATACTTTATTCTCTCTCTAATTTAGTTTCCTAGAATTGGGTGTTTAAATTGTTTTTATCTCTTTCCTAGAATCATATTTTGTTAGGTTAATGCCTTAGATTAAGTGGAGTATAGAACACAACACATGCCAGAGACCAAACAACTTGTGGTATAACTACTGCAGAGAGAGATACAACATGTTCATTTCAGTGCTAGTAATTTTGTGTGTGTGCATGTTTTGTCATGTAGTGCTCATCCTTATCCTATTTTCTATCCATCTCAACTAGTGCGTGTGTCCACAAGCTTGTAGCACGTTTTTACTATTGTTGAGACCACTCATCACTTTCAACGTCTTGTGGATCTAAGTTCTTCTAGGAAGTGAGTTTTCATTGAGGTTATATTCCTGACATAATAGAAATCTACATTAGATTACTCCTAAACAAGCACAAAACACATAAAACTCACACTAGAGAGCTCGAAGCTAACTAAGCTAACAACAACAAAACATACCTAATTCATCCTAATAATTCTTATCAAAAGAAAATAAATTCAAGTAAAAAGGGCTTAAATATCTAATAAATAGTAAATTATCATCCCTCCCTTTATATCTATTTTTCTTATTTAATACACGAAATTTATAATTTTTTTATTTGATTATATTACAATCTTTAAATTATATTTTGAAGGGACAAATTAATAATTCATTGTCTTATCTTATTCTAGTTATTTTTAAATTAGTTGTTATTCTGAATAATAATATTAACTAAAGAAACATATTACAATTAAAATTTAAGAATAACTTAACATATCCTAATATCTAAAGAACACAACATTAATGTTTTATAACATCATTTTATTTTAACGTATAATAACTCTTTTACACACATAAATATAAACTACTAGAATATATAGTGAAAATTGTTTAATTTGTTTGAATTTTGTATACACGATCATCATGATAATATTAAATAATTAGTCGGTTGAATTGATTTAATTTTAATTGTACAAAGAGTTATCAAGTGTGTAAATATGTTAAATTTGACACATGTGTCGACGGATCTTGACATGCACACACATTTCCTCTCGGTCAATATTTATTAATTGTCACATCCTAATTTTGATCCTGAATCACCGAATCAATAAATTCATTATAATTTTTGCATCTCTGCATATCATAGCATGCATTCCATGCCACAAAATATCTAAAATGTCAGTCGAAATAAATTTTCGGATCTACAGACTGATCGGTTGAATCAATTTTCAAATATGTGTCAAATCCATGAGCGAAAAATCTCAAAATCGAACTTGCAGACGCCAGTTTTATTAATCTACGGTTAGCGTAGTTTAACTTGGTATGCTCATTTTATTTTTTCGATTATTTTTTCAGTCACGTTTTGATCTGCCTGAGCGTTTTAACCGAACATTTTTATTTCAAAATATGATCAAAACCTGTATATTTTCGAGAAGTTTATTTTTTGCTGATCGTTTTGGTGTATTCAGTTTGTTTTTTCGGGCGTTTTCGCATCCAATTTTTATTTATTAATCAAAATAATCACTATAATTAATTAGAATTATTTGTTTAATTAGGTGGATTTTATGTTTGTGTTATCTCATTATTAATTTTTTTAAGATAGAAAAAAAGATAAGAGAAATAAAATAGGATGGGAAGTGGGCTTGCTTGGTCTCTCACTCACCTCATGCACTCCTATATTCTCTCCCACGAATGCAGAAACCTCCCACTTGATATTTTGGACATTGGAACACTATAAATAGGTAAAAAGTTTCATTTTTCAAACCATCCAAGCTTAGCACAATTTTAAGCACTGGAATTACCGATTAAAGTTATAACTCGTCAGATCGAGGGGTTATAGCACTAGAGAGCATTGAGTTTGTACTAAGTTTTGAGCACTTTATTTTTTCGAAGTTTAAATTTGTCGTCATTTATATTTCTTTACAAGTCTTCAGCAATTTATTCTGTACCAGATTAAAGCCTCTGTTTGGAGCATGTTTTTAATATATTACGCATCTTTATTATATCGCTTTGTTTATTTACTCTCACTTTACTTTTCTCGTCTCACACTTCTTCTTTTATTTTCAAGTCTTATTTCTCGAACCGTATTGCTTTACTTTTGTTAATTGCATGTTCTTGTCATTATTTCATTTTCAAAATCAATTTCTAAATCGCTCTTTTCAATTCAATTACCTTTATGAAATGTTTATTTCTAAGTTTCAAATCTATGTTTTTATGTTTGTCATAAACATGTCCAGCTAATTTATTGAGGCTGGGATGTGAGGACCATTATTTAGCGGTACTGTAATTGTTGTTTCTTTAGGATTACAATTGTGGGTTGTTTTGATTTTAATACAATTTTTCTGAACTCAATTTAATCGGTCACTACAAAAGTAGAGCTGTGAAAATGTCGAGTAAGATCGAAAGTCGTCCAACACTAAATAATAAAATTTATTTGTTTTTTATTAACGAATACCGCGAAAGAACTTTGTTAATTAATTAGGAAAGTCTAATATTTCTAGAAAGAGGTTTTAAAACTATTTGCGGACGCGTTTATAGGTCTAGGACCCAATTACCTGAGTTAAAGCATGGAACCCTTTAAAGTTAAATCAAAATTACTTTTCAACTGAGTAAAGAGTCCAATTTCTTAAAATATGATTTACTACTTTAACGCAATAAACGCCGGTCACACGTGACAGTGAACTATATAATTAGAGAGTCAAATCTGGTTTTGAATACGCGAAAGCGACAATTCCTATTTAATTAAATTATTTTCAAA
Organism: Lathyrus oleraceus; assembly: GCF_024323335.1. Taxonomy (NCBI): domain Eukaryota; kingdom Viridiplantae; phylum Streptophyta; class Magnoliopsida; order Fabales; family Fabaceae; genus Lathyrus; species Lathyrus oleraceus. The sequence goes on from NC_066579.1 coordinate 175,812,003, forward strand.
GTAGAAAATATTACCCTGTACAGTAATCATATTTAGAAACAATCAAGAGTACTATTGTTTGATGAGAGCCACATCCCCGTATTATTTGTCTAAATTTATTAAAGTTATTTATTTCATCTCTTCTTTTCTTAATTCATTCGCCTTAGATAAACACCGTAGCAACTAGAAACGATAGATTGACAGTTAGGTCTATGTGGGATCGATATCTTTTAAAACTACGCGATAAACTATACACTTGTAGTTAGGTAATTCAATAGACTCATAAAGTCATGACCAAGTTTTTGGTGCTGTTGCCGGGGACCAATACCGTTAAATTTCGTAACCTATTGTTACACCGTCTAGATTATCGAACCCTTTCTCCGGTCGATGCGAAGACCCAATAGTTGAACCAGAAAGATGCATAAGAGCTTGACTTTTTCTCCAACAAATCAAAAGAGCAATGGCAGAAGACCAAAACCGTAGGTCACTTAAAGAGTTTGCCTTACCTTCTAACGAAGAACCTCATTCAAGTATTATCAACCCAACTATTACAGATAAAAACTTTGAATTGAAACCTGCTTTGTTGCAAATCGTGCAACATAACCAGTTTGCTGGTCTCCCAACAGAGAACCTAAACCAGCACCTAAAAGTTTTCATTTAACTAGCCGACACACTAAAATGCAATAACACTGCTCCTGAGGCGACACATTTATGTTCACTCCCTTTCTCCCTCATAGAAAGATCGCGATCATGGCTAGATTCCCTTCCAACTAATTCCATCACTACTTGGAATGACCTAAAGAAAGTATTCCTTGCTAGATACTTTCCAGCAAGTAAGACCGCCATCCTACGTAACCAAATTACCAGATTCACTCAATAGGATGGTGAGTCCCTTTTCGACACCTGAGAAAGGTACAAAGAGCTATTAAGAGCTTGTCCACATCATGGATTAGAATAATGGTTGATCATCCACACCTTCTACAATGGACTTCTTTACAACACAAATATGACTCTCGACGTTGTCGCCGGTGGTGTGCTAATGAACAAACCATACCCCGAGGCATGCGCACCCATTGAGAACATGGCTCAAAATCATTACTAGTGGGGTACAAAGCGTACACAAGTATAGAAGAAACAGACTAAAGGGGGTATATATGAGGTTAGCAGCCTAGACCATATGAATTCCAAAATGGACGCCATAGCCTAAAAGGTCAAAAGCTTAGTCATAAACCCTATAGCTACCGTAGTTGTAGTACAATCCAAATGCAAAATATGTGGAACACCAGGACATGTGACTTCCGAATGCAGTCTACTAGCTGAAACAATCCCAGACCAGGTCAATTATGCCCAAGGAAACCCCTATTCGAACACTTATAACCCTAGATGGACGAATCACCCAAACTTCTCTTACAAGAACAATAACTCTATTTCCCCCCAAAACTCTACATCTCAAAGACCAACAGGTTTATAAGCCCAAAGACCAACATAACCAATATAAACTTCCCCTCAGAAGTCAAACCTTGAGAAAATCATGGCAAATTTTATCACGACTCAAACTCAACAGAATAAAGAATTCATGAACCAAAACATTCATATTAATGAACTGATTACATAATTAGGAAACAAGGTTGATGGAAACCCAAATTTCTCAAGTAGCATAACAACAAGCTTCTCAGGCTACACCAGGAGGACTGTTCCCTGGAAAACCTCAACCTAGCCCTAAAGGCCATGCTAATGTTATTTCGTTGTGAAATAGAACTCAATAATTGGCCTAAAATTCCAGAACCACAAACATAAAATGTTGTGACTATCCCATAAAAACAAATAGAGGAACCTGTAGAACCTGGAAAACAAAGAGAGAAGGATATTAAAGATAAGGAAGCAGTGAATGATAACCAACAGAATCGAACATATGTACTACTGTCACCCTATATACCAACGATTCTATATCCACAAAGAGTTAAACAAACCAAACAAGACACCCAATACAAGAGGTTCGTGAAAGTGATCGAAAAACTTCATGTCGAGATACCCTTCACTGAATCCATTACCTAAATACCATCATATGCAAAAATCCTAAAAGACATCTTAATGAACAAGCGCAAGCTCGATGATCCCAAACCATTAGAATGCAATGCGATTGCTGAAAACAAATTAGCCAAGAAACATAAAGATCCTGGAAGCTTTTCTATACCATGTGTTCTAGCAAGACATGTTATAGACAAATCATTACTGGATTTTGGAGCAAGCGTAAGTTTGATGCCTTTAGTAGTTTGTAAAAGATTAAACATAGGAGACATGCAACCAACTAGGATGTCCCTTCAACTAGCTGATCGATCAGTTAAGTACCCGATAAATATATTAGAAGATATCCCAGTTAGAATTGTACAACTCTATATCCCTACTAACTTTGTCGTAATGGATATTAAGGAGGATGAAGAAATTCCTATCCTTCTAGGAAAACCATTCTTATCAACTACTGGAACCATGATTGATGTAAAAAGAGGAAAAATGACTTTCGAAGTAGGTGAAGAGAAGGTAGAGTTTATCCTATCCAAATTTCTAAAAGCACCCACCACAGACGACTCTTTTTATGCAATTGATATCATTGATGAATGCATAAGAGAGTTGGATAAGGAGAAACCTATCGAAACAATAAAACTACCCTCGACGCTGTAAGACCCCAATTTTGGCCCTAAGATCCCTCATGGCCCATATCATCTCATATCATAGCCTCAAGGATCATTGCATGCCTTTGCTTCCCTCCTAGTGGATAGGTTGCCTTGTGTGTATGGTTCTTGATCACCAAGCATGTTTTGCATTTGTATATTATTGCTTTTCATATGTTTATCATCCAAAAAGTACAAAAATATTGTCAGTCTAACCTTGTTGCTTGCAGTTGAAGCAATTATCAGCAATTAGGTCAAAGACAGTCAACAGTCAGTCAAAGCAATGGATGATGGCCATTCTTGCAGAATTTGGGCACCATGACCAATAATCAAGAGTTCACACAACTTGGGACATCATTGGAAATCAAGGTCTCAAGGAATTAGGGTTTGGAATTCATCAGAAGTGGTTCAATCATGCAAAACCCTAGAAAAGTCAACAGAAAGTCAAACTTGGTCAACTGGCCATTTAATCAGTGATTTGATGGATGGAATTGATTTGAAGGAGTTCATTCATGCTTATATAAGCCTCATATGTCATGTCCAACCTCATCATGGAAGAATTTGAAGTCAAACAGAAAATTTCCAGAAATGGAAACTGGACCTGTAACTGAAACCTGCCATAAATGGAAAGTCTTGATCCTCAAACTTACATCATGATACAAGCTTCAAATGAATTTTTGCCCAACATGAAAGTTGAAGATCTTTTTCTCCCATTTCCAAAAAGTCCAAGAACTCTCAATTCCCATGTGTGGTTGGCAAGTTATGATCGAATCGATTTCAGAAAATCTTGAACTTCAAAAGGCCATATCTCCCAAACCGTTTGGCCAATTTTGGTGGGGTTTTTTCCTACAAGTCACATTTGATCCCCTCTTTCCAAAAATATAAATTTCATGAGCCAAAACTTCACCAATCAAAATGGCATATTTTGACTTTTCTCATTTAAATGCAAGTTTGACCAAGAGTTGACTTTTTGATATAGACATTTTTTCAACATTTGGCCAATTGGAACAACTCAGAAATGTCATTTAGAATGTGTTTGCAAAGTCAAAATATGCAGTACATGAGGCCATTGCTTGGTTGCTTGAATTGTAAGAAAAGTACAATCTCACCATACTTGTCCATACCATCCCACAACCATGCCTTGTACCTCAAAAGAGCAGCAGCATTATGCAGCATTTTTTCTGTCATTGTGCACACATTATGCAGCCTAACCAACAGCAAAACAAGGGCCATTCACTACTTGCTTGAATTTTGGAACAAAAGGACAAATGCAATCCTCCACATTTCCATGGCCATGCCTTGTACTCACAGGTAGCAGTTTTTGTGCACCTTTTCTTCTGTCAATTACAAACCACTACAGGCAATACAACACAACAGGACTTGACATTCTCAAAAAAAAAACTGCACTTTGGCCATTTTCAATTTTCTGTCCAAAACACCACAGAACCTAAGCCTTGCATTGATGTTTCACCACACATTTTCATCATTTTGAGAGGGGTTAGCATCCATCAAACACATCACAGCAGAACTTCATTCTAAAGAAAGAACTTGGCTTTGGCATTTTGGCAAGAAAGCTGTCAAAAACTCCAAAGTCATAAAACTCCAAACCAAAACAACAACATCAAACAGAACATTGTCCTCACTTTGAAAGTGGCAGCAACCAACATACACTGCAGAACCAACCTGCTTCAATCATTTTCCAAAAACTCACTCATTGGCATTTTTTCAAACTCAGTCAAGAACTCCCAATGAACTAAACCCTGGCCATTGCTTTTCACCATCTTTTCTGCATTTTCTAAACCTAGAGAATCACAGCAGCGCAGCAGAATTGCTCACTCTCTCACTTTTGCATTTTTACTCTTCTTGCAAATTTCTGTCAAATCCTCCAAACCCTCGAGCCTTCTTTGGTTCTCTTCATCATCCATCATCATTGCAAGCCCATTCCAAGTGTGAAACCCTTGCTGTAACTGCATCTTCCTACTCTGTTTTCTTCAAGCCACAACAATGGTGAAATGAGATTTGAAGACTTCCAAGCATTGCTGAGCCAAACAACTTCAAGACTCCATCATTCCACAGCATGAAGGCCATCTGTTTCGAGCTGTAACCACCAAAACAACACTGCATCTCGAATTTCTTCAAAAAACAAGTAAGTAATCGACCTCCTCCTTTCACCGAATCATGAGATGTTTTTGATAGCCCTTGCCTTGCTGAATGTTGTGAGCTTTATATCATTTGATTTGGTTAACCATGTTGCAAGAAATCTGAACTTTCACTTTCATGAACAAATATGTTTTCCTTCGATTTGGTTTGTTTAGGTTGTTTTAATGGAAATGAACACCATATTTATGATGCTTGATGCTTACTGATGCTATTGCCATGCTTGTTTGTCGTTTCTGGTAATTTTGTTCTTGGTCGAATGTTGTTTAAAGATGGTGAATACCCTGCTGCTGTTTTGCTATCTTAAGCCGTCCAGAAAAAACCATATGAATTGTGTTGGTTGTGTTTGGTTATGGCTGTTTGATGCTGCATGATTGTTAGTTGATATTTTGTTCATGAAGTCATGTTGGATTTCGTTTCATGCTGGCTTGAATGGGCAAGACATGTTGCTGTTGGCCAAACCCTAGGGTTTATGTTTAAACCCAGAAAATTCGAAGCTCATTGGTGGGTTTACTGTTCCATTGAGGAACCACCAATCACAACATTTTATTCTGTTTGCCAAAACGCAGCGTTCAAGTTAGTGAAGCGCGGAATTACATAAATGCCACGGTTGACCATTGCTTTGACCCTCTTGCCTTGCTATGTGCTTCATGTTTCATCAATTTGTGCATCAACTTCAACAATTAATTTCTCATCCATTTCAACTCCAAAAATTCTGAAATTTTTTGCATGATGATCACAAAGATGTCTATTATTTAATCATGATTTTTAATTAATTTTCCATTGGCTGGATTTTAATTGATAATTATTTTCTTGACATGTATGCATAAATGATACACATTGCCTTTCCTTTTGTGAAATTCTCATGATGCATCCTATGAGCTTGAAATTTTTTGTGGTGAAACTAGACACATTGACCTTTGTTTCTATGTAGAGTTTATACATTTCTCATTTGTGGTTTGCTAGTTGTGATTTTTTGAACTAGGGTGTGACAATTTGTGTCACACCAATGATATGCAAATGTATGATTTTTGTTCACATGTCTCCTGGCCTCCAAACAACTTGAAATTTTGCATAAATGATCTCTCACATGTCTAGTTTGTGTATGAATTTTTCTGGAATTAATCTTGCTGTTTTCCATTTGATTGTGAATTTTCTTCCATGCTTTGTCATTTGTTGACTTTTTGTGCTATACATTGCCAAATCTTTTGTGAAATCCTCATACCATATTGTATGATCATGAAATTTCATAGGTGATAACTAAACTTCTCAAGCTTTGCATTGGTGTTAACCTCACTCATTTCTCTTCTGTTTTCAAATTGATATGATTTTTTGAAGTTGACCCATGCTTGTTGACTTTCATTATGCTTACTTGAATTTGGTTTGACTTCATGATTTTACTTGACTGCCTTCCTCTCATCCAAATGCCATGAAATTTGACATGTCTACCATGATAGATGTTAGGTTTGAATGTGATTTATTTCATAATTTTTGAGATTGTTTGGGTTGACTTTTGGATGAAGTCTTGCTGTTGACCTATTTGTGCTTCTTATTGCCATGCTTTGCATTCTTTTATGTATGAAATGACAATGATGCATGATTTGAATGTGGGCCCAATTGAGATAGCTTCTTAAATGTTTGACTTTGACTTGGGTTGACTTTCCTTTGCTGTTTGACTTTTTTTCTTTCATATTTGACCCTAGGCTAGCCCTAGTGGTCTTTTGAGCTTACAATTGAGCTATTGTTTCAGGTTAAGCACCAATGCCTCAAAGATCATTCAAATTTGATTGAGTTGGATCATATATCACGTGCTAACCCTTGTTTTGTAGGTTGACTCATGTAACTTGAGTCTGTGTGCCTTGCACAATTGGTCCCTCTGTGGTTGACTATTGGTTCATTTCCTTTTGATTTTATCTGTTGAACTGTTTACTAATTGGTTTGCCTTTTTCAGGTACTTTAGTTGCTTAAGTTCTTTGAACTTGCTTGCTTTGCTATTTAGCATTTGCTTTGAGGTATAAACCTTTCTTCTTCATGTAGTCTGGAGTCCCGGTCTGTTATTTGACCGGGCAAACTGTCTGAAGTCCTCCTTAAGAGGCAATGCCTGTGTGTGTTTAAAATTGTCCCAAGCAGGAAAAGTCCTTCAAGTAAGGCAATTGGTGGAAGGTAGGGATAAGCAATCTATCCCCCACTATTCAGTGTGTCCTCTCTTTGCTCCCATTACATGGTTGAAGCATTGAGATAAAAACCCAAGATCTATCGAGTCAATAATGTGGAAAGAGTTCCATCTTTCTGAACTCCCACACTTTCTGATATGCTCTCCCTGATTAGGGATAGAAGCAATGAGGCACACCCCTCATCTCCTATTCATCTGCTTCACCTTAGCCTCTCAATGGCAAGGTTAAGAGCGACCTTCACCTATTACAGTGGACTTTCAAAGTCAAACCCTCTTGTGTGAGCCCCCCATTGTTTGGCTATAGAGTGTGCTGTTTGCTATTCATTGATTGATTGATTGCTTCATATGCACTTGTTTGCCTGTATGCTATGCATTTATCATCATCAATTGCCATTAATGCATGATCATCTCATTTGCTTTTGTGATGCTATCATTGTTGTTTGCCCATTGAGGACAATTGTAAGTCCATCTCTTTTGGCCATTTGCTCCTATGATATGGAAGGATAGAGTGTAAGACCTCATTGGTCACTCATAGCTTCTGTTTTGTTTGTTTGATTGTGAGGAAGCAATTGTAAGTCCCTGCAAGTTGGCATTTGCTCTCCTGTGATCATGTTGCATTGTTTGATTGTATGTGAGGATACAACTGTAAGTCCCTGCAAGTTGGCATTTGTTTCCTAGGATCATACTGTGTATGTGAGAGTAAGCCCAGACAGATTGGCATCTAACATCCATGTTTTGCTTTTGTTTGTTTATGTGAGGATGCAATTGTAAGTCCCTGCAAGTTGGCATTTGCTTTCCTATGATCATATGTTGGATATTGGTATAAGTCCAGACAGATTGGCATCCGGTATCCAAGTTTCATTTTGTTTTAGGAGATTAGTATAAGTCCATTGAGTGGCCTCTGATATCCAGTTTTGTTTTAGGAGATTGGTGTAAATCCATCTAGTGGTATCCGGTATCCGCTTTTGTTTGTGAGATTGGAGTAAGACCATTAAATGGCATCCGGTATCATTTGTTTGCTTACATTATTATTATTCATTGCCTATTCCAAAGGACACACTTGAATCATCTTCTATATGATTTCAAGAGGTGAACCTTCTAAGAAGTTTTACGATCCATATTCATCCATTCATCCTCATTAGGTCCTAAACCTTTTCACACCTTTACTTCCAAACTTGACATAAGTGTTGTGCAAACATCTTCATGTTTTCCAAACTAAAAACCTGGACCCAAGTCCTTGACTTTTTCAAACTCCATTTTCATAATACTTCTTTCAAATCAATCTTAATCATACTTTGACTTCACTTTCATAATCACAATCAATTAACTTCACTCATTCACTTGTTTTGGCTTTGTCCATTGTTAATCTTTTCATGCATTAGCCATAGGTTTCAATTATCATTGCGGTTGATGTAAATCTTGCCTATCCTTAGTGAGTCGACAGTAAGACTTCCGTACTAAAAACAGGGTTAACCCCTCCAGTACGTCGAAGCTATCCTCGCATGGTGGATGTTGGTCTTGGTCGAGTTTTCTCCCATTGATAATGAAAAGCCTCAGTGCTATTGTTTAAAATTGAATCCACCAACCTTTTGGAAATCTTTTAGCCGAACTACGGCGTTTTGATCCTTACCTTTGATGGAAGGTACGTAGGCAGCGGGTTCATCCGTTCAAACCCAATAATAAAATTGTATATTCTTTTCTCATCATCCCAATCATGTTTGCACAATACTTATGTCATAACAAATAACAATTTAGTACAACAAGTGTGAAAAGGGCTCCCTAGGAGTACCTAGGACGTAGTGGGTGCCTAACACCTTCCCATTGCGTAATTTACCCCTTACCCAGACTCTCTGATCTTTTTATTAGTTTTCTACGTGTAAAACTTCTTAGGCTTTTGTTCGCTTTTTAGCCAGTCCTTTGGATAAATAAAAGTGCGGTGGCGACTCGAAAATCATTGTATGCTTTGCTTATGGTTTAATCGATAAATCATATAGCGACGAATACACCGCTACAGAAAAGTGGCGACTCTGCTGGGGATACTATCGATCCTTGGTGGTATTGCCTACTTTTCACCCTTGTTGTGCTATATTATTATCTGTTATTTGACATATTTTTGTACAATTTGGGATAACTGTATTGATTGTAATGTTTGAATTGCTTGATATACAATTGCTGTTTGCTTTGGTGATCTGTGAGATGAGTTCTATACCCGAACTCGAGTGCACTCTAGGATAGGAGAATGGCATAGTCTTGTTGACTGGTGTGGAGTATTCCTTAGCCAGTTGACTTGCGAGTCCATTCACTTGGTGGAGGTCATGTTGGATTAATAATGTCACACAAGTCATTTGTGGTTAGGCATTATTCTTTCAATCATGTGCCGCAGAAGCCAAGGACCGTAGTTACCAAACCCATCTTGGCCTATTTTTAGGACCGTAGTGCGGAGGTCGTTCAGATGTCAGTTCTGATACGATTGTCACGCGATACTACACTCATGAGAGTTTCTCTTGAGAATATTCTTGGAATACGAGTATTCGTTCCTCCGATAATATTCGAAAGATGGAACGATGATTATGGGAACCTCTGATAGAACATGTCTGGCAGGTTTAAACCCTAGTACACTCCCTTTGGGTGGTTCTTAACCGAGACTCCATGCTCGTGACTCTCAACAAACCCGTGATTCGTGGTTGAGTCGTTCAAACATTGTTAATATCAATGGATCCCGGATCAGGTGTAAAACCTAAAATCCACCAAAGCGGCTGGTTGATATTAAGAATGTCTGAACCGGTTCATGTACCGTTAATATCAATGGAACTTGGGTGTCGATAAGGTGAAAACCTAAATCCACCAAAATGGATGATTGATATTAGGGATACATAGAGCTTTCCCACGACCTTTGTTTGGTGTGCTTTGCTTGATCCTTGAGTGTGTTTGTTGCATTCATGCATTCACGCATTCATCCGCATTCGTGTCATCACAAAAAGAAGATTTTCAAGGAACTTAAAAAAGGGTTTATTTGCAAAATTTTCAGACATGGAAAGACCAAAGAGGCATACAAAGAAGTACAGCTTTAGACAGCCCGATGTAAAAGAGTTAAGGAATCTGACATCGTATGTACTAGATCCCTTGGGTTTCAAAGCTCGCTATGGGAAGCTTCTACCACTGCTCACCACTCAGGTTGACGAAGGGTTGATGAGTACTCTGGCTCAGTTCTACGATCCGTTGCATCACTGCTTCTTATTTCCGGACTTCCAGCTATTGCCAACCTTGGAGGAGTATTCTCATCTCATTGGGATTCCAATTCTGGATCAAGTGCCGTTCAGTGGCTTAGAGGATATTCCATCTGCTCGAGAGATTGCCAGCTTGTTGCATATAGATGAAGAACTGATTAGAGCTAACCTGACTACCAAAGGCGGAATTCAGGGTTTTCCTTCCGAGTTCCTCATTGCCCAAGCTACCTTTTATGGGAAGGCCATGAGTGAGGATGCCTTTGAGGCTCTATTCGCGTTACTCATCTATGGATTGGTGCTATTTCCCAATTTCGACAAGTTCGTGGACATGAACGCCATTAGGATCTTCTCGGTTCTTAATCCAGTTCCGACTTTGTTGGGTGATACATATGTCTCCTTGCACCTGAGGAATATGAAGAATGGAGGAGTCATTGTCTGCTGTTTACCCCTGCTGTACAAGTGGTTTATTTCGCACTTGCCGCAGACAGTTGCTTTCAAGGAGAACAAGGGATGTCTACGGTGGTCTCAGAGACTCATGTCTCTCACCAATGATGATATCACTTGGTATGATCGCGTGTATGATACCGTCCAGATCATCGACTATTGTGGTGAATTCCCTAATGTGCCCCTTCTTGGTACATGTGGTGGGATTACCTACAGTCCTATTCTTGCACGTCGCCAGCTTGGGTTCCCCCTGAAGGATAAACCTAATAGCATTCTGTTAGAAGGTGTGTTCTTCCAGGAGGGTAAAGATCCCCAAGGCCTGAAAGCCAGATTTGTCCGTGCATGGCGCAGTGTTCACAAGAAGAGTAGGAATGAGTTGGGCCCAAAGAACTGCATTGCTTTGGAGCCATACACCTCTTGGGTCAGACAGAGGGCTGCTACCTACTTGATGCCGTATGATTATCCAAGACCTACACCGTTGGATGTGGCTGGGCCTTCAACCCTCCCTACCCAACGTGTAGAGGAGTTGAGAGAAGAAGACCTTTCGCGTGCTTGGATCCGTGAGAGGGAGGAATTGCTGCAGCAGCTCAAGGAGAAGGACGCTATGATTGAATTCCTCGAGCACCGAGTGATCGATGATCCGAACGACGCTTGGACTTCTCTGCTTCCTCAGTCTTCCAAATTCTGGAAGAGGAGGTATGATCGACTTGCAAAGGAGAAAGCTGACATGGAAGCGGCCTATGAGAGAGAGATCAAGAAGTTGTGCACTTCTCGTCTTCCAGCATCCCGAGCTTTTAGGGATCCATAGGATGTCATTTACCTTTTCTCTTTGTAATTTAAAATGCTGTACTTTTTGTCTTGATGTATTGAATGAAATATTTTCCATGAGGAATCAAAAATGCTTAAATTAATCAAAATATTGCAAATAATACCCTAAGGGTTCCTTGAAAACAAAACATTTGCACAAGCATTTCATGCATCATTCTTGCATAAACAGGTACCCTTTTGTTTCTGGTCTTCTGTTCCTAATCTTTTGCTTCATTTATTTTGAAGACAAGCTGACTCACCGGTATTATACGCGAGTCAACTCTGCAAGAATCATGGAGCAGTTGGAACAAGAGAACAGAGAATTGAAGGAAGAGGTCGCCAGACTTGGCGCTTTGATGGAGCAACTCCTTGCCGCTCAGAATCAACCTGCTCCGACGCCTGCAACTCCTGCTCAGAGGACAGTCATTTCAGAGGTAGCTACTTCTACAGTGCCAGTCAGCACCCACGCGCCCAATGCCATGCCGCCCGGGTTTCCTTGGGGCATGCCCCCAGGTTTTATGCCAGATATTCCTGCGCCAACCTTCGCTCAAATGCCGGCGTCTAGCTCGGTCCCTATCGCCGCTCCTCCTGTCGTGCATACCATGCCAAGGGTAGACGACATCATCTATCACTCCGAGCCATCTGAGGGCGCAGACGTTCATGAAAAGATGGATGCCATGAACGATCAATTCCTTGAGCTGAGAAAGGAATTGAGGACTCTTCGAGGCAAAGACCTATTCGGCAAGTCTGCAGCCGAACTCTGCCTAGTTCCCGGTGTCAAGATACCGATCAAATTCAAGGTCCCGGACTTTGAAAAATACAAAGGGAACACCTGTCCGCTTGCTCACCTGGTCATGTACGCCAGGAAGATGTCAACACAGACTGATAATGATCAACTCCTGATTCATTATTTCCAAGACAGTCTATCTGGTGCCGCGCTCAGATGGTACATGAGCTTGGACAGCGCCAACATCAGATCTTTCAATGACCTTGGCGAAGCTTTCGTCAAGCAATATAAGTACAACGTCGATATGGCGCCTGACCGAGATCAACTCAGGTCCATGTCGCAGAAAGACAAGGAATCGTTCAAGGAGTACGCCCAGAGATGGCGAGAGCTGGCAGCTCAAATCACTCCACCGCTGGAAGAGAAGGAAATGACCAAGATCTTTCTGAAGACTCTTGGCTCATTTTATTATGAGCGGATGGTAGCAAGCGCTCCCTCTGATTTCACCGAGATGGTGAACATGGGGATGCGTCTCGAAGAAGGTGTCCGTGAAGGACGGTTGGCTAAGGATGATAGCTCTTCCTCTAAACGATATGGGGCGTTTAAGAGGAAAGAAGGTGAAGCACATGCCGTTCAATCTCAGCCCAAACACAGAAGACCCTCTGCTCAGAGGAATCCTGCACGACATGTCAGTCATCAGCACCAGGTGGCTCACGTAGCACCTGTTTTCAAGGACAATACTCCTCAACATCAACAGTATCAGCATCAGCAACAATACCAACAACCGCAGTACCAACAACAACAATCTCGTCCACAGCAACAGGCTTATCAGCCTCGTGGGAGTACGAGTAATCAGGCAAACATGGGTTACGAAAGGAAGAAGATCAGTTTTGATCCGATTCCTATGTCGTATGCGGAGTTATATCCCTCTCTAATAGAGCGGAAGTTGGTTTCTCCGAGAGATCCTCCGGCTATACCGGTCAACCCTCAGTGGTGGTATAAGCCTGACCTACACTGTGTCTATCATTCTGGTGCTCCGGGCCATGATATTGAGAATTGCTTCCAGCTGAAGACTAAGGTGCAAGACCTTATGAGAAGTGGAATCCTGAGTTTTGAGGACTCAAGCCCGAACGTCACCAAGAACCCATTGCCTGCGCATGGGAAATCTGTCAACATGATTCAAGAATGCCTTGGGAGGTACAAGGTCAAGTATGTCAGCCACATCAGGCAGTCGTTGGTTGATTTACATAAGATGCTGTGTCAGTACAGTTATTTGGAGCATAACCACGACAAGTGCCGCGTCTGTTCTGTCAATCGCTTGGGTTGCGACCAGGTCCGCCGAGAACTTCAGAAGATGTTGAATGAAGGTACCATTGAGATTCTCCAGAATCACAATGTTGATGAAGTCGAACCTGAAGTGAGTGTCATCTCACCGGTGTTCAAGTTACCTGAGCCTGTTGTTATTCGCTACAATAGCAACAAGCCGAAGGCTTCCCCTGCCTTGATCATCAAACCAGCCGGCCCTGTGCCGTATTCATCTGACAAAGCCGTACCTTTCAGATACAATCCTGTTGCTGTCCAGGATGGGGTTGAGGTACCTCTACCGTCTACATCTGTAACCACTATTGCTGATGTTAGTGGGTTGACCCGCAGTGGTCGAGTATTCTCTGCGCCAGCAAAGGCTACCACTTCTGACACCGTTGAGCACCCTGTGGGAACCGCTGTGAATGTTCAGAATCCGGCACTTGATGTTGCCCAACCATCCTCCTCCGTACAAAAGACTCCTGTTTCTTCAGTTGGCCCAAGTGGCATTGTTGATGAAGAATCTGATGAGATGCTGAGGCTCATCAGAAAGAGTGAGTACAACATTGTAGACCAACTTCTACACACGCCCTCCAAGATCTCTATTCTTTCTCTATTGCTGAATTCAGAACCTCATAGGGAATCTCTGCAGAAGGTCTTGGACCTGGCATATGTTGATCACGACGTCACCCTGGAACAATTTGATAGCATTGTTGCAAACATTACCGCTTGCAACACCTTGAGCTTTTGTGACGCTGATCTCCCTGAGGAGGGAAGAGACCACAACATGGCTTTGCACATCTCTATGAATTGCAAATCTGATGCAATGTCCAATGTGTTGGTGGACACTGGATCTTCTCTTAATGTGTTGCCAAAATCCACACTCTCTCGACTATCATATCAAGGTCCTCCTATGAGGCAGAGTGGGGTTGTTGTGAAGGCGTTTGATGGGTCGCGCAAGACCGTGATTGGGGAAGTTGATCTCCCTATCAAGATAGGACCAAGTGATTTCCAAGTCACTTTCCAAGTAATGGATATCCACCCATCTTACAGCTGTCTCTTAGGCAGACCATGGATTCACGAGGCTGGCGCCGTGACATCCACCCTACACCAGAAGCTGAAATTTGTGAAGAATAAGAAATTGGTTGTAGTAGGGGGAGAAAAGGCTCTCCTGGTTAGCCATCTGTCTTCTTTCTCGTATATTGACGCAGAGGATGAAGTTGGAACTCAGTTCCAAGCTTTATCTATTGATGAACCAATCGAGAAGAAGTCTCCTTCATTCACTTCCTACCGTGATGCTAAGCTGGCCATTGAATGTGGTGCAGTTGCTGGTTTGGGGAAGGTGATTGAACTTGAAGACAACAAATCCCGGGCTGGCATTGGCTATGGTTCTGGGGCATGCAATGAGCAAGGGCTGTTCACAAGTGGAGGATTCATCCATGCTGATCAACCTGAAGAAGAGGAAGCTGCTGCCATCATTGAAGAGGAAGCAGAGGACATGAACAATTTTGTTATTCCTGGTGGTGTCTGCCACAATTGGGTCGCTGTAGATGTTCCTACAGTCATCCATAGATCAGAGTAAATTGTTCATTTTGTTTAAAACCTTCTCCCATGCCAAAAGGAGAAGTGATGACATTGTTGGCAGCATTTAATACAATGATGTTTTCATTCAATTAATGCATTGTTTAACATTTGTTTTTCCTTTGTTTTCACTTTTTGCTTTTCTGCATGAAATCAGTGATCACAAAAAACCCTGAAAAACAAAAACAACATTTTTCATCTGCATAATGGTTTGCTTGTTTAAATGCTGAAGTTTTTTCCTTAACCAAAATCATTATGCAGATTGATCCTAAAACCCATTGAACATAATGATCCAACGCTATCTCCCAATTTTGAATTCCCTGTATTTGAGGCAGAAGAAGATGACGTTGAGGGGGTTCCTGATGAGATTACCCGTCTTCTTGAGCACGAAGAGAAGATCATTCAGCCACATCTCGAAGACTTGGAAACAGTCAACTTGGGGTCTGAGGATTGTGTTCGTCTGGTGAAGATCGGGGCACTTCTCGAAGGGTCTGTCAAGGAAGATTTGGTCAGTTTGCTACGAGAATATTCAGATATCTTTGCTTGGTCCTATGAAGACATGCCGGGTTTAGATACAGATATTGTGCAACATTTCCTGCCTTTGAAGCCTGAGTGCGTGCCTGTGAAGCAGAAGCTCAGAAGAACTCATCCAGATATGGCAGTAAAGATCAAAGAAGAAGTTCAGAAGCAAATTGATGCGGGGTTTCTGGTGACTTCTACATATCCTCAATGGGTGGCCAATATTGTGCCTGTTCCTAAGAAGGACGGAAAGGTCCGTATGTGCGTTGACTATAGAGATTTGAATAAAGCTAGCCCAAAAGATGATTTTCCTCTACCACACATTGACATGTTGGTAGACAATACAGCCAAATTCAAAGTCTTTTCCTTTATGGACGGATTTTCCGGTTATAATCAAATTAAGATGGCACCAGAGGATATGGAGAAGACAACATTCATCACACCTTGGGGAACATTCTGTTATCGAGTGATGCCCTTCGGTTTGAAGAACGCCGGAGCCACGTATCAACGAGCTATGACTACCTTGTTTCATGACATGATGCACAAGGAGATAGAAGTCTATGTTGATGATATGATCGCTAAGTCCCGAACGGAAGTTGAGCATGTTGAGCATTTGTTGAAGCTTTTTCAGCGTTTGAGAAAGTTCAAACTTCGCCTGAATCCGAACAAATGTACATTTGGAGTCCGTTCCGGCAAATTGTTGGGTTTTATGGTAAGCGAAAGAGGTATTGAGGTTGATCCTGCAAAGGTCAAAGCAATACAAGAGATGCCTGCACCCAAAACTGAGAAGCAAGTCCGAGGTTTTCTTGGCCGCTTGAACTACATTTCCAGATTTATATCCCACATGACTGCCACATGTGCGCCGATATTCAAGCTCCTCCGGAAAGATCAGTCGCATGATTGGACCGAGGATTGCCAGAAAGCTTTCGACAGTATCAAAGATTATCTGTCTGAACCTCCGATTTTGTCTCCGCCTGTGGAAGGAAGACCTCTGATCATGTATTTAACAGTTCTTGAAGACTCGATGGGTTGTGTACTCGGTCAACAAGACGAATCAGGGAAGAAGGAGTTTGCTATATACTACCTCAGTAAGAAGTTTACTGATTGTGAGTCTCGATACTCTACACTTGAGAAGACGTGCTGTGCTTTAGCTTGGGCTGCTAAGCGTTTGCGCCAGTACATGATAAATCATACAACTTGGTTGATATCCAGAATGGACCCAATTAAGTATATCTTCGAGAAGCCTGCTTTAACTGGGAGGATTGCCCGTTGGCAGATGTTGTTGTCTGAGTATGATATTGAGTATCGAGCTCAAAAAGCTATCAAAGGTAGTATCTTGGCTGACCATCTAGCGCACCAGCCGATTGAAGATCATCAGTCTGTTCAGTATGACTTCCCTGACGAGGAAATTCTGTATTTGAAGATGAAAGATTGCGATGAGCCTACACTTGATGAAGGTCCAGAACCTGGTTCCAGATGGACGATGGTGTTTGATGGCGCTGTTAATCAATATGGAAATGGAATTGGGGCAGTGATTATCACTCCTCAAGGTTCACACATTCCGTTTACAGCAAGGCTAACTTTCAAATGCACGAACAACATGGCGGAGTATGAAGCCTGTATAATGGGACTTGAAGAATGCATTGATTTGAGAATCAAGTATCTTGATGTCTATGGTGATTCGGCCCTAGTTATCAATCAGATCAAGGGTGAATGGGAGACGAACCAGCCAAGTCTCATTCCGTACAGAGATTACGCAAGGAGAATTTCAACATTCTTTACAGAAGTTGAATTTTATCACATTCCTCGAGAGGATAATCGGATGGCGGATGCTCTTGCAACGCTTGCTTCCATGATAGTGGTCAGACGGTGGAATGATGTCCCCAATATTACTGTGATGCGCTTGGACAGACCAGCTCACATATTTGCAATCGAAGAAGTGAAAGATGACAAGCCTTGGTATTTTGATATCAAAAATTTCCTCCAGAACCAGGTCTACCCGCCTGGGGCATCTGTGAAAGATAGGAAAACTTTGAGAAGGTTGTCAGGCAGTTTCTACCTCAGTGGTGAAGTGCTGTATAAGAGGAATTTCGATATGGTTTTGCTCAGATGCGTGGATAGACACGAAGCAAACCTATTGATGACTGAGGTCCATGAGGGTTCATTTGGTACTCATTCCAATGGACATGCCATGGCTAAGAAAATGTTGAGAGCGGGCTATTATTGGCTGACAATGGAGTCTGACTGTTGCAAGTATGTGAAGAAATGTCACAAGTGTCAGATTTATGCGGATAAGATTCATATTCCTCCGACACTCCTGAATGTGATTTCATCACCATGGCCTTTCTCTATGTGGGGAATCGACATGATCGGCATGATTGAGCCGAAAGCATCCAACGGGCATCGGTTTATTCTCGTAGCGATTGATTACTTCACCAAATGGGTTGAAGCCGCTTCATACGCGAATGTAACCAGACAGGTGGTTGTGAAGTTTATCAAGAACCAGCTGATTTGCCGTTATGGTGTGCCAGAGAGGATCATTACTGATAATGGATCCAATCTGAACAATAAGATGATGGATGAGTTGTGCGCTGAATTCAAGATTGCACACCATAACTCCTCTCCTTACAGACCTAAGATGAATGGGGCTGTTGAAGCTGCTAACAAGAATATCAAGAGGATCATCCAGAAGATGACTGTCACGTACAAAGATTGGCATGAGATGCTGCCATTTGCTTTGCATGGATACCGTACGTCTGTACGCACTTCAACAGGGGCAACCCCTTTTTCTCTTGTTTATGGCATGGAAGCCGTTCTCCCAGTAGAGGTGGAGATCCCATCAATGCGAGTCTTGATGGAAGCCAAGTTGACTGATGCTGAATGGATTCAGAGTCGTTATGACCAGTTGAATTTGATCGAAGAGAAGCGATTAACTGCCATGTGTCATGGTCAGTTATATCAGCAGAGAATGAAGAAAGCATTCGATAAGAAGGTCAAGCCTCGTGTGTTCCGAGAAGGTGACCTTGTGCTCAAGAAAGTTTTGTCTTTCGCGCCCGATTCCAGGGGCAAGTGGACTCCAAACTACGAGGGTCCATATGTTGTTAAGAGAGCCTTTTCAGGCGGTGCTTTGATGCTTACAACAATGGATGGGGAGGATTTCACTCGTCCTGTGAATTCAGATGCAGTCAAGAGATACTTTGCCTAAAAAAAAAAGTATATGCAAATGAAAAAAACAGAATAGCTCGCTAAGTTGAAAACCCGAAAGGGCGGCTTAGGCAAAAATGAGCGTCTCGGTGGAGAACCCGCAAGGGTAATCCAGGTAAAAATTAGAGACATGAAAAAAGAGAGAATATTTGCATCCCGCTAGATTGAGTACCTCACCCTGGGGCAATCTAGGCAAAAATTAGGGATTTGGCAAGTAACTGCATCCTGACAAGACTTTCTGGTTTATCGGTCGTCATTTCGTCAGAAGATTCTCGATTCGTCGTCAACCGAAGCTTCGGATACATCGAGATTCAAATTGGTAGAGAAAGGATCATTATGTTCAATGTAGCCCTCTTCCAATATATATCACTGATTTCAAATTTGTACAGATCTATGGAGTCTTGCCATTTGCAGGCTACCATTCCATCGAATCAATTTGAGCTTTTATCCAATTATTTGCACACCTATTTGTTTCAATTCAACAAATGTTTTGCGTGTTTTAAATTGATAAAATATCATTGTTTTAAACAAATCAAAATTTTTCAAAAAAAATTGTTTTAAACAAAGTGAACATTCACAAGATTGAAAGGATACTCAAGAATATCTCAGTGCTCTCCCGAGGGTGGCATGATTTCCAACAGGTAGGACATTGGTTCATATTCCTGGTTTGGTGGTATCTTCTTTCTTCAGATCTTTGTTGGGGTTGTTCCTCAAATAGAGTTGTTGTTGGGATTGTTCCCCCAGTATAGTCGCAAGCAGAGTGTTGTTGAAGACTTCGTTTTCTCCAGCAGCAGTTTTCCCAGCATGGGTGTTTCCTTGTGAGTTTCGGCGGTTGATGGTTTGTCATCTTGGTGCCCCGTCACTTTCTCCAGTGGGTCGTATGCCCCAGACTTTATTTGTCTCCTCGGCAGTCATGAGTAGAGCTGTTATTGATATCCCCATCGGATTCGCGAGCAGAGTTGTTATCACTCTTCCCAATGCAGTTGCCAGCGGAGTTGTTTCCTCAGCACGATCGCTTTCTTTTGAAGACTCGGTAAGCCGGCGGTTTGATACCCGGTACTTTACCTTTTCCCCGGCGAAGTCGTCTGCGGAATTGTTGCTATCTCTCCATCAGAGTTTGTTCTCTTCAGCAGAGTAGGATTTATTTTCCTATTCAGCGGTTGATTGGGTCGACATCCCAGTGTTTTCAACCATCTTTTTCCTCAGCATAGTCTGCAGAGTATTTGTTATGGCAATTTCGCCTGTTGAGTACTCCTTCAATCCCCGGTATGGTCGGATGATGGCTCTACCATCCAGAGAACGGATTAATTTCCTGACTGTTTGTGATCCCCAGTAGAGTGGCTTATATTGCAGAATCTACTTGTTGTGATCAGTTTGCTATGCATATTCTTTCCCAAGTAGAGTGGTTCGTTGCAGAATCTACTTGTTTGATCTGTCCTCCCTCAGTGGGTTGTTCCCCAAGAGAGTAGCCGACAGTTTTCCCCAGTAGAGTTGCTTATGCAGTTAGATTCTATTTGGATGATATCACTCTCCCTCAGTGGGTTGTTCCCCAGCGGAGTTATGTGGAGTTGCTTCTACAACAGTTCGTGCTTGTGCAATGCATCCTTTTGTTTCTCAGTTGACACTGGGATCCCTTGCAGATACTTTGGGACTTCTCTTGTTCCCCTACAGATTTGTCTTGGTGGCTGTTTTGCCTGTTGTGACTTTCTGTACCCTGATTGGGTTGTTTCCTGATATCTCTGATCCTCTGCTTCTTCAGTAGTACCCGCAGATCTTTGCTTTACAGCATGAAGATCTCCGCAGATTGGCTCTCCAGCTGGTTGTTCCCCTGGAAGTATAATACCGGACGTTTTGATTCCTGAACCTGTTTGTGTTGGAGTTGTCTGTTTTGTCAGCATTCATCAAACATAAATCACGCATATTCATGCATATTCATAAACATTCAGATATTCATGTTGCATTTCTTGCCATGTATCTTTTGCTTGTCGTGTTCTCCTGCACGGGTGATATAGATCTCTTTATAGATCTCCCCAAGCAGATGTCGGGTGTCAAAATCTCTCCATATAGAGTCAACCCCATAAGCAAAAATGTTGCCTTTCCTTCTGCAGTTCCCCACTGAGATATATCCTCGTGGATGACGGTTTCTTCTGTTTCCTCCCAACACATATATTGGGATGGATGTTCCTATTTGAGTTACATCCTCATTAGGACGTGTCTTGATTCAGTCTGTCTTTTCGGATTATTCCCGAATTGGCTATTTGTCAAATGTCTTGTGCTTCCCAGTGGGTTGTTCCCTAGCGGAGTAATTTTGGGCCGCTACCCTCATACCTGTGGTTATAAGTCCTACTTTTCCTGGCTTTCTTGACAGAATTTGTGGTTATACACCTTTTATTCTCCAGCCAGAGTTTTGGTTTTCTACCTAACAGTCGGTAGTTGTAAATCCTATTTTCCTGCTCTCCAGCAGTTTGTGGTTTGTTATAAACCCTATTTTGGTTTCCCGTGCGGATTTGTGATTCGTTCTATCCCCACGTAGAGTTGTTGGTCTTCTATCCCGTATTCGGTAGATGTAAACCCTAATTTTGTGGTCATCTCCACCCTTTTTGGCCCTCTGCCTACGAACCAGCAGTCGTGAGTCCTATCTTTGCGGTTTTTCTACTTACAAACCGGTAGTCATAAACCCTGTTTTCTCCACTTGCAGAGTTAACTTTGTTGTTCATCTCAACCGATGACAATTTCCCTTGTGGTTATCTTCATCTAGTTCTTGATGTTGATTTTCCTTTGCTTGGATAAGTCGCTCAGATCAGCACTTATATCCCTCGCAAGTCTTTTGTGGATAATTGCCGTATGCTAGCAATTTTATCCCCAGTGGGTCCTTTCACCTTGTGTCAGTGATTGTGTTCCCTGGATCATTGGTTTTCACCAGTGAATCCTCAGCAGATCGCCTTTCATTTACCCTTTTGTCGGTAATGTCTGTTGCTCCTTTTGATTGGTCATCATTATATACCTATTCTGGTATCCTGATGCCTTTCTTTTCGGATTTCTATCCTATAAACAACCTACAACCCGGTTAAGGATAATCTTCCATGCGAGGTTATTATTCACGTTTTGACGGCTATGAATAATATGTCTCATGCGCTCTTTGGTCGGAATCCTTTGTTGATCTTCCCCAGTCGAGTAAGATTCGTTTTCCCGTTGTGGAATCGAATGTCCATCCTATAAACAAGTCTGCTGTTCTAGCTTTCTTCAGGGTGATGAGTGTCTTGGAACACAAAACCAATTCACGATTTCGGATTTTATCCTACAAACAACCTACAACCCGGTTCAGGATAATCTTCCTTTGTGAGTATATTATCCACGTTCTGACGGTAATGGATATTATATCTCGTTCACTCTCGAGTCAATCTTTTGATTGTTTTCTCCGCAGAGTCAGATTCGTATTCCTTGTGGAATCGAATGTCCATCCTATAAACAAGTCTGCTGTTCTAGCTTTCTTCAGGATGATGAGTGTTTTGGAACACAAACCAATTCACGATTTCGGACTTTATCCTACAAACAACCTACAACCCGGTTCAGGATAACTTTCCATGCGAGTACATTATCTACGTTTTGACGGCTATAGATAATATATCTCATGCACTCTCTTGTCGAACACTTTGTTTGTTTCCCCAACTGAGTGAGATTTGCATTCTTTACAGAATCAAATATCCATCCTATAAACAAGTTTGCTTTCGCTCTCTTCAGGATGATGAGTGTTTTGGAACACACACCAATTCACGTCTTTGGTCGGTCACCTGTTACATACCTACAACCCGGTATCCTTGGTGTTCCTTCCTGATTTTTTGTTACCCTCATACCGGTAACACCTCATTCTTTGGTGCTTCCTCAGTGAAGTTTTCCCGTTGCTTCTCCCCAGGAGTCAGCTTGTGTCTCTCCAATGGATTTATTTTCCTTTGGATTTCTTTTCCCAGTGTGAGTCCTTCACTCCCCAGTGAGGCCTACAGTCTGTTTTCTGTTATCTTCTAATCAGAGTCGTGTCTTGTTCACGTTATGTCAGTATTGTTTATCCCCAACCAGAGTCTTGTTAGAGTCTCTGTTCCTGGTGAGTATATTACTCCGATGGATCGTCTTTTCCTCTGTGTTAACCATATTCCCCACAGAATTTGTGTCTTTTGCATACATACATTTGCATCATGAGGTCTCTTAGGGACCAAAATTTGTCTCATTACTGTTATTTAAGCCCATTCTACCGCGTCGAGATGAAGATTTCTAAACTTCACTTCTCCGGCTAGCATGACCTTAAATAGGGGCATCTGTAAGACCCCAATTTTGGCCCTAAGATCCCTCATGGCCCATATCATCTCATATCATAGCCTCAAGGATCATTGCATGCCTTTGCTTCCCTCCTAGTGGATAGGTTGCCTTGTGTGTATGGTTCTTGATCACCAAGCATGTTTTGCATTTGTATATTATTGCTTTTCATATGTTTATCATCCAAAAAGTACAAAAATATTGTCAGTCTAACCTTGTTGCTTGCAGTTGAAGCAATTATCAGCAATTAGGTCAAAGACAGTCAACAGTCAGTCAAAGCAATGGATGATGGCCATTCTTGCAGAATTTGGGCACCATGACCAATAATCAAGAGTTCACACAACTTGGGACATCATTGGAAATCAAGGTCTCAAGGAATTAGGGTTTGGAATTCATCAGAAGTGGTTCAATCATGAAAAACCCTAGAAAAGTCAACAGAAAGTCAAACTTGGTCAACTGGCCATTTAATCAGTGATTTGATGGATGGAATTGATTTGAAGGAGTTCATTCATGCTTATATAAGCCTCGTATGTCATGTCCAACCTCATCATGGAAGAATTTGAAGTCAAACAGAAAATTTCCAGAAATGGAAACTGGACCTGTAACTGAAACCTGCCATAAATGGAAAGTCTTGATCCTCAAACTTACATCATGATACAAGCTTCAAATGAATTTTTGCCCAACATGAAAGTTGAAGATCTTTTTCTCCCATTTCCAAAAAGTCCAAGAACTCTCAATTCCCATGTGTGGTTGGCAAGTTATGATCGAATCGATTTCAGAAAATCTTGAACTTCAAAAGGCCATATCTCCCAAACCGTTTGGCCAATTTTGGTGGGGTTTTTTCCTACAAGTCACATTTGATCCCCTCTTTCCAAAAATATAAATTTCATGAGCCAAAACTTCACCAATCAAAATGGCATATTTTGACTTTTCTCATTTAAATGCAAGTTTGACCAAGAGTTGACTTTTTGATATAGACATTTTTTCAACATTTGGCCAATTGGAACAACTCAGAAATGTCATTTAGAATGTGTTTGCAAAGTCAAAATATGCAGTACATGAGGCCATTGCTTGGTTGCTTGAATTGTAAGAAAAGTACAATCTCACCATACTTGTCCATACCATCCCACAACCATGCCTTGTACCTCAAAAGAGCAGCAGCATTATGCAGCATTTTTTCTGTCATTGTGCACACATTATGCAGCCTAACCAACAGCAAAACAAGGGCCATTCACTACTTGCTTGAATTTTGGAACAAAAGGACAAATGCAATCCTCCACATTTCCATGGCCATGCCTTGTACTCACAGGTAGCAGTTTTTGTGCACCTTTTCTTCTGTCAATTACAAACCACTACAGGCAATACAACACAACAGGACTTGACATTCTCAAAAAAAAAACTGCACTTTGGCCATTTTCAATTTTCTGTCCAAAACACCACAGAACCTAAGCCTTGCATTGATGTTTCACCACACATTTTCATCATTTTGAGAGGGGTTAGCATCCATCAAACACATCACAGCAGAACTTCATTCTAAAGAAAGAACTTGGCTTTGGCATTTTGGCAAGAAAGCTGTCAAAAACTCCAAAGTCATAAAACTCCAAACCAAAACAACAACATCAAACAGAACATTGTCCTCACTTTGAAAGTGGCAGCAACCAACATACACTGCAGAACCAACCTGCTTCAATCATTTTCCAAAAACTCACTCATTGGCATTTTTTCAAACTCAGTCAAGAACTCCCAATGAACTAAACCCTGGCCATTGCTTTTCACCATCTTTTCTGCATTTTCTAAACCTAGAGAATCACAGCAGCGCAGCAGAATTGCTCACTCTCTCACTTTTGCATTTTTACTCTTCTTGCAAATTTCTGTCAAATCCTCCAAACCCTCGAGCCGTCTTTGGTTCTCTTCATCATCCATCATCATTGCAAGCCCATTCCAAGTGTGAAACCCTTGCTGTAACTGCATCTTCCTACTCTGTTTTCTTCAAGCCACAACAATGGTGAAATGAGATTTGAAGACTTCCAAGCATTGTTGAGCCAAACAACTTCAAGACTCCATCATTCCACAGCATGAAGGCCATCTGTTTCGAGCTGTAACCACCAAAACAACACTGCATCTCGAATTTCTTCAAAAAACAAGTAAGTAATCGACCTCCTCCTTTCACCGAATCATGAGATGTTTTTGATAGCCCTTGCCTTGCTGAATGTTGTGAGCTTTATATCATTTGATTTGGTTAACCATGTTGCAAGAAATCTGAACTTTCACTTTCATGAACAAATATGTTTTCCTTCGATTTGGTTTGTTTAGGTTGTTTTAATGGAAATGAACACCATATTTATGATGCTTGATGCTTACTGATGCTATTGCCATGCTTGTTTGTCGTTTCTGGTAATTTTGTTCTTGGTCGAATGTTGTTTAAAGATGGTGAATACCCTGCTGCTGTTTTGCTATCTTAAGCCGTCCAGAAAAAACCATATGAATTGTGTTGGTTGTGTTTGGTTATGGCTGTTTGATGCTGCATGATTGTTAGTTGATATTTTGTTCATGAAGTCATGTTGGATTTCGTTTCATGCTGGCTTGAATGGGCAAGACATGTTGCTGTTGGCCAAACCCTAGGGTTTATGTTTAAACCCAGAAAATTCGAAGCTCATTGGTGGGTTTACTGTTCCATTGAGGAACCACCAATCACAACATTTTATTCTGTTTGCCAAAACGCAGCGTTCAAGTTAGTGAAGCGCGGAATTACATAAATGCCACGGTTGACCATTGCTTTGACCCTCTTGCCTTGCTATGTGCTTCATGTTTCATCAATTTGTGCATCAACTTCAACAATTAATTTCTCATCCATTTCAACTCCAAAAATTCTGAAATTTTTTGCATGATGATCACAAAGATGTCTATTATTTAATCATGATTTTTAATTAATTTTCCATTGGCTGGATTTTAATTGATAATTATTTTCTTGACATGTATGCATAAATGATACACATTGCCTTTCCTTTTGTGAAATTCTCATGATGCATCCTATGAGCTTGAAATTTTTTGTGGTGAAACTAGCCACATTGACCTTTGTTTCTATGTAGAGTTTATACATTTCTCATTTGTGGTTTGCTAGTTGTGATTTTTTGAACTAGGGTGTGACAATTTGTGTCACACCAATGATATGCAAATGTATGATTTTTGTTCACATGTCTCCTGGCCTCCAAACAACTTGAAATTTTGCATAAATGATCTCTCACATGTCTAGTTTGTGTATGAATTTTTCTGGAATTAATCTTGCTGTTTTCCATTTGATTGTGAATTTTCTTCCATGCTTTGTCATTTGTTGACTTTTTGTGCTATACATTGCCAAATCTTTTGTGAAATCCTCATACCATATTGTATGATCATGAAATTTCATAGGTGATAACTAGACTTCTCAAGATTTGCATTGGTGTTAACCTCACTCATTTCTCTTCTGTTTTCAAATTGATATGATTTTTTGAAGTTGACCCATGCTTGTTTACTTTCATTATGCTTACTTGAATTTGGTTTGACTTCATGATTTTACTTGACTGCCTTCCTCTCATCCAAATGCCATGAAATTTGACATGTCTACCATGATAGATGTTAGGTTTGAATGTGATTTATTTCATAATTTTTGAGATTGTTTGGGTTGACTTTTGGATGAAGTCTTGCTGTTGACCTATTTGTGCTTCTTATTGCCACGCTTTGCATTCTTTTATGTATGAAATGACAATGATGCATGATTTGAATGTGGGCCCAATTGAGATAGCTTCTTAAATGTTTGACTTTGACTTGGGTTGACTTTCCTTTGCTGTTTGACTTTTTTTCTTTCATCTTTGACCCTAGGCTAGCCCTAGTGGTCTTTTGAGCTTACAATTGAGCTATTGTTTCAGGTTAAGCACCAATGCCTCAAAGATCATTCAAATTTGATTGAGTTGGATCATATATCACGTGCTAACCCTTGTTTTGTAGGTTGACTCATGTAACTTGAGTCTGTGTGCCTTGCACAATTGGTCCCTCTGTGGTTGACTATTGGTTCATTTCCTTTTGATTTTATCTGTTGAACTGTTTACTAATTGGTTTGCCTTTTTCAGGTACTTTAGTTGCTTAAGTTCTTTGAACTTGCTTGCTTTGCTATTTAGCATTTGCTTTGAGGTATAAACCTTTCTTCTTCATGTAGTCTGGAGTCCCGGTCTGTTATTTGACCGGGCAAACTGTCTGAAGTCCTCCTTAAGAGGCAATGCCTGTGTGTGTTTAAAATTGTCCCAAGCAGGAAAAGTCCTTCAAGTAAGGCAATTGGTGGAAGGTAGGGATAAGCAATCTATCCCCCACTATTCAGTGTGTCCTCTCTTTGCTCCCATTACATGGTTGAAGCATTGAGATAAAAACCCAAGATCTATCGAGTCAATAATGTGGAAAGAGTTCCATCTTTCTGAACTCCCACACTTTCTGATATGCTCTCCCTGATTAGGGATAGAAGCAATGAGGCACACCCCTCATCTCCTATTCATCTGCTTCACCTTAGCCTCTCAATGGCAAGGTTAAGAGCGACCTTCACCTATTACAGTGGACTTTCAAAGTCAAACCCTCTTGTGTGAGCCCCCCATTGTTTGGCTATAGAGTGTGCTGTTTGCTATTCATTGATTGATTGATTGCTTCATATGCACTTGTTTGCCTGTATGCTATGCATTTATCATCATCAATTGCCATTAATGCATGATCATCTCATTTGCTTTTGTGATGCTATCATTGTTGTTTGCCCATTGAGGACAATTGTAAGTCCATCTCTTTTGGCCATTTGCTCCTATGATATGGAAGGATAAAGTGTAAGACCTCATTGGTCACTCATAGCTTCTGTTTTGTTTGTTTGATTGTGAGGAAGCAATTGTAAGTCCCTGCAAGTTGGCATTTGCTCTCCTGTGATCATGTTGCATTGTTTGATTGTATGTGAGGATACAACTGTAAGTCCCTGCAAGTTGGCATTTGTTTCCTAGGATCATACTGTGTATGTGAGAGTAAGCCCAGACAGATTGGCATCTAACATCCATGTTTTGCTTTTGTTTGTTTATGTGAGGATGCAATTGTAAGTCCCTGCAAGTTGGCATTTGCTTTCCTATGATCATATGTTGGATATTGGTATAAGTCCAGACAGATTGGCATCCGGTATCCAAGTTTCATTTTGTTTTAGGAGATTAGTATAAGTCCATTGAGTGGCCTCTGATATCCAGTTTTGTTTTAGGAGATTGGTGTAAATCCATCTAGTGGTATCCGGTATCCGCTTTTGTTTGTGAGATTGGAGTAAGACCATTAAATGGCATCCGGTATCATTTGTTTGCTTACATTATTATTATTCATTGCCTATTCCAAAGGACACACTTGAATCATCTTCTATATGATTTCAAGAGGTGAACCTTCTAAGAAGTTTTACGATCCATATTCATCCATTCATCCTCATTAGGTCCTAAACCTTTTCACACCTTTACTTCCAAACTTGACATAAGTGTTGTGCAAACATCTTCATGTTTTCCAAACTAAAAACCTGGACCCAAGTCCTTGACTTTTTCAAACTCCATTTTCATAATACTTCTTTCAAATCAATCTTAATCATACTTTGACTTCACTTTCATAATCACAATCAATTAACTTCACTCATTCACTTGTTTTGGCTTTGTCCATTGTTAATCTTTTCATGCATTAGCCATAGGTTTCAATTATCATTGCGGTTGATGTAAATCTTGCCTATCCTTAGTGAGTCGACAGTAAGACTTCCGTACTAAAAACAGGGTTAACCCCTCCAGTACGTCGAAGCTATCCTCGCATGGTGGATGTTGGTCTTGGTCGAGTTTTCTCCCATTGATAATGAAAAGCCTCAGTGCTATTGTTTAAAAATTGAATCCACCAACCTTTTGGAAATCTTTTAGCCGAACTACGGCGTTTTGATCCTTACCTTTGATGGAAGGTACGTAGGCAGCGGGTTCATCCGTTCAAACCCAATAATAAAATTGTATATTCTTTTCTCATCATCCCAATCATGTTTGCACAATACTTATGTCATAACAAATAACAATTTAGTACAACAAGTGTGAAAAGGGCTCCCTAGGAGTACCTAGGACGTAGTGGGTGCCTAACACCTTCCCATTGCGTAATTTACCCCTTACCCAGACTCTCTGATCTTTTTATTAGTTTTCTACGTGTAAAACTTCTTAGGCTTTTGTTCGCTTTTTAGCCAGTCCTTTGGATAAATAAAAGTGCGGTGGCGACTCGAAAATCATTGTATGCTTTGCTTATGGTTTAATCGATAAATCATATAGCGACGAATACACCGCTACAGAAAAGTGGCGACTCTGCTGGGGATACTATCGATCCTTGGTGGTATTGCCTACTTTTCACCCTTGTTGTGCTATATTATTATCTGTTATTTGACATATTTTTGTACAATTTGGGATAACTGTATTGATTGTAATGTTTGAATTGCTTGATATACAATTGCTGTTTGCTTTGGTGATCTGTGAGATGAGTTCTATACCCGAACTCGAGTGCACTCTAGGATAGGAGAATGGCATAGTCTTGTTGACTGGTGTGGAGTATTCCTTAGCCAGTTGACTTGCGAGTCCATTCACTTGGTGGAGGTCATGTTGGATTAATAATGTCACACAAGTCATTTGTGGTTAGGCATTATTCTTTCAATCATGTGCCGCAGAAGCCAAGGACCGTAGTTACCAAACCCATCTTGGCCTATTTTTAGGACCGTAGTGCGGAGGTCGTTCAGATGTCAGTTCTGATACGATTGTCACGCGATACTACACTCATGAGAGTTTCTCTTGAGAATATTCTTGGAATACGAGTATTCGTTCCTCCGATAATATTCGAAAGATGGAACGATGATTATGGGAACCTCTGATAGAACATGTCTGGCAGGTTTAAACCCTAGTACACTCCCTTTGGGTGGTTCTTAACCGAGACTCCATGCTCGTGACTCTCAACAAACCCGTGATTCGTGGTTGAGTCGTTCAAACATTGTTAATATCAATGGATCCCGGATCAGGTGTAAAACCTAAAATCCACCAAAGCGGCTGGTTGATATTAAGAATGTCTGAACCGGTTCAGGTACCGTTAATATCAATGGAACTTGGGTGTCGATAAGGTGAAAACCTAAATCCACCAAAATGGATGATTGATATTAGGGATACATAGAGCTTTCCCACGACCTTTGTTTGGTGTGCTTTGCTTGATCCTTGAGTGTGTTTGTTGCATTCATGCATTCACGCATTCATCCGCATTCGTGTCATCACAAAAAGAAGATTTTCAAGGAACTTAAAAAAGGGTTTATTTGCAAAATTTTCAGACATGGAAAGACCAAAGAGGCATACAAAGAAGTACAGCTTTAGACAGCCCGATGTAAAAGAGTTAAGGAATCTGACATCGTATGTACTAGATCCCTTGGGTTTCAAAGCTCGCTATGGGAAGCTTCTACCACTGCTCACCACTCAGGTTGACGAAGGGTTGATGAGTACTCTGGCTCAGTTATAGGCTATAGGCTGCAGCTATAGGCTATACCAATCAACTCTTAGAGGTCTTAAGAAAATACCCTGCAGCTATAGGCTATACCATCTCTGACTTAAAAGGAATAAGTCCCTCTGTGTCCATGCACCAGGTTATGCTAGAGGAAGATTCTAAACCCTCTAGAGAATACCAAAGAAGGATAAATCATACAATGAGTGATGTAGTCAAGAGAGAGGTATTAAAATTTCTAGATGCAGGAATCATCTACCAAATCTCCGATAGTAAATGGGTTAGTCCTATGCATGTAGTCCCAAATAAAGGAGGCGTCACGGTCGTACAAAATGAGAAAGGAGAATTGGTAGCCAAACACGTAGAAAGCGGATAGTGCATATGCATAGATTATAGGAATCTAAACAAAGTAACATGGAAGGATCATTTCCCCCTTTTGTTTATTGACCAAATATTGGAACGTGTAGCTAGACAATCTTACCTCTGTTACCTAGATGGATACTCCGTATTTTTCCAAATCCCCATTCAACCAAATAACCAAGAGAAAACAACCTTCACATGTCCATATGGAAATTTCGCTTATCGATGAATTCCATCTGGACTATGTAACACTCATGCAACCTTCCAACTATGCATGATGTCCATATTCGTAGATTTCCTAGATGAAATCATAGAAGTTTTCATGGATGACTTCTCGGTATGCAGATCCAGTTTTAAAAACTGCCTGGATAACTTAGAGAGGATTTTGAAAAGACGCGTACAAGTTAATTTGGTACTAAACTGGGAGAAATGCCATTTCATGGTGATAGAAGGAATAGTCCTAGGAAACATAGTATCAGAAAGGGGAATTGAGGTCGATAAAGCTAAGCTAGAGATAATAGAGAACCTTCAACTTCCAAAAACAATTAGAGAAATCCGAAGTTTTCTTGGACACGCCGGTTTTTACCGACGCTTCATTAAAGATTTCTCCAAGATGACTAAACCTTTAACCAATTTTCTAATGAAATACGTCAAATTCATCTTTGATGAAAAATGTATGGAGGCGTTTAATCTTCTTAAGAAAGCACTAATCTCTGCACCTATTATGCAACCACCCGATTGGAACCAACCTTTCGAGATTTTGTGCGATGCTAGTAATTTCACTGTAGGCGCTGTCTTAGGACAGTGAAAGGATAAGAGATTACATGTGATATAGTATGCTAGAAGAACCTTAGATGCAAACCAAATAAACTATGCAACTACAGAGAAAGAACTCATAGTCGTGGTATTTGCAATAGACAAATTTTAATCCTATTTAGTTGGAGCTAAGATCATCGTATATACAGACCATGTTGCCATATGATACTTATTGAGCAAAAAGGATGCAAAACCTAGACTACTTCGCTGGATCCTTTTATTGCAAGAGTTTAATTTAGATATCTGCGATAAGAAAGGGACCGAGAATGTGGTATCTGACCATCTCTCAAGATTAGAGTACCTGAAACCCGACCATATCCCCATCAATAATGACTTTGCATATGATAGGCTGATATCATTAGTCGATGATTGGGTAAGTCACGAAGAAGCCTTATATAAGGTAGCGTTAAATATTGAATCTTCCCGTGTAGTGACCAGTGTACCATGGTACGTTGACTTCGTCAATTTCCTCACGGTGAATATACTACCTCAGGGATTGACCTACCAACAAAGGAAAAAGTTTTTCCATGATGTGAAACATTTCTACTGGGACAAACCCCTTCTCTTTAAGAGAGCAACAAACAACATTTTTTGTCATTGTGTTCATGAAAAGGAGGTACCACATATCATAACTCATTGCCACTCTACTCCTTATGGCGGGCATGCCAGCACATCTAAAACCTGCGCTAAAATCCTCCAAGCAGGCCTTTACTGGGAAAATTTATGACGTCATATGCACACCTTCATAATTAAATGTGACTGGTGCCAATGCACTGAAAACATATCAAGGCACGATGAGATGCCCCTAAAGAATATTCAGGAAGTAGAAATCTTTGATATCCGGGGTATCAATTTTATGGGTCAATTCCCGCATCTATGGGAAACAAGTACATACTCGTTGCTGTCGAGTACATGTCAAAATGGATCGAGTTCATCGCCTCACCCACTAATGATGCACGAGTAGTAATTAGGATGTTTAAGAACAGCATATTCCTTAGGTTCGGAACACCTCACCTAGTTATAAGAAACAATTGATCTCATTTTATTTCAAGAATTTTTGAAAAAATATTAAATAAATATGGCGTGATACATAAAGTAGCTATACCCTTTCATCCACAAACCAATGGACAAGTAGAAATATCAAACAAAAAAATAAAACAAATTCTAGAAAAAACTGTCTCACTTTCCAGAAAAGATTGGTCCTCTAGACTACAGGACGCACTGTAAGCTTATATGACTGCCTATAAGACCCCTATAGAGACAACACCCTTCAATTTAGTTTATGGGAAATCATGCCACTTACCCTTCGAACTAGAAAAAAAATCCTACTCGGCCATTAATGCCCTAAACATAGACTATTTAGAAGTTGGTAACAAACGAATGTTAGATATCCAGGAATTAGAAGAACTCCCACGCGATGCCTATGAAAATGCTATAATATACAAAAAACAAACCAAAGCATAGCATGAAGAGTGTATCGCAAGGAAAGTGTTTCGTGTAGGTGACATAGTACTTTTATTCAACTTTAGATTACGCCTATTTCCTGGTAAATTACGTCCAAATGGACTGGACCATTCGAAGTCACAAAGGTCATGCCATCTAGTGCAGTTAAGATTAAGAGAACATCAACTGGTCCTTTCATGGTAAACGGACAAAGACTGAAACATTACACCAATGGTGGTGTACCTAACTACTATTCTTGCCATGACTTAACTGAACCACCATTTTCTACACAAATAACCTGATTGACACTAATGTTGAGATACCGACATTAGACAAAGTGTTGCGTGGGAGGCAACCCACAATTTCATTTTCAATTTTTTATTTTTGTACTTTTCTTTTCTTTATGTAACTGCGATTTATTTTACTCCTACTAACAAGACTAACTTTTGATTGATGAAGTTACAGTTCTAACTTAGACTAACTTTTCCTACTAACCATTTAGAGATAGAGAATGCAAATAACATGTGAGTGATTTTTAGAGACGGAGCTATGAGAACACACTATGAAGTTTTGGCTGAAATGACCATTTCACCAACCCGATACCCTGACTTCCCTAGCTTAATAACATTAGGTCTTTGTGACAGTGTGAAGTACATGTTTAACGAGCTTAGTTGGGACCATTTATTTATGCACAAACACCCAACCTATAAGAACCTGGCATTGGAGTTCCTAAGCTCATACAAATACAATCCTCATGTAGGAATAGACTGAGTCCAAGGCTTTGCTACCTTCCGACTCTTTGGGAAGGAATACCGACTCACACACGATGAGCTAGCCAAACTCTTAGCTTTTCAGTATGGACCCCAAGCCAAACCGAGGTACCAGTAGGTGATGATATACAATGGGAACTAGATTTTTTATGAGGTAGCATTACTGAAGATTATCCTCCTAATTATGAAAGAATGAAGCCCCCTCTCATCCATAACACTGCCATCAGGTATTTCCAGACGGTTGCGGACCAAACCTTTTTTGGAAAAGCTGAAAATATTTGACCAGTCAGTATAGAAGAAGTATTTCTCATGTTCAGTACTTTCCAGTCCCGCTCAGTACACTCTACTGCCTCTTGATGGCGAGTTTAGCCAAAGTAGCCATCCAGGTTGTCGAGAACATCTTTGTCGGTGGTATGGTCACCCATATTTCCATAGCTTTAGGCATTCGCAATCGAGTTGCACACGTAGAACCTTTATGTGGATATAACCTGATCAACATTGAACATTTCCTGAATAGAGGATTGGTGAGGCAAGAAGGACCCAATACCTTTAAGATTCTAGTCCTTTACGAACTAGTACACCAATTCACTATCCCAAACCCGGAAAGGACTAACATACATAATTGTGACAACTGACGATACCTTTTGGGAAATCAAGAAGAGTATCACTCATCTTCTACTGAAAACGCCCCCTCATCACCTCTGGGTGAATCCAATAATCCTGACCCACATGCCGTTGAACTTACTGCCATCCGAACTGATATCTCAACTCTCAGTAACGATCTCCACCACTTCATGGATTCTATGTGGGAATAGATGGACCACATTTATCAAGAACTCTACTCCATCCGCAGATTTTTAAGCATTGAGGATAATGCTTAGTTCTTGTGTGGGCGAGGAACTTATTTTCACCGTTATTAGATTATTTTCACCGTTATTAGATTTACTCTAGATGTTTTTTTATTTTGTAGATTTATTTCTTTGTAGTTATTTTACTCATTTCCATTATGCACCTTTGGAGTTTTTCTCACTTTTTCGAATCTTTAATGCATGTTTTGATTATTTCCCATGTTTTCCTTTTCTTGCTTTTTAGATAGATTTATTGCTTTTTAGTATAATTTCTTATGAATTCTTTTCTAGTTTTAATTTGTTCACCGAGTCATTGCATATGTCGTCGAGTCTTTATGTGTGGTTTTTGTTGTTTATTAAATTTTCCCATTTTCTTGGGCCATAACAAAAAAAATCTTCTTGATTCATCACATAACACTCCAAAAGTATATTGGTTGTCATAACATAGAAGCTTTACTAGAGAGACTTGGGAAAGTTTAGATAATATCGGTACTGTCCTAACACTCTAAACTTCCAAATATGAAAAATCAATTTGAATACCTTTTATGCCAAAACCTTAAATTCTAGTCCTTATAAGTACCCTTTAAGTAGTTTATATCAGCAGTCAGAACCACCTGAAACACACACTAAGTAGGAAGGTCGATGAAAATAGGCAAGTGATTTTGAGCCAAATTAATAACAAGATGAATAAATACCAATTGTTAGTTAGTCCTTAGGTGATTGGCACAAGACTTGGTAGGGCAGGTTATGATTCAATCCCCCACGACATCGGTTAGAAGGGAGGTATAACCACTTAGATGCCAGATTAAAAACTCCCGAAATATCAAAAAGAAAAAGAAAAAATATAATAAAGTTCATGTTATTGGTTGGTTCAGAGGTCTCTGGTTCTGAACTTGGTAGGGTGGATTACAGTCCGATCATCCGCAACTGCAATATGGAAATATGGGTGAGCCGCTTGTGATACCAGAATCCCGTTGGCAAAAATAAATCACAAATCACTAACAAATTTCCTCAATGTGTATGTGAGATAATGAGCTTAATGTGATTGCGCGAGAATGAAGTAGGGTGAAAAAGAACAAAGAAACCTAGGTTGAGTTATAAGAGCATGATTTGAATAGTTTTGCATAAGAAGGAAGTTTTTAACCGCAAAACAAGGATTTGTGTCCCTACAATATCCTTATCGTTAGTAATTAGTACCTATCAATCTAGTGATAACCAAACATCCACGTATGGTTAGGATTATGTTATGTCTTTGTTTCAAGAATGTGCTTAATTATGTCTATCTTCTTGGTTTATTGCTTGAGGACAAGCAAAGGTTCAAGTATAAGGGAGTTTGATAACACCAAATTACACCGTTATTTTGACTTGTTTTGTACATGTTTTATTATCGATTTACCTCTATTTCCAACGTTATGTGGGTATTTTGTTTGTATTTCAGGCATTTGACCATATAGGAGCCATGTGCAAAGAAACGAAGCAATTCAGATGCAAAATAGAGAAAAAATGGGGAATTTACACTCAAAGCGACCTATGTGGCGTTCACCATGGGGAAAGCCATAAGAAGAATGACGTGTCCCACTCATCAACGACCAATTGACGAATTCTTCCACGCTTTGGGAAGGTTGCATCCGCCACCTTGGTATGGTGTTCGCCATCCTTTGTAAGAGTCAGGCGGTTGGAAATTGGGCTTGCTTAGTCTCCCACTCACCCCATGCACCCCTATATTCTCTCCTACGAATGTAGAAACCTCCCACTTGATATTTGGGACCTTGGAACACTATAAATAGGTGAAAAGCTTCATTTTTCAAATAATCCAAGCTTAGCACAATCTTAAGCACTAGAATTACTGATTAAAGTTATAACTCGTCACATCGAGGGGTTATAGCACCATAGAGCATTGAGTTTGTACGAAGTTTGGAGCATTTTATTTTGTTGAAGTTTAATCTTTCCGTAATTTATATTTCTTTACAAATCTTCAGCAATTTATTTTATACCAGATTCAAGCCTCTGTTTAGAGCAGGTTTTTAATATATTACGCATCTTTATTATATCGCTTTGTTAATTTACTCACACTTTGCTTTCCTCGTCTCACACTTCTTCTTTTATTTCCAAGTCTTATTTCTCCCACCGTATTGCTTTAATTTTGTTAATTGCATGTTGTTGTCGTTATTTCGCTTTCAAAACCAATTTCTAAACCGCTCTTTTCAATTAAATTACCTTTCCAAAACAATTACTTCTAAGTTTTAAATCTATGTTTTTATGTTTATCATAAACATGTCCAGCTAATTTATTGATACTGGGATGCGAGGACCGTCATTTGGTGGTAATCTAATTGTTGTTTCTTTAGGATTACAATTGTGGGATATTTTAATACAATTTTTCTGAACACAATTTAATCGGTCACTACGAAAGTAGAGCCGTGAAAATGTCGGGTAAGATCAAAAGCCGTATGAAACTAAAGAATAAAATTGGTTTGTTTTTCATTAACGAATACTGCGAAATCACTTTATTAATTAATTAGGAAAGTCTAATATTTCTAGAAAGAGGTTTTAAAACTATTTGCAGACACATTTATAGGTTAAGGATCCAGTTACCTGAGTGAAAGCCTGAAACCCTTTTAAGTTAAATTTTCCAATCAAATTTACTTTTCAATTGAGTAAAGAGTCTAATTTCTTAGAATAGGATTTATTAATTTAACACAATAAGCGCCGGTCACACGTGACAGTGGAAAATATAGATTAGAGAGTCAAATCCAGTTATGAATACGGCAAAGCGACAATCTCTGTTTAATTAAATTCTTTTAAAAGTAGAAAATATTTCCCCGTATAGTAATCCTATTTAGAAACAATCAAGAGTATTGTTGCTTAATGAGAGCCACATCCCATATTATTTGTCTGAATTTATTAAAGTTATTTATTTAATCTCTTCTTTTCTTAACTCATCCGCATTATATAAACACCGTAGCAACTAGAAGCGATAGATTGACAGTTAAGTCTCTGTGGGATGAATAGCTTTTAAAACTACGCGATAGACTATACACTTGCAATTAGGTAATCCAATAGACTCATAAAGTTGCGATCAGTTACCCTGTGAATGGTCCCCCCAAAACTAGGGCTTTGGAACTATTCATCCTACATGACTTGGAAGTGAACGACCCGACTATGAAAAGAGTCAGAAGAGCTTGGCTTGTGGTTGTTGGAAAAGGAGAAGCGTTGGGAAAAAGGAACACCCCATTTAGGAACCTTATACCCAATGGGAGAAGGAAAGGGAACAAATGATCAAACTTCCATACCCTTTTGATACCTCCATATTTCCTTTAGTCCCTGGTCTAGAACCCATCTTGCCTGAATATGTTGAGAAGCTCAATGCCAGAATCAAAGAGCTTGAAGTAGAAAACAATGAGTTGATGATTAAGCTCAATCGAGTTACTTTGGAGAATGAGAATATGAAGGATGATCGTCAAAGTAAAGACAAAGAGATTGAATCCACCAACAAAAGGGCTAGAGAGTCTAATGAAAGGAGGGAAAATTTTGGTCATGCTCTCAAAGGTACCAAATATGTGTTCAAGACTAAGAATCAAAAGTTGGATCAAGCCAGATGCAAGTTTTAAGAGCTGAACAAGACCGTGGAGAGAACTATTGAGACGAAGAGGGAATCCAAGTCGATCTCTAAAATTCATACTCGTGAGCTTGAAAATACTCTCAAGAGGTGAAAGGGTAC
The DNA here is from genome assembly GCF_024323335.1 of Lathyrus oleraceus. NCBI lineage: Eukaryota > Viridiplantae > Streptophyta > Magnoliopsida > Fabales > Fabaceae > Lathyrus > Lathyrus oleraceus. The sequence continues at coordinate 175,850,578 of NC_066579.1, forward strand.
TTAAGTCCGTGAGCTGTTGTGAACGGGAGGGGATAGTGAGCTTGTATCCGTTTGAATTTTCAGTTAGAGAAAGCCAAACGAAGGATTCAAGCACTTGAGAATAAAGATCATAATGCAACTTATATGCTTTTCTCAAATGAGTGAAGATATTAGAGGAACCTCTATAGGTATATTAAGGTAACTAAGGCTGAAGAGCAACATATCATCCAAGATCTCCAAGGGCTCTATGTCAAGTTGAAGGGAAATTTTTTGAGGCTGTCTAGATTTGCCAACTCCAGTATGAAATAGCTACCTATAAATTTGCAAGAAGTTGATTTGTGCATGTGTCTTGAGAACACACCATATCAATTTTTTAATTTTTTAAAATTTTGTAAGATGATGTTGGAAGGAGTTACCACCGACCTTGCTACGGTTCAGAGGGCCTGAAAGCCTTAGGCTTTGTATTATATTTGAACAAGATTTGAATTAATGAAAAGTTGCTTTTGGATTCACTTATTGTGTTTTTGTTTCTTTGTTGCTTTAAATACTTACAAACAAAAGTTTTGACATTGCTGAAATGAATGATGAGATTAACTAAGAATTTTGCAAACAAAAAAATGCATCCATACATGCATTCATGCATTTCCAAATAAAATCTAACTTCGTGTTTCTTCCCTCATTCTACGCCGAATTTTCAACACCGATACAACACTCGAGCCCAAGCTCGTCAGAGAATGGATGACCAAGAACAAGAAAGTGCTAGAGTAAGGGTAGAACTGGATGACATCAAAGGAGGGATGAACCAAATGAGAGAAATGATCTAATCTTTTACCGCCAGGCTTGAAACTCCTCAAGTGACTGTTATTTCAGAAATCGCAGGTTCTTCAATTGAACCCCAACCTACAAGGCCCGTACCTTCTGTATGGCCTATATTCGAGTTACCCTATGACTTTGTACCTCGAGAAGAGGGAGCACCAGAGATTGGGCAATAAATTCAACAACCAGTTCCTTTGCCAGTATTCATTAATGCACTCCCAATCATCTATACTGTTGCGCTGTCGGTTATCTATACGAGGGCCACACCACACTTCAAAGACCAACATCAGATCTACCATATTGCTGATCTTCAATTGGAGGTGATGATTTGAGATATGAAGACATCTGAGAGGTGAAAGAGGTCTTTCAGACCCTCAAGAAGATACTCCGAGCTATGGAGGGAGATTAAGTCTTTGGTGTTACTGCCAAAGAAATGTGTTTACTATCTGGTTTGGTGATTCCAACAAAGTTCAAAACGCCGGATTTTGACAAATATAAGGGTCACACTTTCCCAAAGAGCCATCTCATCATGTATTACCGTAAGATGGCTGCCCACATGGAAGATGATAAATTAATGATACACTATTTCTAAGACAGTCTGAGTGGCACGCCTTCCAAGTGGTACCTGAGCCTCGATTAGAGCAGAATCAAGTGTTTCTAAGACCTGTCAGACGCTTCCATTAAGCACTATAAATATAACATGGATATGGCGCCTGATAGGAGACAACTGCAGAATATGTCCCAAAAGGAAAAATAATCATTCAAGGTGTACGCACAAAGGTGGAGAGCACTGGCGTCTCAGGTGGAACCACCTCTTGCAGAAAAGGAACTTGCTGAAATGTTCATGGATACTGTTCAACCTGTATTCTATGAGAAGATGGCTGGAAGTACATCCTTGGGTTTCTCTAAACTTGTTTCTATATATGGAAAGATTGAACATGGCTTGAGAAATGGAAAAATTATAGCTGTTGCCGGAATTTCCAATAATAATCCGAAGGAATTCTTTGGAGGGTTCCCCAAGAAGAAAGAATGTGAAACCAATGCGGTGTCTATTGGTCAAGGAAGAAATCATCCAAGGATAAGGCAACATCAACAGTATATTCATCAGTAACCTTTTTATTATCATCAACCAGCTTATCCTGCTAAACACGTTTAGCAATTGTATGTCGCCGTTGTTGCACCAACGTTCAGTCAACATCCTGCTCCGGCTTATCAGCCTGCTTCAGCCTATCAACGCGCTGCATTTCCCTCTGTATATCAACAAGCGCCGACAATCCCAGCTTATTAACAACCAAGAGCTCTAGCTCCTCGTCAAAACACTCAAACTCAGAATAGGGGACAATGGGATAGATCCGCCTTCAATCCAATTCCGATGACGTACACTAAGCTTTACCATTCTTTGCTGCAAAAGGGACTAGTGGTTTCTAGGACTTTGGGTCGTCCACCTGATCGTTTACCTCCATGGTATAACCCAAATGCATACTGTCCTTTTCATGAAGGTGCTCTTGGGAATGATCTAGAGGGATGATATGCTCTGAAGCATATAATACGTGAGTTGATTGAGAGCAAGATTTTATATTTGAAGGACATGGGACCCAACATGAAGAAAAATCCTCATCTTGTGCATTAAAATCCTATAGTGAATGCAATTAAAGAAGCATATGATAGCTATGTGGTTGAAAAATTTGATAATGTCAAGACTCCCTTGGTAGCATTCCACACACGAATGGTGGAAGCTAGCATGATTGATGTTCGCCATGATGATTGTGAAGAGTGTGCCATTTATCCGAGAGGATGTAAGATGGTACAAGACAACATCCAAGACCTGATGAATCACAGAGTGCTACAAGTTAGTCATTTTGCAAATAATGAGAAAGTCTCGATAACCGAACCTTGTTTCAATTTTCCAGAGCCAGTTCAGATACCTTATTATGGAGGGGAGGTTGTTCCATCAAATAATCATTTGTCATTTGTGGTAATATGTATGCTTATACCTTTTCCGTATGAGAACACCAAGGTTGTGCCTTGGAAATATAAAATAACTATTATGGACAAGGTATTTGAAGAAGGTGAAGGTGAGAAGTACCTATAAGTTGTGGATGAAGATGTCACGAACATCACAAGAACGAGTAGAATTTCCCGCAGCGGTCGAATTTATACTCTTGAGTTTAATGTGACCCCTCAAACATCAACCAAAGAAGATACGGTTGCACTTCTTGCAAAGGAATCTAATGCTGTACAATCTAAAGAGGCTATTGAGTTCTTGAAAATGATTAATAGAAGCGACTATAAGGTCGTGGATCAGTTACACCAAATGCCGTCCAAGATATTTATTTTATCTTTGTTGATGAACTCCCAAACTCATAGGGAGGCTTTGCTGAAAGTGATCGCTCAGGCTCACATGACTCAAAGCATAATAGTGGACCAATTCGATGAAGTGGTTGCTAACGTCACAACTTGTAATACTCTGAGCTTTAGTGGTGAAGAATTACCTGAAGAGGGATAAAATCACAATTGTGCTCTCCATATTTCAGTGAAATGCAAAGATGATGCTTTAGAAAGAGTCCTAGTAGATATTGGGTCTTCTTTGAATGTTATGCCAAATTGTCTTATCAATGGCCAGCAATGAAGCCTAGTGTGTTGATAGTAAAAGCTTTTGATGGATCCAAAAGGATGGTGATCAGAGAGGTAGAACTACCAATACAAATCAGCACACATGTATATCATATTACTTTTCAAGTCATGAGCATTAATCCGACTTATAGATGTTTGTTAAGAATTCCATGGATACATGTTGCAGGGACAATAACCTCTTCCTTACACTGAAAGATGAATATTGTTGTCAATAATCAACTCATGAACATCTCCGGAGAAGAGGATTTTGTGATTAGTCCCCTTTCTTCCTTCCGATACATTGAGGTTGATGCGAATGCTTTTGAAACTTATTTCTAAGCTCTTGAAATAGCCAATGCAACATTTGTGGAAATAAAGGACCTTGATGGGAGAGTTAGTTCATCTTTTGACTCTTTGAAGAGTGCAAAATCAACAATTGAAGGTGGGAGCCCTGAAGGTTGGAGTCAGATAATTGATATTTGTGAGAAAAAGGGTTGTTTCGGCTTGGGGTATGTGCCTTCCGCTATGAGAGGAGCCCCAATCCATACAAAGGACAACACATGAAGCACCCATGGAGTATTTCTTAGCATATTCTTTATCCATGGATATCAAGTTAGTGCCATTGAAGTCAACACCAATGATGAAGAAATGACATGTTTGGTTTACCGATGTGAAACTACTTTGGACAATTGGAAGGCGATTGAGATCCTTAAAATTTTCCATTTGTCAAAGTAATTTTTGTTTTTTTTTTCAAATCCTTAGCTCTGCCCAAGGCTAATGGATCATGTTGTAGGTCCTATTTTATTTTCAAATATCATTATCGATAAATAAAATACATTTTGTTCAATTCTTATTGTTCATTTAGTATTTTCTTTTCAGAAAATGGCAATATTTTTCAAAACTTCAAAACTTTCTTCCTTTTTGCATCTTTTATTTTTATTATTTCTAAAAATAAATCATTCAAACATGCAGAATAATCGATAATCCCGTTGAATCCAATAACCCAACTCCCTCTCATAAATTTGAGTTCCCTATCTACCAAGCAGAAGAAGAGGACGAGGAAGATTGTGATATCCCCGATGAACTGGAAAGGCTGCTCGAGCACGCGTCTAAAGCCCTTCAACCACATCAAGAACCGGTGGAGACAATCAACCTTGGCACATAGGAAGAGAAGAAAGAGGTTAAGGTCAGGACCACACTTGAGGAAAGCATTAGAAAGAGATTAGTCAAGTTGATACAAGAGTATGTGGATGTGTTTGCATGGTTATACCAGGATATGCCAGGTCTAGACACTAACATTGTTATACATGAGTCACCGCTTCAGCCAGACTTCTCTCCAGTAAAGTAGAAACTCCGAAGATTAAGACCAGATATGGCTCTGAAGATTCATAAAGAAGTACAACGGAAATTTCACGCTGGTTTTCTCACAGTGGCGAAGTACCCTCAATGGGTGGCCAATATTGTACCTGTGCCTAAGAAGGATGGAAAGGTTAGGATGTGTGTTGGTTACAGGGGTCAAATCAAGCTAGTAGTCCTAAGGACGATTTCCCTCTTCCATACATTGATACTCTGGTAGACAACACTACTAAGTTTGTTGTATTCTCCTTCATGAACGGATTCTCAGATTAAAACTAGATCAAAATGGCTCCATATGATATGAAGAAGACCATATTCATGACCCATTAGGGGACATTTTTCTACAAGGTAATGTGTTTCGGTCTCAAGAACGCATGGACAACTTACCAAAGAGCAATGATCACTATTTTCCATGATATGATGCACAAGCAGATAAAGGTTTATGTTGATGGCGTGATTGCTAAATCCCAGAATGAAGAAAATCATATGGACCACTTGAAGATGTTGTTTGAGCATCTCAGAAAATTACGACTACGATTGAACCCTGATAAATGCACATTTGGGGTTAAATCAGGGAAGTTGCTTGGATTCATTGTTAGTCAGCTAGGAATTAAGGTAGACTCCAATAGGCCAGAGCAATACAAGAAATGCATATTCCACGTACTGAATGAGAAGTTAGAGGTTTCCTTGGACGTTTGAATTACATCTCCAGGTTTATCTCACATATGACTGCTATGTGTGAACCTATTTTCAAGCCGCTTCAAAAGGATCAAGATATTGAATGGAACTCTGATTATCAAAGAGCTTTCGAGAAGATCAGACAATACTTGCAAGAGCTTTCTATTCTAATTCCATCTGTCCTAGGAAAACAATTAATCATGTATCTAACTATGCTTAAAGAGTCAATGGGATGCATGCTGGGGAAACACAATGAAATTGGTTGAAAAGAACATGATATTTACTATTTAAGCAAAAAGTGTATCAATTGTGAAACCATATATTCACTATTGGAGAAAACTTTTTCCGCTCTAGCATGGTCCACTCATTGTTTGAGGAAATATATGATGTGTCATACTACTTTATTGATCTAAAACATGGATCTAATAAAGTACATCTTCGAAAAACCTACCTTGACTAGAAAACTTGCCCATTGGCAAATGCTTTTTTCTAAGTACAACATTCAGTACGTAACCCAAAAGGCCATCAAAGGAAGTGTTTTGGCAGAGTACCTTGCACACCAACCAATTGAAGACTACCAACCATTCAAATATGAATTCCCTGACGAAGATATCATGGTCATAAAAGATTGTGAGATCCCAAGCCCTGATTAAGGACCAGAACAAGGATCATGGAAGCTCAAGTTCGGCAGTTCCTCCAACTACACTGGTCATGGTGTAGGAGCTGTTTTGATGAGCCCAAAAGGTGGCTATACTCCTTTAAAAGTGAGGTTGTGCTTTGATTGTACAAAAAAAGTCACAAAGTATGAAGCATGTATCCTTGGTATTGAAGTTGCAATTGACCTCTAAATAAAGATCCATGAGGTGTATGGAGACTCGGCCTTGGTGATCTATTAAGTCAAAGGCGAATTGGAGACCCCTGATTCCAAACTGATCCCGTGTCGTGCTTATGTTGTAAAGTTGATGGAGTACTTTGATGATATCACTTTCCATCATATTCCAAGAGCAGGAAATCAAGTGGTTGACGCTCTGGAAATGGTTAGCACCAATGTACCAAGTCAGGTTTCACAATGAAGCTCCACTTATCCAAATAGAGCGAAGAGACGAGATGGCCTACTATCAATTGATTGAAGAAGAAACTGATGGTAAACCTTGGTTTCATTACATCAAGCGCTATCTGCAAAATCAGGAGTATCCAGCGGATGCTACGTTAATGGATAAGAAAACTCTAAGAAGGTTATCATCCAAATTCTTCTTGAGCAATGATGTACTTTATAAGAGAAACCCTAACATGGTTCTGATTAGATGTATGGATAGATACGAAGTAGACTTGTTGATCAAGGATATTCATGAAAGATCCTTTAGAACCCATGCTAATGGGCATACCATGGCCAAGAATATTTTGGGAGTTGGTTATTACTAATTGACCATGGAATCTGATTATTTTCGCTATGTTAGGAAGTGTCATAAATGTCAATTTTATGCTGACAAAATACATATGCCGCCAACGCTGCTGAATGTTTTGACATCTCCTTGGCCTTTCTCAATGTGGGGCATCAACATGATTGGAGCCATATAGCCTAAATCTTCCAATGGTCATCACTTCATCCTAGTCGCTGTTGATTACTTTACTAAATAAGCATAATCTTCTTCCTACACCAACGTAACAAGACAAGTGGTTGCCCTCTTTCTCAAGAAGGAGATCATATGTCGCTATGGAGTTCCAACCAAGATCATCAGCGATAATGGGTCAAACCTGAACAACAAGACAATGATAGCGCTATCATACCCTCAAATTTATCCTACCTCCATATCACCCTCCATAACCCTAAATCATGAGCATACATTCCATACATATGACTTCATAAGCATTCACACCTAATGGTCCACTTAAGGCATGAGGTTCATCCATGAAGCCTCAGGACCCCCTAATCATGATTGAGGTGTGCCCAAGCCACCTTGACCCTAATGCTTATCCTCAAGCATCCCACAAGCTTGAAGGATCATTCAAAACATCTCACTCACTCTCCAAGCCCTAATTGGATGGTGAGTCCCCATTGAAGGCACATGAAGATTCATCTGGTCATCCAAGGACCTCGGCCCTAGTGCTTGACCCTCATTGGCTTGTACAAGTCATGGTTCACCTAGAGCCTTGATCATGCCATTGAGGACCCCTAAAATCCAAAGTTTTTCATACCCCAATCCTTTTAATCACCTCAATATATCCCTTACATTTCAAAACCCTAATTTTTCCGGCCATGGTTTTTAATGAAACTTGTGATTCAAGAAAACCTGGTTTGTGAATCTTTTGGTTCATGGCCTTGCTTAATTTTATCATCCCATCATACCACCATTCATTTACCATCAATTCAAGTCAATTTCAACTATAATTCACCAATCAAACATCCATTTCATTCATGTTATATGTACTTGGTTTGGTCGTGGTTTTTGAACTTTCAAGGCATTAAATTTGAAATTCTGGTATCAAATATGAGATGTCGAAGGTAATGTCACGACACTGATATCTGAACAACAAGTGAAATATGAACAGAATAAAAACCAAGAAACAATTGAAATATGACACAAGCAATTGTTAACCCAGTTCGGTGCAAACACACCTACGTCTGGGGGCTACCAAGCCAGGAAGGAAATCCACTAAACAGAATGAGTTCAAAGTCTCTCAGCAAACAACTTCAAGTTACAGTCTTTTCACCTAATCTCTACTCGTGTGATTTCTATCTAAAAATTCTTAGACATGAGACCCTACTCACTCCCCCTCAATCACAACAGTGATACTAGAAAAAATATCAAAAAGAAATAAGACACACTTCAAGGACACACACTTGATCTTGCTTAAAAGCTTCAATCAAGTAAACAAATACACTCGTACTTTAAAGCTTAGAGTGGACAAATTACAACTCACAAACTCAATCCAATTCACACATCAACAAGATGGATGAATGGCTCACCATTCACAAATGCACACAAGACTAAAACCCTAATACTCACTCACTTCAACTTGCGTATTTTCTGTTACTAAAACAGGATTTACATAGTCTTTAAATAGACGCTTTCTAAATGGGCCTGGGCAGCATGAAACCCTAATTCTATTTATTGCGTTTTCCCTAAGAAATAGTAGAGAATCATTCTTTTATGGGAAATAAAATATTCTGGCTTTAAATAGAATTAATCCTTGAATAATGCATGCAATCTCCACATAAGCACACAAAGACTTGCATGAAAAGCGCAACAACAAAATACGTAACATTCAGACTGAATGTTCTGTATGCACAAGTTGTAACATCGGGTCTGACATCTTGAATAAGTCCTGCACAACCATATCAAACAACCTGCAGAAAGCTGATATCACATGTCAAGACTACAAGCGTGACATCTTGTGATAACACTAAATTTTACCAAAATTGATGCCAATTCATAGAACCAACAAACTCCCCCTTTGGAAAATTTTGGCTAAAACAAACAACAGATCACACTTTCACAAGAAATCAATCAGAGCATCAGTTCAGCAGCAGAAAAAAACAAACACACGTCACTAGCAAAAAAAAAAACAACTAGTAAACCCACAAGCACTTGCACATACAACACTAGCAATCATCAGGACACACAAGTGCTTGTACTCTCCCTCAAGTCCATGCAACTTCCCAGAACACAACAACTCCCCCTTAAGCCAATCCACAACAAGCAACAACCACACTGCTTCACATAAACAGAACACAGAGAATTCTCCCCCCTGTACCAAACAAATACTCCCCCTGTATCAGACAAGTAGAGCAACAACCATACTATAGAGTTAAGCTAAGATACTCAGCTACATCTACAACTACTTCTCCCCCTTTTTAGCCAAAAGAGACCAAAGAGACAAAATAAATGTCTATCTAGTCATTAACAGAAATACCAGAAGTTAAAGAGTTACATCACCAAGTACATACACAGCTGTAAGAATTCTGAGAAAAAAACAAAAAAACACACAAAGAAATCCACCAAAATAACAAAAAGCCAAGAAAACCATTAAAACAAGAGGGAACAAAGCCAACAAAGCTACTCAGTAGAGCTTGAGTTTGCAGCCTCTTCAGCAGCACCAGAATCAGAATTACCACTCGCATCATCATTGTTAGCAGACCTCTCATTAGAGGTGTGGGCTTCAGCATGTTCAACATTTTCACCCTCAGCCTGCTTCAAGCTTTCAATTAAGGCTTCCAAAGATTGTTTTCTAGCTGTGGCTACCCTAATCCCTTCACCTAACTCTTTGCATGTCTCCTTAAGCTCAGTAACTGCTCCAACTTTTGAGATCGGCCTCCTCATGGGAGATGTCATGACACTATCCTCGAAATGTCTGCCTTCAAAGAGTTTGTAGTGCACAGACAGAGGTGGTTTTCTCCTACTAGGTAAATCATTTGAGCATAGAATACCAGGATGTTGGTTCAAGATCATTCCACAAATCATAAGGGAAAAGCAATTGGCAGTATAACTGCATTAGTAGTTGCATGCTTGATGATTTGATCAAACATATATCTATAATAGTCAAATTTCACTTTTATCCCAACAACAAAAATAAACCTCCTAAGAGTATTAGCAATAGTGGAGATATGGTTGGTAGGGACCCAATTAGGAGCTCCTATTTTATGCAGGATATCATACTTGACAGTCAACTTCCCAACAGGAAGATCCTTTTTTAAATGGCCAAACTTTCACCTGCTTAGCTGTAATCTCCCTACATACCTGATTGTCTGTAACCTCTAATTCTCCTGCACCCTTATTATTTCCTCCTAGAAAATTATTAATAACAGTAGGAGAGAACGTTATACACTTACCCCTCACATACACCTTCCAGAACTCCTTGTTGTTCTTATCAGAAATATCCTCAGGAATATTAACAATAAATTCCTTGACTAAACCTTCGTAGAATTGAGAGAACCCAACAACAGTCTTCAAAAGCCCAACATCTTGTATCAGGTCCATGACCACCTTGACATCAGCAACATCTTTTCCCGATTCCCTTTCCATAGTTACCCTTCTCTGAATCACAAATTTCCACTTAGCGGCTCCATCCTCAAGATGGAAGGAGATATTATCCAAATGAACAACATGTACTTTAACATGAGACTCCCTAACAGTAGTTTTCTTCGCAGGCGAGATGTCAGGGACATCTTCCTCAACATCCTCTTCAGGCTCAAAATCATCTCTGACCTTCCTCTTCTTTATTTCAACCTTGCTCCATGGTTTGGAGGGACCAATGACAACAGTCTTCTTAGCTTTTCTAGCTGACATAAGTTCAGCCATAGATTTTCCTTTGCAAGTCTTCATGCATTTAGACACACTTGGCTTTATGTGATGAATCAAGCTTTCCTCTTGATCATCAAAGCTACCATCCTCTAGATCAATCACAACATTTGCATCATCATGCTTCTCAGAGTGGGAAGCATTAGCCGTGTTAGAGGCCACATATTTCCCTTTGTCAGACACGGTTTTCCCTAGAGAGTGCAACCCTTCAGCAGCCAAGCCCTTTTCAGAGCTGGAGGAATCATCACCCTCACCACTTGGTTGTTCAACCTCAGGAGGGGGATACATTTGAGCAAGGGGAGTAGAAACCCCCTTCACAGAGTGGCCTTCATTAAGAATTCTAGTAACTATGTCTTGTAACACCCCAAAATTTTCCCTCCTCATTCATGCGTTCATTTTTAGGTCATTTAGCATTTCATATTGCATTTCATCATGTCAATCAGGATCAAATCCAAGAAGCTTGAATATCACCCAGAGCACTAATCTGGAAGGAGCAAAAAGCAGAGCCTGAGCTGTCATGCTCGCTAGGCGAGCAGCAGGGTTCGCCTAGCGAAGAGAACTGTCATGCTCGCTAGGCGAGCGAATCCTTCGCTAGGCGAAGCGCGCGTATTTTGAAAAATAAAACAGAAAGCCATGGACTTGGGCCTCTCCCATTTGAGCCCACAAAGCCGCGAAGTTAGGCTATAAATTATGAGTTTTCATCTGAAACAAGGGTTGGAGACAGAAAGACAGCAGACAGAGAGAGACAGAGAAACCTACGAACTAATCTGCAGCAACCTCCGGACAGCTCTGAAAAGTTCACTCTGACTCACACACTTTTCCACCTCCATCTCACGCAAACCCTAACATTGCTTTGCAAACCCAGCCGTGCCATTCGATTTCAACCGATATCTCCAATCAGGTTTGCCCTTATTTCCCTTCCTTTATGCTTTCAATTTGAATGCTCTGAATGTGTGAGGTTTCATTAGATTTTGCCCACGGGCTTAGATATGCATGAATGTATAAAACAATACCTTGAATGTTTAATCGTTTCGTTTTTTGAGATGTGTGCCATAAGGTTTGGGGTTTCTGAAACCACACTGTTATCCATGAAGAATCCAAAACCCGCAGGCGTTAGCTAGCACCATCGCTAGGCGAGCATGTAGCGAAGCTTCGCTAGCACCTCGCTAAGCGAAGCAGTAGCGAGCGTGACAGTAGTTGATTTTTTCTGTTTTCTCTAATCTGATTTATGTTTGCCACAACATGTTTTCTCCTGATCGCTATCTTGTTACTCTAACCTGTTCGTTGAGTTTTTGTTAGGGCTCACATGACTCTTGCAGGGATAACTTGTTTGGTGTTCCACTTTATTTGTGGGACACCATTTGGAGGTCTATTCCGATTACCTGTACTAATTGGCTTTCTTTGATGATGCTAGCTTGAGAGATCTCTGGGTTTCTTATTACTTTAGTGCTGTTACTTCGGATCTTTATCCGTACGGTAGATCTCTCGACCCTTTATTTTTCCCACATTTTACCGCTTTCTTAGCTGGAAGACCTCGATAGGAGGCAATGTTTTTGTGTGTTTACTTTTGTGCCTAAAGACCTCCCAAAAGAGGCACCAGTGCTAAAGACCTCCAGGAAGAGGCAATTGATGGATAAAAGGGATTAGTAGTCAATCCCCCGTTATTCAGTGCGTCGTTCTTTAAGATCACACTACGTGTCGATGCTACAGAACAAAGACCCAAGATCTTTTGTCCGGTCGGTCAGCGGAGAGGGTTCCATCTTTCTGAACCCCCACGCCTTGTCATGAGCTCACCCTGGCCAGGGTTAAGAGCTATGAGGTCTTATCCTCATTACCCTTTTGATCTGCTCACCCTGACGTTCAATGTCAGTGGTTAAGAGCCCATTTGATTACCCTTCCATGACTTGTTTGTCGAGGTTGATATGACCCCTCTTGACTAAAGCCCTACCCCTGTATGTTTGAGCCCCCTTGATGGCGTGTTTAATTTAAGATACATGTTTTGTGTGGTGTGATCGTTTCCCCATAGGATTGCTAGGCTGCGTATAGCCTCCCTCTTGAATGCCAATTAAGGTAGCACCGTTCCTTCGTCTAGGACTTCCTTGTTGCATGAGCATTCCCAAACCCAAACAACTCATTGATTCTTCTTCTCCTAAGAACACGTTAACTCCTTCTACTACAGGTGAGTATGTCTCCAAAGGTCGAGCATCCGGTAGATTGCGTAGTAACGTCGTTCGTCCAAAACCAACCCCGTAGTCAGCCGAACTACGTTTTGCTATGATTCTCATTCCAGATGAGATACGTAGGGATAAGACGCGATGTCTTACCAAGCACACATCCCCTTAACCCGTAGGTAGCCGAGCTACGAAGACTCTGATTCTCATATTCAGATGAGATACGTATGCAGTGGATGCGACATCCGTGCGAGTCATTTTCTTTTGACCCTTCTTTTTAGTAAATAGTACATTAGATAAACCTACACTCTTTAGACATGAACAACAAAAGTGGATCCCGTAGAGTACTATGGATGCGTAGGGGGTGCTAACACCTTCCCTTTGCATAACCGGCTCCCGAACCCAAGATTTGGTTGCGAGACCTTGTCTTTTCCTTCCCTTTTTCCAGATTTACTTCGAGCGTTTCCTTTCCCTTCTTTGGGATAAATAATGCACGGTGGCGACTCTTCTGTCATTTTCCTTTCTTCGCCGGTTGTTTTTTCGCGCTCTATTTTTCAGGTTGCGACAGCTGGCGACTCTGCTGGGGATATACTTTCCCTAGTGGGCCTTTCCTAGCGTTTGTTTGTTTATTGTCTATTATGGGTTGTCTATTTATTGCTTTGCATACGTATCTGCTTGCATTGCATCCTATGTGCGCTTTACTATTTCATGCATATTGTGCTGGCTGTGTATCTGTTTCGCTGTGGGGTGGGAGTTACAAGAGGTAAAAGGCCCAATACACAGGCTATGAGTGAACTTTAGGACACCTAGGAATAGAGTGATTCATGGGAAGCGGGTGGTATGGCGCCACTTAGCGGAACATGGTATCACAAGCAGTTCAGATTCTGATGGGGTGTTATCGTTGCATACACCTAGTGTGCATATGATGATATTCTTGAAAGGATTGTTTATCCTGCGTTTCTCTTGACTTTACCCTGGCCTAGATTACACCAGTGAGGGGCAGGCTAAATTCAGGAAACCTTGACCTTCAACCAACCCGGTTTTCTGGAGCAGAGCTTTGATTCCGTATTATATTCCTCAGTGGGTTTTCTCTTCAGACAGTGAAACCCGACAGTGGTTCAAGTAGATGGAGCGATCCTGATTGACATGCCACTGCATCGCATCACATTAGTTTGCATAACATCATCTGCATATTTGCATCCAACATGTCATGCTTGTTCATTTGCCCGGTCTTCCCTTTCTCGGTTTGGTTTGGCTGATCTGCGCTTATTATGGAGACTCCCAGGAAGATTGATGTGACCTATCACCTCTCCTCGGTATTGTTATTTGAATGTTCGATTGCAGTTGTACACGTTGTTCTAGAAGGCCAAACCGAAATTGAGAAGGGGGGTGCCTTAAAATTGAATAAGAAGCGCATCGCATACCATGCATATTAACCCTTGCTTGTTTTGCAGGTGTCATCGCAGTGTCTAATGTTTGTTCCCTATACGGCATTATTGGTCCCAAGCAAGTCCACAGGTACCCGACAAAGGAAAATCGTCCGCAACTAGCGATGGACCAAGTACAGAAAGAGTTGGCTGATATGCGTGAGAGGATGGATCAGTTCATGACATTGATGACTGGTATGGCTGAAGGCCAGGAAAAGCTGAGGGAATTGGTTGAGCAACCGAGGCCCGATCCAGAGGTAGAGATACCAAATGCTGAGGGAAACCCTGGTAACCCCGGGAACGCTGATAACCCTGTGAACACTGGTAACGCGGGTAACGCAAATGCTGATGGAAACCCGGGTAATGTTGGCAACACAGGGAATGTTGGAATTGGTATTGGCGGAAGATACAATGTGAATCAAGGAATTCGGATTAACGGGCGCCCCGTTACTGAAGATTATCAGTTTGATCAATTCTCTTTGCACGACGAGGCCCACGAGACCACTCGCCGTATGGATGAGCTTGCTAAGAAGCTCAAATCTTTGGAGTCCCAAAATTCCTTAGGTTTTGATGTCACAAATCTTGGTCTGGTTCAGGGAGTGAGGATTCCTCACAAGTTCAAACCCCCTACTTTTGAGAAATACAATGGGGCTTCTTGCCCACGCACTCATCTCCAATCTTATCTGGGAAGATTGGGAGCTCACACGAAAGATGAAAAGCTGTGGATGTACTATTTTGAAGACAGTCTAACTAGAGCTTCTCGTGAATGGTATTCTCATTTGTCTCGTACTATCATCAAGAGCTGGAAAGACTTGGCAGAGGCTTTTGTCAAGCAATATCAATATAACTTGGACATGGCTCCAAACTGGACCTTGTTGCAAGGAATGTCTCAGACTGCCAAGGAGACCTTTAGAGAATATGCTCAGCGGTGGAGACAGATTGTTGCGTCCGTCCAACCCCCTATGTCTGAAAGGGAGATGGCGGACATGTTCATGAACACTCTTCAAGGCAATTATATTGAGAGATTGGCTGCTTGCCTGTCAATCAGCTTTGCAGAGATAGTAATTGCTGGAGAAAGAATCGAGAGTCTGTTGAAGATGGGCCGAATTCAAGACAATAGTGCTTCCAACTCATCAGTTCCCAAGAAACCGTTTGCTGGTAATGGTCAACGAAGAAGAGAAGGCGAGACAAGCGTTGTGTATGCCGGCAGAGGCAGGGGCAGAGGACGCCCTTATTATTATCAAGATCAAGTGGCTGCAGTCACTATTCTAACACCTGCTCCTCAACAGCAACAACAACCGCAGTATCATCCGCAACAGCAACCCAGGTACAATAATCAACAACAAGGAGGTAATCCGGGTCAGCAGAGACACTATCAACAACGTCCAAGGCAGACGGACCGGGTCATTGAGCCAATCCCAATGCCTTATTCTGTATTACTTCCCAAGCTGATTGACCTGAATCTGGTTACGTTAAGAACTCTGGCTCCGCCAATCGATCCCAATAATTTGTCTAGAGGGTATGATGTCAACGCCAGATGTGCTTTTCACTCCAACGCACCTGGCCATACTACAGATAATTGCAAGGCTCTCCAGCTAAAGGTACAAGATTTGAGAGATGCCCAGGCCATCAATTTTTCTCCGGTGCCTAATGTTATCCAAAACCCGATTTCGGCTCACGGCGGGCAGAGGATTAATGCTGTTGATAGCGGGGAAACTTTGAATTTGGTTTCTGATGTGACTAAAGTGAAGACTTCGCTATCGGTGGTCAAATACCGACTTTTGAAAGGACAGATCTTCCCGGGCTATGGGGGTGAGTGCAGAAATTGTCAAGCTGCCGAGAACGGATGTGACAGTTTGAGAAGGGGTATTCAGCAACTGATAGATGAAGGTTGTCTTCAGTTTGACTAGACCCGTCCGGTGAAGAATGATGTGTCGACAGTGACGTTTTATTTCACTCCTGAAGAAATATATGTTCCCGAGAGACCCGCTCCGACAATAATATATTTCCCAGAAAGTACAGAACCAGCAACAATGAACATCGGAAGTCCAACACCAGTTACAAGTTACTCTGACAGCCCTACACCGGCTTTGGGTAGTCCGGTCACCATCACGGTACCAGGACCTGTTTCGTATGAGAAAGAAAGTGTTATCCCGTGGCACTATGGGGCTGATATCTGTCGCTCCCCAGGATTTCCCGAATCCAGGTACAAGCGCGAAAAAGAGTGGCGAGAGAGAAAAGGGTAGAGTCTCCAGCTATGTACTTTTATCCCAAGAGGAGGGAAAGGTAGTACTGCATAACCTAGAGGGAACGGTTATGTGAAGGGAAGGTTATCGCACCCCTTCTGTCTGTAGTACTCCACAGGATCCACGATTGCTGTTTATGTCTAAAGTGTGTGTGTAAAAGTCCTACATGCAATGCGAAAGAGAAAAAATCAAAGTAGGGAAAATAAAGAGTTATTGCTTGCACAGGCCCTACCCTGCTGCATACGTATCTCAAGAAGGATTGAGAATCAGAGCACCGTAGCTCGGCTAACCTGTTTTTATATGTTTTGTGTTTTTTAGGTGAACGACGCTACTACGCAATCTACCGGATGCTCAACCTTGGGAGACTTACTCACCTGTAGTAGAAGGAGTCAACGCGTCCTTAAGAGAAGATAGAGTTTGTTTGTGTTTTAGGAATGCTCATGCAAGAAAGGAAGTCCTCGACGAAGGAACCGTGCTACCTTAGTTGACATGAAAACGAGAGACTATATGAAGTCTAGCAATCCTATGGGGATACAATCACACCACACAAAAACGTATAACATGAAGTAAACACACCAACAAGGGGGCTCAAACATACGGGGTAAGGCTTTAGTCAAGAGCGGTCCTATCAACCTCTACAAACAAGCCAGAACTGTAGGGGTATGCTGAAGCTCTTAACCACTAACATTGAGAGTTAGGGTGAAGCTGATGAAAGGTGTAATGAAGATGAGACCTCATGCTCTTAACCCTGGCCAGGGTGAGCTCAAATCAAAGAAAGCATGGGGATCCAGAAAGAGGGACCCTATTCATCTTGACTGACTCTATACAAAGATCCGGGGTTATGTTCAAGAGCATCAACATGTAGTGCGAGCATAATGAACGACTCACTGAATAACAGGGGATTGATTGCTAATCCCTTCTATCTGTCAATTGCCTCTTCACTTAGGAGGACTTAACAAGTAACATGCCTCATTTAGAGGTCTTTGGCACAAATGTAAACAATCACAATCATTGCCTCTTAAGGAGGACTTCAGCCAAATGCCTGCCAAAAGGGTGGCAGGACTTCCAGACTACATGGAGTGAGAGAGTGGTTACCTAGGTGGTATATCAACCAAAGCAAAACTCAAGCAAGAGCTAAAAGCGACTAATGTACCTGTACAAAAGCCAAATAGTTAATAGTGTATTCAGAAAAACCAACAAACAATCAACAGTGGGACTATTCAATATCTACACAATGCAAGTCACAAGTACAAGCACTCAAGTGAGTTCATCGCACCAATGGACCTACAACACAACAAATGTTAGTAGTCAAAGCAACTTGCATCTCAAGTAATGAGACCAAACCAAACATTAGTGCTAAATGCTCAATACCTGAAATACAAAACACAATTGGTGAGTACAAACCACTAGTACAAAGACTAGGGTCAAAGGCAGGTCAAATGACCAAAACAGAAGTCAATATTCCAAATGAAGCACATTCAATCAAACAAGAAAGTGTCCTCAAAAGGACCAAAGCCAATTCACAAGGCAAGGCCATCAAATGACCAAGGTAAAGCAAAGGCAAGCAAAGTGTACACAATTGGACATCCAAATGAGAAAATCCACATTAAAACAGAAAAGTATCCAATGATCATAATTTTTTTAATGTGAGTTTAACATGTTATGAGCAAGCATCAAGCCAAAAATCAAGTCCAGAAGAGCTCAAATGGCATAGGAATGAAAATGCACAAATGCAACATCAAATATGTGACACAAATTGTCACACCATATGTTCATGTGTCCAAAACAGTGATAGAATATGATAACAATCTCAAACAAAAGCCAAAAAATCACATCACATGTTAGGATTAAGCATGTCAAATTTCAAGTCAATTGGATTAACCATGAGCATTTCACAAAGCATATAGCACAACATGTCAATTTGGCATCATGTGCAATCAACAAATCACCATTAAAAATCCAGAACCAGATAATTCATGAAATTAATGCTAAAAAATAATAGACATCGAAACAAGAATGTGGAAAAAAGTTTGAATCAATTTGGATTAACCTACCATTTTTTATGATTTTTTAAAGTTGGAGAAAATATTTGGAATAAAATGAAATAACATGAAGTAATGCTCAAATGGAAATTAGAAACTGCAAGCGCCAGGTATTGAACCCAGGTGAGCCAGGTCAAAGTGCGCTGGAAAATAAAAATCAGAAATGTGCGCTAGGCAAGATTCGAACATAGGTAAGGCAAGTCCAGGGCGCGTTCAATTGGAAAATCAACTGGAAATCCAAAACAACAAACGCTAGGTATCGAACTCGCGTAAGGCATGTCAAAGGTGCGCTAAAAGGAAATAAAACAAAATGTGCCAAGCGAAGGTTCGAACCGAGGCAAGGATGGTTACAGGCGCGTTAACTCCAAACCCTAGAGTGATGAACCAGACGGCCGGAATAGTGATTCCGGTCGTCTTCTCTGGTCATACTCCGGCGGAGGCGCATGTGAAACTTTCCAGAATCTTACAAAAATGGTACCGTTCGAAAGGTCTTTCTATGAGGAACTCAAATATCACATTATCTAAGCCTAATTCCTCCTATATTGAACGGATCGAACGAAAGAAGTTTCATGAACCAAACTTTAAATCATCGTATCTTCTTCATTTCTTATCCATTTTAAATTCTAAAACCATTAGCATCATCAGCAGTGAAAGATCTACAGGTTCAGGGCAATGAATTGGAGAAAAAAGAGGTTTGAATTTCCACTTACTTGATATTGCAGTAGCTTTATACGCGTCCTCAGGTGCTCAAATTCTCCAGATCTTCTCCTCTACTTGTATCTTGAAGCTTTGTGTGTAAAGAATCACTTGAAATCCACTAGATCTTGTTCAATTTCAACAATCCATTTCCATGTTCATGCACTTGGTATGCTCAAAATTGGACTGAATTCCACCAAATAAACGTTGAATCTTGCTCAGTAGCACTCCATGATCATGATTATGCAAAGAAAATCAAGGTTTGTGTCAAGAAATTTGGAGTTTTGAAGAGAGAGAAAAATGGAGGGAAATGTGAATTCTAGATCTGAAATTGTTCTTCTTGCAAATTCTGTTATCATTAGGCTTATATATGGTGTGCTAATGACTTTGCTAATCCAAATTAGGCTTGGTTAATTAAAATTAGTGAGTTATGAAGTGGATTGTAAAAAATGAAAAATGAGCTTATGCATGGACATGTGCACGTGAACAGTGCAATGTTATGCTATGATCTCACTTAAAACCATCTAATAAACACAGTGGAAGTGGTATTTTGCACATATCTTGAACCAAATTTGAATTATCCATTTTCCCTCCAAAAAGCACATGTATGAACACATGATCATATGAACTTTTTTCATGCAATGCAATGGTTGATTTGGAATCTCTTGGTCACAAGAAGCATTTTGCAAAAAGAGTGGACCAAATTGGATTTTTGGAACAAAAGTTATGTCACTTTGAACTTCCATGTACACTTTGTGATCATTTAGCCATAACTCCTCAACCATTCATCAGATGGACATGATATAGTACTTTTTGAAAAGAGGCGAGAAATATCTTCAACTTTCATGTTCACAAAAAATCCATTTGAAGCTTCTTTGATGTTGGAAAATCAAGTTGAATATGGTCCAAAAACTTGCCATTTTTGGAAACTTTGAATTACAGGTCATTTTCCATTTTTGGAAACTTTTGCCAGGACCTCTGAATCTTCAAGATAGATGTTTAACATGATGAATATGCCTCTTTTAAACATGAATGAAGTGTCTCAAATCATTTCCCCAACTCATGGCCCTCAGTTGACTGCACAGTTGACTTTTATGGTCCTCAGATGACCTGGAAATGTACTGATGAACTTGGGCCTCTGCCACTTGGTAAAACTGCTTCAAAATGAACCCTAGCTCATATAAGCTCAATATAATGATCATGTGGCCTTCATCTCAAGGAAAGACTTCCTCCTCTACATAAAGGACTTTCTTGATGCCAATTCTGACTGCCATTTTATAATGCAATATGGAATGATGAATGACCTAAAAAAATGAATGAATGCATAAATGAGTGAGGGCAAATTTGAGGTGCTACAGCTGCCCCTATTCAATCAACTGAGAACCTGAACGTATGAAAGCAATGGCTATCATACTTTCAAGGTAAATAGGGATTGAATACCAAAAGAACCGGAGAATTTGCACTCCGATAGGTGATGAATCTAAGAAAGCGAGGCCATTTATCGATGGCGGCCTCAAAGCAGGATTTGATATTTTCCGATATCAAGGAAAGCGAGACCATTTACCGATGGCGGCTTCCACTGGGGAGGAAAAAGATGTTTACAATTGAAACAAGACCAGTCATTTACTGATGACTCTACTGAGGAATTGATATTTACCGATATCAAAGAAAACGCTCCACGACCAGACATTTACCGATGACTGGGAAGGAATTGATATTTAAGCGAAACAGGACCAGACATTTACCGATGACTGGGGAAGAAACTCGATGTTTACCGACATCGAACAAAGAACACACGACCAGACATTTACCGATGACTGGGAAGAAGGGATACACGACCAGACATTTACTGATGACTGGGAAGAAGGGATACACGACCAGACATTTACCGATGACTGGGGAGCAGGGATACACGACCGGGCATTTACCAATGACTGGGGAGAAACTCGATGTTTACCGACATCGAACAATGATGTACTTATGATACGAAACCATTTACCGATGGCCGATATCTACGGATAACGAAACTGCTGGGGAATCACCAACGACAAAACCATTTATCGATGGTTAACAAGCGGCCGATGTTTACCGACATCGAACGATGATGTTTATCGACATCAAAAGGAAAGGACACACACGGGTGTTGACAGAACAATTCTTTTGTAGACACCATGAGAGGTATGCCATTTACTGATGGCTAACGATTGGGATTCGACGTTTACCGACATCGAAAGATGATGTTTACCGACACCAAGGAAATAGATATTACGGGGATCAACACGACACTTACCGGTATCGCAAGGATGACATCTACATATGTCAAAACAAGGCAGACGCTTGCCGGTGACTAAACTGGGGAGAGAATCAAGCTTTCCTTTCACGGACGGGTGAGGAAATAAATCTCTCTGGGGATTATCAATTCTGAATGCTGCCAAGAGCAACTGCTGTAAATATGCCATACAGATGTTGAAAAATGATCCGCCTCTGCTGGGGATATGATCCAATCTGGTTTAACACATGTATGTATATGTTTGGTGTTTCTATGGCGTAATGCTCCATACTGAATGGAAATGCTACGCGATTTGAGAATGCGAATGCAAATGATGATTACTATATGCAAGATCCAAAGGGAGGAAAACCCCTGTTGGGAAAGCAAATGATCACTTTGTTGAGCCCACAATTCTGATTCGATCTTCCAACTCTGTGGGGAGACACAACAATTCTGCTGAGGGTACTTACTGATCTGACATTCTCGGAACAGAAGAGAAACCAACTCAACTGGGGAGTCACTTGTTGGGAAAACACCAACTCTCGATCATGCTGGGGAATATCACTGCTGCTGGGGAAAGGATAATCCTCATCGGGGACGACCTCCACTGAACCCGATCTGCATGGGGATTTCGCTGGGGATAAACTACCAACGCACACCTCCGTTGGGGAAATAGCAACCTTTAGACTTGCTGGGGGAAACAACACTCTCAACCCTACTAGGGGAATAAACTTCAGGCCTGGCTCCTGCGGCAACACCGACCTCGAATCCGCTGGGGAGACAAGTTCTGAACTGGACTTAGACGACCCAACCTCTCACACTACTGGACAGTGTTGAAACACCTTTGAACAAACTGTGGCTCATCTGCTTTAGCCAGCAGTCAAAGATAGTAACCTGCAAAATAGTACGACATACAATGCCCCAGGGGATCGCATGGACAAGATATACTCAAGTGTACTCAACATTCAAAATGGTTTTCAAATGTTTTATCTTTCCGCACGTCATTGTCTAGCCCTCATGTTTTTTAGATGCAATGTTTATAAAAAATTCGGACGTTTTTGCAAACAAAATAGTAAAATAAAAAACAAGGGAGCAATTTGACTGAATAATGACTTTTATTGATTGAAAATGGCCTATAAAGACAAGTACATTAGGAAGCAATTCCTAGGAAGAGGTAATTGCGCCATAAAAGGAAATAAACTATCCTATTGGCAATGTGGGCACATCATTTCACTATTTCCCAATTCTGTTATGACTCATAGATCCTCAATTTCCCCCAAATTCCTCGCTTTTTGAGAAGAATGATTGGACCGATCACATCCTTCAAGATGGTAGACACTGAAGCGCGATGAAGTACAGATAATTCAGACTGTAGTTTTCGCTTTAATCCCTCTTTTGCTTGGACCGCCTTTTCAGGTTTTCAATCCACCGGGATACCCATTTTTGCCTAAGCCGCCTTTCCAGGTTTTCGACTTACCGGGTGTACATATTATTTTCATTCTTTATCCCTAACTTTTGCCCGAACCTTTTTTCTTTTTCTTTTGGTTCGCCGGGATGCCCTTTTTTGCCTGGACTTTCTCTTTTTTTTTGTCCAGCGGGTCAGTTTATGCGAAGTATTTTTTGACTACATCTGAATTCACAGGGGACGAAAAATTTTCACCATCCATAGTTGTAAGCATCAAGGCTCCACCAGAAAAGACCTTTTTAACAACATATGGACCTTCATAATTCGGAGTCCACTTGCCCCTGTTATCTGTACCGGGAGGAAGGATCCTCTTCAAAACTAAGTCACCTGTCTGATAGCTTCGAGGACGCACTTTCTGATCAAAGGCCTTCTTCATCCTTCTCTGATATAGTTGCCCATGGCACACGGCTGCTAGTCGCTTTTCCTCAATAAGACTCAACTCATTAAACCTTGTCCGAACCCATTCAGCTTCGTCTAATTTGACATCCAACATGACTCTTAGAGAAGGAATCTCCACTTCAACAGGTAGGACTGCTTCCATACCATACACAAGGGAGTAAGGGGTTGCCCCGGTCGGAGTACGTACTGAGGTACGGTACCCATGCAAGGTGAAAGGCAACATCTCATGTCAATCTTTGTACGTCGCAACCATCTTTTACACAATCTTCTTAATGTTCTTGTTTGCCGCCTCCACAACACCATTCATCTTTGGTCTGTAAGGAGAAGAATTGTGGTGTTCGATCTTAAAGTCTTTGCAAAGCTCTTTCATCATCTTGTTATTGAGATTTGAACCATTATCAGTGATGATTCTCTCAGGAACCCCATAACGACATATAATTTCTTTCTTAATGAATCGTGCAACCACTTGTCTGGTAACATTGGCATAGGAAGCTGCTTCCGCCCACTTGGTAAAGTAATCAATCGCGACTAGGATGAAGCGATGCCCATTAGAAGGAGTAGGTTCAATCTTCCCAATCATATCGATGCCCCACATCGCGAATGGCCAAGGAGAATTCATGACATTCAAAGGGCTTGGTGGTACATGCACTTTATTTGCATATATCTGACATTTGTGGCACTTCCGAGCGTATTTGAAACAGTCAGACTCCATGGTTATCCAATAATAACCGGCTCTTAACAACTTCTTGGCCATTGCATGACCACCAGCATGGGTACCGAAAGATCCCTCGTGTACTTCCTGCATTAACGTGTCCGCTTCGTGTCTATCCACGCATCTAAGCAGAACCATGTCAAAGTTCCTCTTGTACAATACATCATCCTGGTTCAAATAAAAGCTTCCGGCTAGCCTTCTCAATGTCTTCTTGTCATTCTTTGACGCTCCTTCAGGATACTCCTGGCTCTTGAGGAAATTCTTAATATCATAGAACCACGACTTCTCATCAACAACAGACTCGGCTGCAAACACATACGCATGCCTCTCGAGTCGATTCATAGCAACGTGTGGCACATGATTCTGCCAATGGACTTTAATCATAGAAGACAATGTGGCTAAGGCATCAACCATTTGATTTTCATCTCGGGGTACATGATGCAACTTCACTGTCTTGAAGAAAGTCAGGATCCTTCTGGTGTAGTCTCTATAAGGAATCAAATGCGGCTGATGAGTATTCCAGTCTCCATTGACTTGGTTAATCACTAGAGAAGAATCTCCATAGATGTCCAGAGTTTTGATCCTTAAATCGATGGCTTCTTCAATCCCCATGATACAAGCCTCGTACTCAGCTCCGTTGTTGGTTACTTCGAAAATCAATCTGGCAGAAAAAGGTATGTGTGCACCTTTAGGATTAATGAGTACTGCCCCAACACCATTTCCATTCACATTTACCTCCCCATCAAACATCAGTGTCCACTTGTCATCAGGATCCGGTCCTTCCTTGACAAGAGGCTTTTCACAATCTTTCATCTTCAAGTACATGATGTCTTCATCGGGGAATTCAAACATCATCGACTGATAATCATCAATTGGTTGCTCGGCAAGGTAATCAGACAGAATACTACCTTTGATGGCCTTTTGAGACGTATACTGGATATCATACTCTGTCAAAATCATCTATCAACGAGCCACTCGTCTGGTAAGAGCCGGCTTTTCAAAGATGTACTTTACTGGGTCCATCTTAGAAATCAACAAGGTAGTATGGTTCAACATATACTGTCTTAGTCGGCGAGCAACCCATGCCAAAGCGCAACAAGTTTTCTCGAGCTGCGAATATCTTACTTCATAGTCGGTAAACTTTTTGCTAAGGTAGTATATTGCATGCTCTTTTCGACCAGACTCGTCATGCTGTCCCAATACACACCCCATCGAATTCTCTGTTATTGAAAGGTACATTATCAGAGGCTTCCCGGGAACTGGAGGTATACGAATTGGAGGTTTCTGCAGATATTCCTTTATCTTATCAAAAGCTTTTTGACAATCATTGTTCCACCTGATTGCTTGATCTTTTCTTAGCAATTTGAATATCGGTTCGCACGTGGCTGTTAGGTGAGATACGAACCGTGCAATGTAGTTCAATCTCCCTAAAAACCCACGAACCTGCTTTTCCGTTCTTGGTTCAGGCATTTCTTGAATAGCTTTTACTTTCGCTGGATCAACCTCAATCCCTTTCTCACTGACAATGAAGCCTAAAAGCTTTCCGGATCTCACTCCAAACGTACACTTGTTTGGATTCAGCCTCAGCTTGAACTTTCTCAGCCTTTCAAACAACTTCCGCAAGTTTACCAAGTGCTCCTCTTCTGTTTGAGACTTCGCAATCATATCGTCCACGTACACTTCAATTTCTTTGTGCATCATGTCATGAAAGAGAGTCGTCATGGCTCTCTGGTAGGTAGCACCGACATTCTTCAACCCAAACGACATCACCTTATAACAGAACGTACCCCAAGGTGTAATGAATGTCGTCTTTTCCATGTCTTCTAGTGCCATCTTGATCTGATTGTAGCCAGAAAATCCATCCATGAAAGAGAAAACCGAGGACTGAGCAGTGTTATCAACCAATACATCAATGTGAGGTAATGGGAAGTCATCTTTCGGACTGGCTCTGTTTAAATCTCGGTAATCTAAACACATCCTGACTTTACCATCCTTCTTCGGAACGGGTACGATGTTGGTCACCCAAGGGGGATAATTGGTAACTGCTAGAAAACCCGCATCCAATTGTTTCTGAACCTCCTCTTTGATCTTGACAGCCATATCAGGACTAGTTCTGTGAAGCTTCTGCTTTACCGAAGGACAATCTTCTCTGAGAGGTAGCCTGTGCACCACAATATCTGTATCCAAACCAGGCATATCTTGACACGACCATGCGAATACCTCCATATATTCTCGCAGCATTTCAATCAGCCCTCCCTTGACCTTTTCCTCTAAAGCAGCCCCTATCTTGACCTCTTTCCTGGCGCCCTCAGTACCAAGGTTAATGACTTCCAACTCTTCCTGATGAGGTTGAATGACCCTTTCCTCCTGCTTCAATAGTCTGACCAATTCTTTGGGGAGTTCACAATCTTCTTCACTCTCCTCTTCGACTTGGTAGATGGGATTATCGAAGTCATACTGAGCCATAACAGAATTGTTTTTAATGGAATCCGCAAGATCGATTCAGCACGAATGCTGTTTAATGCTTTATTTTAGAAAAGAGTTCAAGAAAGTCACAAAAACAAAAAACATTGCCATTTTTATTGTTTTGAAAGTAAAAGTAAAAACAGAAAGACAGTGAGCACAAATTTGATTGCAAAACGTCCTTTATTGATGATAATCATTGAAAATTCAACCATGATGTGGCCCTACAATGAACCATTACGCCCCGGGCAGAGCATAGGGTTTTTGTGCAAAATGAAAAACAAAAGAAAATTACTCTGTCTGAAGAGTAACTTGGACTATTTCTTCGGCAGTCCAGTTGTTGATCTTCTCCCCTGGAGCACACGGGCGCACCCAATTGTCCATATCACAATCACTGTCGCCGTCTTCATTGCCTGTTGCAAAGACATCACCATGATTCATCAATCCAGCACTGGTGAAGGTACACTACCCTTTCTGATTCTGAACACCCTGCTCTGACGATTGAGAAGGCTGATAACCAATGCCGAACTTGTCTTCCTTCACGGGCAAGTCAATCATCTTGCCCCAGCCTTCCGTGTTACCTGAATTAATGACCTCCAGAGCTTGTTTATACGACGCAATCGAGGTACCTGGTTTCTTTTGTTCAACAAAAACCACCTTCTCAATATTGACAGTCTCAAAGGCTTGGCATAGAGTTTCATGAATTTCGCCATCCATCTCCACATATTTGAAGGAGGATAAATGACTCACAAGAATGTCCTCTTCGCCACACACGGTTACAACCTGACCGTTCCACACATACTTTAGCTTTTGATGGAGAGTTGAAGAAACTGCTCCGGCCCCATGTATCCAGGGACACCCCAACAGACAACTATACGCTGGTTGAATATCCATCACATAGAAGACAATATCAAACACTTCCGGGCCGATCTTTACAGGCAATGTGACTTCGCCGAAAACAGATCGCTTGGATCCATCGAAAGCACGGACAACAAGATCACTTGGTGTGAGGACAACCCCTTCAACATCAAGTTTACTCAGAACCTTTTTGGGCAACACATTCAAAGAAGAGCCGGTATCAACCAACCCATGCGACAACACCGCGACTTTGCATTCCATCGTGATATGCAGGGCTCTATTATGATTGCGACCCTCAGATGTCAAATCTAGATCTGTGAATCCCAAACCATGTCTCGTGCTAACATTTGCAATAACACCTTCGAGCTGGTTAACAGAAATCTCTTGAGGCACATAAGCCATATTCAACATTTTCAACAGGGCGTTACGGTGTGCCTCGGAACACATTAACAGAGAGAGAATAGAGATTTTCGACGGCGTCTGGTTCAATTGATCCACAATCTTATAATAACTTTTCTTGATGATTTTCATGAATTCCTCCACGTCTTTCTCGAACGAACCCTTGGGCACTTCCTTCCGCACTGGTTCTTCCTCACCCATAACTTGTTTTCCTTTTGCTTTAGCAAGAGCCTTAGTATTGTTATCCTTTGGAATTTGCGGTGCAAACAAACGAGCACTTCTTGTAAACCCTCTGGGTCCTCCCACATTATCCACAGCCGAACCAACTGTTACGGGGGTCTTATCTGACAAACCAATCGTCACTGGAGCATGATTTACCGGTCTGGTCTGATTTTCTGATCTTCTACTACTACGGAAAGCATTGTCATATTGCCACGGAATTGCTTTACTATTCTCAAACAGTCTTCCACCAGAAGCAGCAATGGTGGTAGGAGTACCAACAGTCACCGGAGCAGATATGGTCACAGGAGTGCCAATAGTCACATGCGCATTAATAGTTCTTGGAGCACGTCCAGGGCCTTCTGACGGTTTAAAGTAAATGGTAACAGTTGATACCTCTCCACGGTCTTTGACTACTCGACCAAACTGCAAGCAACCTTCATCCATCAATCCCTGGATACCTCTTTTCAACTTCACACAATCATTCTCATGATTGTCACAATCTGCACAAGTCTCATCACAGCCCGGGAACATTCCCCCTTTAAGCAGACGTTCCTTCACCACAAACAACGAAGTCTGGACCTCATCAACATCGACCACCAAGTCCAAAGCTTCCTCATCTTCCATACTGTTTACTCTAGGTCCACCATGCTGAGGCATAAGATTATTCACTACATTCGGAACATGAGCAAAGTTAATCGCTTTGGCATCAATCAAATCCTGAACCTTATGGTGAAAAGCCCGACAATTCTCAATGTGATGCCCTAGTGCACCGGAATGAAAATCACAACGGACATTAGCATCATACCCAGCAGGAATCCTCGTTAACGGAGCCATAGTGCGAAGTTCAACAAACTTTAACATGAGCAGTTCAGGAAGTAACTCAGCATAAGTCATTGGCAACGGGTCAAAATGACGATCTGGCATTCTCTGTCTAGGTTGAAATTGGCGTTGTTGTTGTTGTTGTGGTTGTCCTCTTGGTTGTTGTTGGGGTTGGGTTGCTGGAATAGTCACAACAGCAACATGACGGTATTGTTGTCCTCTGTTCATATTCCTCCGATGGTGTACAACATTTGTTTCACCCTCTCTCCTTCTGGGTGCCCCCGAAAATGGTTTCTTAGAACTCGAAGAACTTGAAGAACCAGGGTCTTGGATCTTTCCTGCTTTGATAAGACTTTCAGTTCTTTCTCCGCAGATTACAACATCTGAAAAGCTACCAAACGGGCAACTTCCCATACGATCCATGAACATACCCTGCAGGGTCCCAATGAACATGTCAGTCAATTCCCTCTCCAACATCAGAGGTTGCACTCTTGCAGCTAGTTCACGCCACCTCTGGGCGTATTCCTTGAAGCTCTCACCAGTCTTCTGAAACAAACTCTGCAACTAGGTTCTACTCGGAGCCATGTCTATGTTGTGCTTGTCTTGTCTTAGAAAAGCTTCACCCAAATCTCTCCAGCTTCTGACAGATTCTCTCTTCAAGTCCATGTACCAGTCCAAAGAGGCTCCAGACAAGCTGTCTTAGAAAAAGTACATCCACATTTTTTCATCATCAGTATATGCGGATATCTTCCTGTAGTAAGCTTGCACATGAGTGCGGGGACAAGAAGGGCCATTATATTTGTCAAAGTATGGCGCTTTGAATTTGTAAGGGATCCTCAATCCGTCAACCAAACCCATGTTGGTAACATCAAAGCCCAAAGAATTCTGACACTCCATGGCACGAATCTTTTCAGCAAGGGCGTCAACCTTTCTATCCCTCTCTTCCGTCCTTCCTACTTCATCATCATCACTGAGGACAATGAACATATCTTCCTGCCTGTCAACCAAATGAGCAGGATGGCGGGCTGGAACACGGGCCACTCGAGCATTAGTAGTCTCTGCAGTGATGGGTTGTCCATTGATTCTGATACCCCTCAATTCATCACCCACAACATAGTTATTGACAGGGATGGTGGCAGCAACAATGTCATTGACAGGGACTCCTTCTGGCGAATTCCGACTGACAGGTGGAATCACAGCTTCTTGTCTCTGGGCCAAGGCTAGAAGTTCCTCTTTCCCTTGCACGACCCCTTGCATCATATTCATGAATTGGGCCATGTTGGCCCTCATCTCTGCTAATTCTGTCTGAACTTGATCCATGCTCCTCTGTTGATTCAGCCTCGTCGCGTAACGGTGCGGGCGATGTTCAGCAATCCTGCCTAAGACAGGAACCAGAATGAGAAATCCTCTTTAAGAATACCTGTAATGATGCAAGAATGATATGTGTATGATGCGTATGATGCGTATGCTATGTTTTATCATTTCTCAGGCATTCAAGAGTCTCGTCGACCTTTGAAAAATGACAACTTGCACCCGTAGGCGGGACATAAACAACAAAGAAGCAACATACACTAGACGGCAAGCAAAAGTGAAACACCAATAATTCTCATCCATAGACATAAGAAATAGGGTTCATACAAACATAGTTCCAGCAAAGATTCAATTCATCAGAGTAGAACAAGAAATCCCATCCAACAATCCTGGAGGTGATTCTCAAAATAGACAACAAGACAAACTAGGAAAGTCGTCCTCCAGGAATGAGAGTCTTCAAGCACTGGCACTGATCCATCAACCGGTCACACTCTGAACACTCGGGTAAAGGGGTGAGCTTCTCTTTCAGTTGCACCCTGAGTTCAACAACTTCTTCTAGGAAATGAGATGCACGGATGTCACTTCCTCTGAGCTGACTCTCTGCAGCATGCCTTAGGTCTACTTCTTTCTTCAACTGAATATCTTTGTCCTTAAGCTGTCTTTCCAAGTCTCGTATCTTCCTTTGGTAATTGGCTTCCGCTTTTTGTAGTCTCAAGCGTTCACGACGTTCTTCTTCCAACATCGTTTCTATCTCATCATAGGACCTCTTTTTGCTTCTCAATTTACTAGCCCTTTCGCTTTTCACTCCTTTGAGTTTGTGAGCCAACTTCAACCTATCAGCTTTGGCTTTGTAAAGCTCCATTTGGATCCCTTATTCATTCTCTTTCAACCGACAATTCTCCATTAAGGCTCGTTTGTAATGCTCAGCAGGCACATTCTCAGAAAGGATCAACGGCGGTTGCTCCTGCAATGGTTTCATCCGATCATATGGTAGCAACAAAGTTCCAAATCTTTCCTTGACCCACTCAATGTAAGCAGGCATAGCAATTGCAAACTTCCTCCCTAAAACATACCCATCCTTTATACCAATATTCTCCCAAGCTTTTCCCACTTGCTCCAATCTTGCTGGATCGCTCCGTTTCTCAAAGTACACACTTTCAGCTATCTCGACATCTTGCGGTCTTCCATTCATGACAAAACCCAACTGACGGAGAGAGAGAACCGGGTTGTAGTTGATGCAACCCCTAGTTCCTATGAGTGGAACATTGCGAAACTCTCCACAACTCATAATGACGTTGCACACGTTAATCCTATAAGCTTGCCACTTGATATCATAAGATATGAGCGACATGATTCTCTGAGTCCATTTGTGAGTGCTCTGAGTATCCACAATCGGTCCACTGGTTGGTAGAAAAGACAAGAACCACTTGAGTAGCAACGGGAGACAACACCTGATAGCTCCACACTTACCATGCCTGCTGTGTATAGCATAATAGGTGTCAGCTAACAAGGTAGGCACCGGGTTTCCTCCAATGAAAATAGTGATTGCTTCAAGGTCCACAAAGTTAGGCATACTAGGGAACAGAACAACTCCATAAATCATGACAGCCAACTGAGCGTTGAAAGCTACCTAATTTACTTTCTTCGCTTCTTCCTTAGCCATCCTCACCAAGAACTTCAAGGATAAACCGACAACATCACCACTTGATTTCCAATTATCACTCACTTCCTTGATGCTCAAGTAAAGAGCTTTAGCAATAACTTTGAAATCTACCTCCTTTGGCACATCCAGGAAGGGTACTTGATTTTTGATTGGGACATTCATAAGGATGGAATACTCTTCAAGAGTGGGCGCTAACTGATAGTCCTGAAAAGTAAAGCAACGGAGCTCCGGATCATAGAACTGTAAGAGAGTCTGCAGAGGTACCAGATCAACTACCATCTTCAACAATGCCAAGATATCCCCACAATGATCATCAAAAGCCTTCTGATTATAGTCGGTCACGAGATTACCCAATTCTTCCAAAGATGTCAACGACTCACGGTAGAAGCTATAGGTGCAAGTCTTCCTCTTCAACTCTGGAATGGCTGCCATCTCTCAACGTGAACAGGCTCCTGAATAAACCTGAGAAATGATATGCATGTGCAAGTTAGCTTTTTTCTCTTTTTTTTTTGAAAATAAACATGCTATGATGCAAATGATGAAACCATGACTAGTTGGCTGTGTATCACGAGGCACAGGATCAGAACTTCAACACGAATTCGGAACCGGGAACCACAGGACATGATCGCCAACTTAGAACCCATACTTCAGAACCAACGGTCACCAACAAGAACCGAACAAAAGTCACCAACAGGACACAGTCACCAACAGAACGAGTCACCATCAGTACCTGTAAATGATTCATTCCCGCCCCACTCACAGGTGTCATCTAGGCCAGGGTAAGGTCAAGAGAAACGCAGGATAAACAACCCTTTCAAGAATATCATCATATGCACACCAGGTGTATGCAACGATAATACCCCATCAGAATCGGAACTGCTCGTGATACCATGTTCCGCTAAGTGGCGCCATACCACCCGCTTCCCATGAATCACTCTATTCCTAGGTATCCTTAAGTTCACTCATAGCCTGTGTATTGGGCCTTTTACCTCTTGTGACTCCCACCCAACAGTGAAACAGATACACAGCCAGCACAGTATGCATGAAACAGTAAAGTGCACATAGGATGTAATGCAAGCAGATAAGTATGCAAAGCAATAAATAAACAACACACAATAGACAATAAACAAACAAACGCTAGGAAAGGCCCGCTAGGGAAAATATGTCCCCAGCAGAGTCGCCAGCTGTCGCTCCCCAAGATTTCCCGAATCCAAGTACAAACGCGAAAAAGAGTGGCGAGAGAGAAAAGGGTAGAGTCGCCAGCTATGTACTTTTATCCCAAGAGGAGGGAAAGGTAGTACTGCATAACCTAGAGGGAACAGATAAAACAAAGTCTCGAACCAAAGGAAAACTGAGTAAGGGGGCCGGTTACGTGAAGGGAAGGTTATCGCACCCCTTCACGTCTGTGGTACTCCACAGGATCCACGATTGCTATTTATGTCTAAAGTGTGTGTGTAAAAGTCCTACATGCAATGCGAAAGAGAAAAAATCAAAGTAGGGAAAATAAAGAGTTATTGCTCGCAC
The DNA here is from genome assembly GCF_024323335.1 of Lathyrus oleraceus. Lineage (NCBI taxonomy): Eukaryota > Viridiplantae > Streptophyta > Magnoliopsida > Fabales > Fabaceae > Lathyrus > Lathyrus oleraceus. The sequence goes on from NC_066579.1 coordinate 175,884,006, forward strand.
AGGCCCTACCCTGCTGCATACGAATCTCAAGAAGGATTGAGAATCAGAGCACCGTAGCTCGGCTAACCTGTTTCTATTTGTTTTATGTTTTTTAGGTGAACGACGCTACTACACAATCTACCGGATGCTCAACGTTGGGAGACTTACTCGCCTGTAGTAGAAGGAGTCAACACACCAACATGAAGTAAACACACCAACAAGGGGGCTCAAACATACGGGGTAAGGCTTTAGTCAAGAGCGGTCCTATCAACCTCTACAAACAAGCCAGAACTGTAGGGGTATGCTGAAGCTCTTAACCACTAACATTGAGAGTTAGGGTGAAGCTGATGAAAGGTGTAATGAAGATGAGACCTCATGCTCTTAACCCTGGCCAGGGTGAGCTCAAATCAAAGAAAGCATGGGGATCCAGAAAGAGGGACCCTATTCCACTTGACTGACTCTATACAAAGATCTGGGGTTATGTTCAAGAGCATCAGCATGTAGTGCGAGCATAATGAACGACTCACTGAATAACAGGGGATTGATTGCTAATCCCTTCTATCTGTCAATTGCCTCTTCACTTAGGAGGACTTAACAAGTAACATGCCTCATTTAGAGGTCTTTGGCACAAATGTAAACAATCACAATCATTGCCTCTTAAGGAGGACTTCAGCCAAATGCCTGCCAAAAGGGTGGCAGGACTTCCAGACTACATGGAGTGAGAGAGTGGTTACCTAGGTGGTATATCAACCAAAGCAAAACTCAAGTAAGAGCTAAAAGCGACTAATGTACTTGTACAAAAGCCAAATAGTTAATAGTGTATTCAGAAAAACCAACAGACAATCAACAGTGGGACTATTCAATATCTACACAATGCAAGTCACAAGTACAAGTACTCAAGTGAGTTCATCGCACCAATGGACCTACAACACAACAAATGTTAGTAGTCAAAGCAACTTGCATCTCAAGTAATGAGACCAAACCAAACATTAGTGCTAAATGCTCAATACCTGAAATACAAAACACAATTGGTGAGTACAAACCACTAGTACAAAGACTAGGGTCAAAGGCAGGTCAAATGACCAAAACAGAAGTCAATATTCCAAATGAAGCACATTCAATCAAACAAGAAAGTGTCCTCAAAAGGACCAAAGCCAATTCACAAGGCAAGGCCATCAAATGACCAAGGTAAAGCAAAGGCAAGCAAAGTGCACACAATTGGACATCCAAATGAGAAAATCCACATTAAAACAGAAAAGTATCCAATGATCATAATTTTCTTTATGTGAGTTTAACATGTTATGAACAAGCATAAAGCCAAAAATCAAGTCCAAAAGAGCTCAAATGGCATAGGAATGAAAATGCACAAATGCAACATCAAATATGTGACACAAATTGTCACACCATATGTTCATGTGTCCAAAACAGTGATAGAATATGATAACAATCTCAAACAAAAGCCAAAAAATCACATCACATGTTAGGATTAAGCATGTCAAATTTCAAGTCAATTGGATTAACCATGAGCATTTCACAAAGCATATAGCACAACATGTCAATTTGGCATCATGTGCAATAAACAAATCACCATTAAAAATCCAGAACCAGATAATTCATGAAATTAATGCTAAAAAATAATAGACATCGAAACAAGAATTTCGAAAAAAGTTTGAATCAATTTGGATTAACCTACCATTTTTTATGATTTTTTAAAGTTGGAGAAAATATTTGGAATAAAATGAAATAACATGAAGTAATGTGGAATAATGTTCAAATGGAAATTAGAAACTGCAAGCGCCAGGTATTGAACCCAGGTGAGCCAGGTCAAAGTGTGCTGGAAAATAAAAATCAGAAATGTGCGCTAGGCAAGATTCGAACACAGGTAAGGCAAGTCCAGGGCGCGTTCAATTGGAAAATCAACTGGAAATCCAAAACAACAAACACTAGGTATCGAACTCGCGCAAGGCATGTCAAAGGTGCGCTCAAAGGAAATAAAACAAAATGTGCCAAGCGAAGGTTCGAACCGAGGCAAGGATGGTTACAGGCGCGTTAATTGCAAACCCTAGACTGATGAACCAGACGGCCGGAATAGTGATTTCGGTCGTCTTCTCCGGTCATACTCCGTTCGAAAGGTCTTTCTTAGAGAAACTCAAGTATCTCATTATCTAAGCCTAATTCCTCCTATATTGAACGGATCAAATGAAAGAAGTTTCATGAACCAAACTTTAAATCATCGTATCTTCTTCATTTCTTATCCATTTTAAATTCTAAAACCATCAGCAACATCAGCAGTGAAAGATCTACAGGTTCAGGGTAATGAATTGGAGAAAAAAGAGGTTCGAATTTCCACTTACTTGATATGGCAGTAGTGTAGCGGTGTAATCGTTACCATTGGAAATATTAATTAGATCCAAGGTAAATCATACAAGGTAGAGTTGCCACCGCACTTCTATTTATCCAAAGGAATGGCTAGAAAGCGAACAAAAGCCTAAGAAGTTTTGCAAGAGAAAACTAATAAAAGAAACAGAGATCTGGGTAAGGGGGTAATTATGTCGTGGGAAGGTGTTAGGCACCCACAACATCCTAGGTACTCCTAGGGAACCCTTTCCACAACTTGTTGCAAAAGGTATTGTTTATGAAATATTTATTTTGCAAACATGATTGAAGAGATGAGAAAAGAATGTGCAAGTTAGTTATTTTTGTGTTTGGATGGATGAACCCATTGCCTACGTACCCTCTCATGAAAGATAAGGATCAAAACCCCGTAGTTCGGGTAACAAATTTAAAAATAGTGAGTGGATTGATTTTAAACAAAAGCCTTAAGGTCTTTCGTTATCAAAGGGAGAAAACTCAACCTGAACAACCACAAGTCCACCATGTGAGAACATCTTCGACATGCTAGTGTGGGATTATGCCCTATAATAAGCATGGAAGTCTTACAATTCGATCACTAAGGACAAAGGTGAGATTCACATCAACCACTAAGATAATTCAGATCTATAGCTAATGCATGAAAATTTTGATTAAGAAGTGGACGAGGGCCACAAAAGCAGTTTGAATGGGTTGAATTAACCAATTAGAAGTATTCATAAAGATGGTCAAAGTTGACTTAAAGTTCAATTCAAAATGAGTATTATGAAAAGAAAGTTTGAAAATCAAAGGCCTAAGGCCTAGGTTTCTAGTTTTGAAAACAGGTCAAATTGCACAATATTTTCTAGTTTGGGTTAACATGAAGGTGGGATTATAAGGAAACAAAAAGAGGTGGAGATGAGGAACAAAACTTCATTAGGAGTTCCTCTCTTGAGATCATATGTAGAGGATCCAAGTAAGTACCATCCTTTGGAATAGGCAACAAGCACAAGGCAAAATCAATAAAGAGGAAACAGAATGCCAATAGATGGACTTATATCCCACTCCTGCACAACAAAACGGAAACAGAATGCCAGTAGATGGACTTACTTCCAACTCCTGAATAACACAAAGGAAACAAGACGCCAATAGATGGGCTTAATCCCGACTCCAAACAGATAAAGGAAACAGAATGCCAATAGCTGGACTTACATCTAACTCCTCAAAATAAAATGCATGAAAGATTCAAATAAGCAAACAAGCAATCAAATATCACACTCTATATACAAACAAGAGGCTCAGACAAATGGTTGGGCTTTAGTCAAGAGGGGTCATATCAACCTCGACAAACAAGCCAAAACTATAGGGGTGTTCTGAAGCTCTTAACCACTAACATTGAAAGTTAGGGTGAAGCTAATGAAAGGAAATGAGGATGTGACCTCATGCTCTTAACCTTGGCCTGGGTGAGCTTGTGACAAAAGAAAGTGTGGGGATCCAGAATGAGGGATCCTATTCCACTTGACTGACTCTATACAAAGATCTTGGGTTATGTTCAAGAGCATCAGCACGTAGTGCAAGCATAATGAACGACTCACTGATTAATAGGGGATTGATTGCTAATACCTTCTATCTGTCAATTGCCTCTTCACTTAGGAGGACTTAACAAGTAACATGCCTCATTTAGAGGTCTTTAGGACAAATGTAAACAATCACAGTCATTTCCTCTTAAGGAGGACTTCAGCCAAATGCCTGCCAAAAAAGTGACAGGACTTCCAGACAACATGGAGAAAAAGAGTGGCTACCTAAGTGGTGTATCAACCACACTCCAAAGCAAAGCTTAAGCCAAAGCTAGCAACTAATGTACCTGTACAAAAGCCAAACAGTCAATAGTGTATTCAGACAAATCAAACAGTCAACAGTATGACATTTCCAATATGTACACAATGCAAGGTCACAAATGCAAGAACTCAAGGGAGTTCATCACATCAATGGACCTACAACACAACAAGAGTTAGTAATCAAAGCAAATGGCATCTCAAATAATGAGCAAACCAACCATTTGTGCTAGACACCTAAAACACAAACACAATTGGTGAGTACAAACCACTAGTACAAAGACTAGGGTCAAAGGCAAGTCAAATGACCAAAACAGAAGTCAATATTTCACATGAAGCACATTCAATCAAACAAGAAGAAGGCCTCAAAAGGAACAAAGCTAATTCAATAAGCCAAGCCATCACATGAACAAGATAAGGCAAAGGCAAGTAATGTGATCAGATTTGGACATCAAACATAGAAAATCCACATTAAAACAGAAATGAATCCAATGATCATGCAAATTTTTATGTAAGCTAAACATGTTATGAACAAGCATCATACCAAAAATTAAATCTAGAAGACAACAAATGGTATATGAATGGAAATGCACAAGTACAAGGCACAAAATGTTACACCAAATGTCACACAAGATGTCCATATGTCCAAAACAGTGATGATAAATGATAAAAATGCAAAACAAAAGCCAAAAGATCAAGTCACATGTTATGAATAAGCATGTAAAATTTCAAGGCAATTGGATAAACCATGAGCATTTCACAAATCAATTAGCACAACATATCAAATTGGCATCATGTCCAAATAAGCAAGCACAATTGAAAATCCAGCAATGCAAAAATCAGGAAATAAATGCTAAAAACAACTAGACATTAAAATGAACATGTGACAAAAAATTTGGATTAATTTGGATTTGTATGCTATTCTTTATGATTTTTGGAATTTGATGAAATAAATGGAAATAATATGAAAATAATGGAAAATGATAATTGAAAGGAAGAATGGAAAGTGCATCAGGAAGGGTTCGAACCAAGGCGCTTCAGGTCACAGGCGCGCTCAAGAATTAAATCAATTGGAAATCAAAAATGCATGCGCTGAGAATCGAACCAAGGACTTGAAGGTATAAGGCGCGCTCAATGAAACGCAACGTTTCATTAAAAGAGCTGGCAGCTACCTCACAGTCAAACGCCATGCAAGCGCGATCAAAGAAGCGTAAGCCAATGGATATGCCAAGCAGGATCCACGCGAGCGCACACGAGTCACAAACCCTAGCACCTTTTTCAGACGGCGGAGGACGGTGTTTTCCACCATCTTCTCCGATTGGACCGGCAGAGCTCTTGGACAAATTTTTTCAGAAATTAGCATGCTGTACATGGATCGAACCGTCTCATAACATAGAACACGAATCTAACAATTATTTGGCCTAACTCTCACTGATACGCACGGATCGAAGAGAAACAGTTTGGACATCAAAAATTCCAGTCAACATATCTAGCTCAATTCCTAACCATTTCGAATTCTAAAACCATCAGCACAATCAATATCAAAGGATCTATCAGTTTATGGCAATGAAAAGGCAAAACAAGAGATTCGAATTCCAACCTGTTTGAAGAGAAGTGTGTTATTCTTGCGTATTCAAGGCTCCTCTTGCTCCAGATCTTCTCCTCCAACCTTGATATGAAGTTTGATGCACAAATTACCACTTGAAATGGCTTGGATCTTGCTTAATTTCAAGCTTTCATGTTCATGTTCAAGCTTTGTGTATGCACGATTCTTCACCAAATTCTCCAATCCAATGCTTGATTCCTCCTCAAGAATGCTCAATGAATCAGATTATGCCAGAAAATTCATGAGTTATGTGAAGAATTTTCAAGTTTGAGGTGAGAGAATTTTTGGAGGGAAATGCAATTCTAGATCTAAATTCTGTTTTTTCTGATTTGTGATTAGCATTTGGCTTTTATATCATCCACTAATCATGCTGAAAATGAGATTAAGCTTTGGTTAATGAAAAATTAGGGAAATATGAGGTGCATGGCAAAATTGGTATATACACCTATGCATGGCAAAAGTGCACGTGAACAGTGCCCATGCAAGGTTCAAAATCATCTAAAATCAGCTCATGAACATGATAGGATTGGTATTTGGCTCATGTGATTCACCAAATTTAAATTATGCATTTTCCCTCCAAAATGTACTTGAATGAGCAAGTGGTCATGTGAGCTCTTTTCGTGCAATGCATAGGTAAATTTGGAATCTCTTGGTCACAAAGAGCATTTTGCAAAAAGAGTGGTTTAAATTGGAGTTTTGGATCAAAAGTTATGGCACTTTGAACATTCATGTACACTTTGCAATCATTTGACCATAACTTCTCAACCATTCATCAGATTCTCATGATCTTGGACTTTTTGAAAAGAGGAGAGAAAGATATTCAACTTTAATGTTGACCAAAATTTCATTTGAAGCTTATTTGATGTTGGAAAGTCAAGTTGATTATGGACCAAAAACTTGCCATTTTTGGAAACTTGAAATTACAGGTCACTTTCCATTTTTGGAAACTTTTGATTTGACTTCAAAATCTTCAAGATAGATGTTTGACATGATGAGTAGGCCTTGTATGAACATGATTAGGATGAAGAAATTCCATTCCTTAACTCATAGCCCTCAATTGATTGCATAGTTGATTGTATTGGTCCTCAGATGACCTGAAAATGCCTTGATGAACTTGGGCTTCTGCCACCTGGTAAATTTGATTCAAAATGAAACCCTAGCTCATATAAGCTCTTTAGAATGATCAAATGGTCCTCATCTCAAGGAAATGCCTCATCTTGTGCACATAGGATCCACTTGATATGCTTGACCTGTTGACTGCTTAAGCTGCAAGTAACAAAGGTTAATGATAATATTTTTGGTGCATTTGGTTAGCAAACAAATGAGAAAAGCAATGATATACAATGCAAACATGCTTGGTGATCAAGAATCACTCACAAAAGATCCCAACCACAGGTAAAGGAAGCAAAGATGCTCATTGATCCTTGAGGCTTATGCAATGCAATTCTATGATGCCATGAGGGATCTTAGGGTCAAAAATCGGGGTCTCACAGATGCCCCTATTTAAGATCATTCTAGCCGGAGAAGTGAAGGTTAAAATCTTCGTCTCGACGAGATAGAATGTGCTTAAATAATAACAAAGAGACAAATTTTGGTCCCTAAGAGACCTCATGATGCAGATGTATGCATGTAAAAACAAACAACTTTATGGGGATATGCGTCCACAAAGAAGAAAAGAAAATCGGAGAAAAGACAATTCATCGGAGTAATACACTCACCAGGAATAGAGACTCTTATGGGGAATCTCAAGGGGATAAGAAGAAGAAAAAGCGTGAACAGGTCACGACTCAAAACTGGAGACTTTACCGGAGGATAAAGAAAAAATGCGTGAGCAGGTTACGACTTGAAACTAAGAAAGAATTCTCATGGAAATAAATCCAATGGAAAGACTCAAGCGGAGGAAAACTTCGGATAAAAATCCGGATTCGGGCTGGGGAAAGATCTGAACAAGATATCCCTGGCGGGAACATGCATGTATTGGGGAAAACGCCAATACAGCAACAACTATCAACGAAGGACCTCACCGGGGATTGTCTAGAAAAGACTCTCCTGGGGAAGCAAAAAAGGTGAGGTGTTACCGGTTGGGGTAACAAGCTCGGGAAGAATGAATATCTAAGACCGGTGTACGGGTGAAAGATATCAATCAACCAAAAACATCTGAGGAAAACCTGAAAAAGGTATATTTCGACTCAGGAAAACCTGGCTCCGTAGGGGACCAAGGTCAAAATAGGGAGCAGACAGGAAGGAACACCAAAGATACCGGGTTGTAGGCATGTAAAAGGTGACCGACCAAGGCGTGAATTGGTGTGTGTTCCAAAACACTCATCATCCTGAAGAGAGCTAGAAAAGCAATCCTGTTTATAGGATGGACATTCGATTCCGTAAGGAAATACGAATCTTACTCAGTTGGGGAAACAAACAGAGATTTCGACCAAAGAGTGCATGAGATATATTATCTATAGCCGTCAAAACGTAGATAATATACTCGCAAGGAAGATTATCCATAACCGGGTTGTAGGTTGTTAAAGGATAAATCAACCGAAAAGAGAAACAATCGTTACCAGCAACAAAAGGGTAGACGAGAGATGACTCACTGGGGATAAATTGCGCAAACAAGGTAATTATCCAAACAAATGGGGTAGAATGAATATTCGATTCCGCAAAGGGACAATGAATCTTACTCGACTGGGGAAACATGAAAGGCTTCGACCGAAGAGTGCATGAGATGTATTATCTATAGCCGTCAAAACGTAGATAATACACTCGCATGGAAGATTATCCATAACCGGGTTGTAGGTTGTTAAAGGATAGATCAACCGAAATCGTGAATTGGCGTGTGTTCCAAAACACTCATCATCCTGGAAGAGAGCGAAAGCAAACTTGTTAAAGGATGGATATTCGATTCAGCAAGGAAATACGAATCTTACTCAACTGGGGAAGGACAAGACTTCGACTGAAGAGCGCATGAGGTATATTATCTATAGCCGTTAAAACATAGATAATACACTCGCAAGGAAGATTATCCATAACCGGGTTGTAGGTTGTTAAAGGATAAATCAACCGAAACGAAAGGTATCGGGATACCAGACTAGGTATGCAATGATGACCAATCAAAAGGGACAACAAACATTACAGGCAAACGGTGAATGAAAGAGGACCTGTTGAGGGTAAAATTGCTTACTCAGAGCAATTATCCACAAGGAAGGGGAAGACCCGCTGGGGATAAAGTTGCTTAATCAAAGCAAATATCCAGAAGGGGAAAGGAATATCAATACCGAAAACTGGATAATGATAACCGCAAAGAGGGGATTACATCTACCGGTTAGTGAGTAGAAAACCACGGAAAAGTAACCGTCATCGACTAGGATGAGCACAAGGGTTAACTCTGCAAAGGGGAGAAAATAGGGTTTACATCTACCGGTTAGTAGGTAGAAGACCACAAAAAGATCTGCTGAGAAACAAGGCGAGAAAATAGGATTTACAACTACCGGTTAGTAGGTAGAAGACCACAGACTCCACTGGGGATAAGGTGAATGATTCCCGGCTACTAAGAAATTAATCATCTATACCTCGAGGAAGCACAAACTTCAATGGGGAGACAAAAAATTGTAGGATTTACAACTACCGGTTAGTAAGTAGAAGACCAAAAAATCCGCCATCAACCAGAATGAACCACAAAGGTCACCTCTGCTAGGACTTACAACTACTAGTTAGTAGGTAGAAGGCCACAAATTCCACTGAGGATAAGAGGAATGAGTGCCGGTTAGTGAGTAACTATTCATTTATACCACAGGGAAGCACAAGAGACAGCCACAAGGAAGCCCATTTAGGATCGATCAAAAAGGCAAACTGAATCAAGACTCATCCTAATGAGGAAATAACTCAATAGGGAAACCCATCCCAATATATGTGATGGGAGGGAACAGAAACAACCGTCATCCACGAGGATATAACTCGGTGGGGAATGCAGAAGGAAAGGATAAACACTTTCTGCTTAAGGGGCTGACTCTATATGGAGAGATCAGGCACACCAACATCTGCTTGGGGAGATCTACTAGAGAGATCTATATCACCAATTAGCAGGAGACAACAATCAAAAGATATATGGAAAAAGAAGCAACATGAATATCTGAATGTTATGATTATGCGTATATGCATGATTTATGTATGATGAATGCTGACAAACAGACATGTCTAACACACATAGGTTCAGGAATCAACCACCAGGTACTACCCTTCAGGAGGGAAGGCCAAAGTCACCAGAGAGCAAAAGGAATCTGCGGGAGACTGGGATATCAGGGGACAACAACATCCTTGCAGGGGAGGAAGGCCACAAGAGACTTCCGGAGGGATCATCAGTCACAACCGGAGAAAAGAGTTCAATGTACCGGCAGAAACCGCCTCAACAGCAACTCACGATGGGGATCAGAGATACTAGGAAGCAACCCAATCTCTGATGGGGATAAATCGACATAGATAAAGTTCGTCATGCCAACAACTCCGCTGGGGATCTATCCGAGGAAATGACGGAGTACTGGGATATCAATCCACCAAATACCGAATCTTCCAAAGGAAATCACACCTGACGAGGAGAAGAGAATGTTGCTCTACTGGAGAGAGATGAAGATTAAAGTCTTCAACAAACACTCTGCTTGGGGACTGATCCACGATGGTGTTCAAACAACACTTTACTGGGGATGAACCAAAATAGGGCTCAAACAGCACTCTACTGGGGATGAACCACAATAGGGTTCTAATAGGGGCTTGGAGGAAGAATGCTGTACTACTGGGGAAATGAAGATGAACAACTTCAACCAACACTGCACTGGGCAACCTCGCTGGGGAGAAACCATAAACAGTTCTACAGAAAAAGATACAAATATATCCGAGATATGAACAAACGTCTTACCCTGTTGGGAATCATACCACCCTTGGGAGAGCACTGCGGATCTCCTCAGTATCTTTTATCATCGTGAATGTTCACTTTGTTTAAAACAATTTGTGAAAGATTTTTTTATTTTTGAAAACAATGATATTTTATCAATTAAAACATGCAAACATTTGTTGAATAGAAACAAATAAGAGTGCAAATAATTGGATAAAAGCTCAAATTTATTTGATGGAATGGTAGTCTGCAAATGGCAAGACTCCATAGATCTGTACAAGTTTGAAATTGGTGATATATATTGGAAAAGGGCTACATTGAACATAATGACCATTTCTCCACCAATTCCGAGTTCGATGTATTCGAAGCTTCAGTTGACGACGAATCAAGAATTTCTGACGGATGACAGATGTAGAACACAGTCTTGTCAGGATGCAGTTACTTGCCCAATCCCGAATTTTTTGCCTAAATTTCCCCAGGGTGAGGTACTCAATCTAGCGGGATGCAAATTCATTTTTCCAATGTCTCTAATTTTTGCCTGGATCGCCCTTTCGGGTTTTCAATCCACCGAGACGCTCATTTTTGCCTAAGTCGCCCTTTCGGGTTTTCAACTTAGCGAGCTAATCTGTTTTTATTTTAGGCGAAGTATTTCTTGACTGCATCTGAATTCACAGGACAAGTGAAATCCTCCCCATCCATTGTTGTAAGTGTCAAAACACCGCATGAAAAGGCTCTCTTGACAACATATGGACCTTCATAGTTTGGAGTCCACTTGCCCCTGGAATCGGGCGCGAAAGACAAGACTTTCTTGAGCACAAGGTCACCTTCTTGGAACACGCGAGGCTTGACCTTCTTATCGAATGCTTTCTTCATCCTCTGTTGATATAACTGACCATGACACATGGCAGTCAATCTCTTCTCTTCAATCAGATTCAGTTGGTCGTAACAACTCTGAATCCATTCAGCATCAGTCAACTTGGCTTCCATCAAGACTCTCATTGATGGGATCTCCACCTCTATTGGGAGTACAGCCTCCATGCCGTAAACAAGAGAAAAAGGGGTTGCCCCTGTTGAAGTGCGAACAAATGTACGATATCCATGCAAACCAAATGGCAGCATCTCATGCCAATCTTTGTACGTAACTGTCATCTTCTGGATAATCTTCTTGATATTCTTATTAGCATCTTCAACAACCCCATTCATCTTGGGTTTGTAAGGAGAAGAATTATGGTGTGCAATCTTGAACTCACTGCACAGCTCTTCCATCATTTTGTTGTTCAAGTTAGATCCATTATCAGTAATGATCTTATCAGGCACACCATAACGACATATAAGCTGATTCTTGACAAACTTCACGACCACCTTCCTGGTTGTAACACCTCAAAATTTGCCCTCCTCTCTTGGGACTAGCATTAACATATTTGCATATCATTTTAGGGCATTAGGCATTTCATATTGCATAACATGTGGTTACATAGTGCAAGCCATCTTCCCAAGTCTTGATCAGGAGATGAGGAAGTTCAAAGGTGCAAGCCTAGGGGTTTAATGACTGATCATGGGCCATCTGAGGATTGGACTGTGAATTAGGGTTTTGTGATTCCCAAGGGTATTGGTCTCCATGTTGATTGAATTGATGCATCATCATCATCATGTTTGGATGTCATCAGAAGATTGAAGAAGATTCCTTGAGATTAGGGTTTTGACCACTGGTCAACCCTAATCAGTTGTATTGGGCCAATCAGGGCTGGATCAGGAGATGGGGTTTATGAAGGAGATGAGGATCATTTTGTGACTATATGGTGCTTATGGAGGCTAGGGTATCACCCTTGAGCCATTTCAGTTGGAAATTGGGGCTCAGTTTGATCTATGCATTGCCAGATTCATCTATCAGATGAAAAGTCAACTGTGGTCAACTGTACATGATCTGGTGGATTTGGAGGTGGAAACAAGTTAGACACACTTCATTCATGTTGGAACAAGTGTTGAATGACATTGCAAAGCTTAAGAATGAAGAAAATCAAGTCAGGACAAAAACTGCCAAAAATAGCAGGTGACTGGTAACTGAAGTTTCCAAAAATGGAAAGTTTTTGACCTCAAAAACAGAAGTCCAAGGAAGCTTCAAATGAAAAATTGTTCAACATGACAGATGTAGATCTTGTTCTCACCTTTCCAAAAAGTCCAAGAACTTGAAAATCCAATGTACGGTTTGCAAGATATGGCTCAGTGAATTTCAGAAAAGACCGTAATCAGGAGGCCATAACTTCCACATGGTTTGTCCAAATTGCAAGTTCTTTATATGCACAAACTCCATTTGACATGTACTTTGAGGGTGCATCACTGGATTTGTTCAAAAATGGCCAAGGCAAAAAGTCACTTTTCAACTGGACAGCTGAATTGGACCAGGGGCAAAATTGTCCAAATGTCAAAATATTGGGAATTTTTGAATGGGACTTTTTCCAACACCTCAGGAATGGCATTTTAAGTGTGTTTGAATATTCATTTCATGGTTAATGCACATGGTTTGAGTTTTGGCATGAAAAATGAAATGGTTAAAAATGGATACTTTACATACACATAGTGAAAATGAGATTTAAGCAACCAATTGCAATGGGAATTGTTTCTACACTTCACATATGGTGTTTTGGACATGTTGGAACCAATTTTGAGCTGGCATGTGCTGTCATTGTGAATTGGCTATTTTGCCCTCATTTGCAAAAATTACATTATCACTAATTATGCCAAATTGGTTAATTACATGATTAGTGATCAATTAAGCACACATATATATTCTAAATCCTTGCCTAATCATAACAGAACCTCACTTTTCCCAAGATTGGATCTAGATCTCTCACATTCTCTCCATTTTCATCCAAGAACACAAACTTTCATTTCCAAAATTCTTGACCAATTCTCAACCAAACTTGAAGATTTCTTTTGCATTCATCTTCTATAATCATTGCCTTGGACTGTTTTTGGAGATTGGAGTGAGAAGCTTGGCCAATCGCAACTGTCCATAACCACATCAACAATGGTGAATTCGAGTTTTGAGTTCTAGAAGCAAAGGCAATCGAAGCAAGCACCTCCATTCACCTTCTCCATCCTCCTAGTGTTGCTGTTTTCACGATTTGAGCTCTAAAAGCATTGCAATCGCGACTGCCATATCCGAGTAAGTGAAAATTCGAACCTCATGAAAAGCTTGATTGTTATGTGCATTCTATAGTGCGTTTGATGTAGATTACGATGATGTATTTAGAATTGCAAACGGATGACTGTGGTGTGAGAAATCTAGATTTGAAGATAAGAACATAAACCCTAAGTGAGTCGATTCGAGAGATTGAGGAACTTTTAGGTCATGATAGTATGATATTTGTGATCCTCTTGTTGAGACGGTTAAAACGGTTATAGCCTTGTCAATTTTTGTTAACATTTGATGTTCTTCAATTTTTTCATATTTCTGGAAATGCTGCTTGTGGAAGACGATGAAACAGTAGCTTTTGATCCAAAATTTCAGTTTGAAAATTTAAAATTAGTGTTTCCCGCCGGTACCAGAATTTACAAAAATGCCATTACTATTTTTTAGTTAATTTCATTTAATTATTAGAAAATATTTAACACATTAAAAAATCCATAAAAAATAGTAAAAAATTCCTAAAAATATGGAGATTTTTTCCTTGACTTTGTTGTCTTGTGTAGGATTTTTTTGACCTATTGGTCAAAGTTGTGCTTGGGGAATATTTCATTTGACCTAGGGTTTTCTAATGTATGTCACATTTTGATACATGTTTGTAATTTGATCATGAAATGCACATGTTGTAAAATAAATTCTTGAAAATTTTTGTGGTGGTTCTTGACTCATTGAGGATTATTTATATGTAAATTTCATGAATTTTGGATACCTGGTTAGAGAGAAGCAAATTCTGGAACTTAGGTGTGACAATTTGTGTCACACCTCATTATGTCAACTTGCAGGATTTTTTTGAGTGACCTATACTTGTTGAAATAAAATGAAATTTTGCATGATGATTGGTTGGCATGTTGTGATGTTGTATGAATTTTTGTAGAATTTTTCACTGCATTTTCTATTTGATCATGATTTTTCATTTCTGGAGATCATTTGTGCAAGCTCATATGACATAGGTTGGTAGAATGATTGGGAAATGCTCACATTGTATTGTATGGCCATGAAATTTGATATGCATGAACTAGACACATTTTAGGACCTCTTTGTTTTGGTCTCATCCATTTCTTTTTTGTTTTCAATGAGATATGAATTTTTGAAGTGGATGTATGCATTGATGGTATGAATTGAAGCATGAAATGGTGTCTGTTTTTGTTGATTTTCATTGACATGGTTCCATTTGCCCAATTGAGCTCAAATTTGACATGGTAGACCTTGATTGACCCCTGTTTAGGTGTATTTAATTTGAGAATTTTTGGATGTGTTTTGGTATGGATTTGAATGCAATAATTCTGTTTGTATGTTTGGTGCTTCATTTGAACCAATATGGATTGTTTTGTGCATAACATGAGCTTGGTGGATGATATAAACATGAGACCAATGATGTTTGCTTGTGTTTGATGTTAGTTTGATGTTGGTTAATGAATACCTTGCTGTTTTAACTTTTTTTCTTGCTTTTGGACCCTAGGCTTGGCCTAGTGGTCTAGGTGCTAATATTTGCTTGATTTTTCAGGATCAAAAAAGCAATGTACATGGAGAATGATACAAGTTGGTTTTAATTGATGTTGTGGATGTTTGTACACTAACATAACATTGTTTTGTAGGTGTTGAAGCTTGGGCTTAAGCCTTGAGCTTGCCTTGTGTTGTGCAATAGCTTGTATAGTTTGACTGGTTAACTGTTTATTGTTTATGCTTTGTCTGTCTGATTACTGACTGAGTTTGACTGTTTCCAGGTACTTTAGTTGCTCAGTTCCTTGTGAACTTTTGCTTTGCGTTGCTTAAGCAACTTGCATTTGAGGTATAACCTTCTTACTTCATGTAGTCTGGAGACCCGGCTGTTACCGAGCCGGGCAAATTGTCTGAAGTCCTCCTTAAGAGGCAATGCTTGTGTATGTTTATTTTTTAAGCCAAGCAGGAAAAGTCCTTCAAGTAAGGCAATTGGTGGAAGGTAGGGACAAGCAACCTGTCCCCCACTATTCAGTGAGTCTTCTCCTTGCTCCCATTACATGGTTGTAGCAGTGAGATCAAAAGCCCAAGATCCTGTGCAGTGCACATTGAGTCAGAGTCATCGAGTATAGAAGGGTTCCCCTATTCTGGACCCATGCTCATTTGTCAGCTCTCCCTGGTTAGGGATAAGAGCTGTGAGGTCTGATCCTCACTTCATCCTTTCATCTGCTTCACCTTAGCCTCGTAATGGCAAGGTTAAGAGCAAACACAGCCTGTACAGACGATTGCTTAGGCAGTCAAACCTGATTGATTGAGCCCCCTTGTTTGGCTATAGTGCGTGTTATGTGGATATCTGATTGACATGTTTGTTTGAGATACCTGTTCTCATTTGATGATATATGATTGTATGCTTGTGTGCTAGCTTCTTTCCTGGTTAGGTTAGTTTGCTTATGCAAGTAGGATAGAAAACCGAACTTAGGGTTAACGATGCATGACAACATTAGGCTCGAGTCTCAGCTCCCTAGTTGTGTATCTTTCCCCGGTTTCTGGTTAGCAATTTAGTCCCTTTCAGGGGAACTACATCGCCCTGATCCTCGTGCCAGACAAGGTATGTAGGCAGGTGGTCGTGCGAGACCACTCCGGGCAACCTTTTTCTTTTTTGCGTGCGTTTACTTGTTATCTGACTGTGTGTTTGGGTTCGGATGCCGACGTAATTCCATTCAGTGGTTGTCGGGCTCCACGTTTGCCCTTTTGAGTGTGTTTTGGTTCGGATGCTGACGTAATTCCATCCAGTGGTTGTCGGGCTCCGTGTTTGCCACCCTTGCTTGTTTGTATGTTTTGTGTTGTTTGGCGTGCGTAAGCCGAACTACAGTGGCTCTGATTCTTGTTCCAGACAAGATATGTAGGCATAAGGTGCGACGCCTTATCGAGCCCGTTTCTCCTAACCCCACCTGCGTTCCCCGTGTGTGTGTGTGATGTTTATAGCAACCTTATCTTTCTAGAGCGTGGATCCCTAGGAGTACCTAGGACGTGAGGGGTGCTAATACCTTCCCCTCGCGTAACCGACTCCCGAACCCATTCTCTTGGTCGCAAGACCATGTTCTTTCCAGGTTTTCCTGAGCGTTTCCTTTCCCTATTTCGGGATAAATAACGTTTAGTGGCGGCTCTGTTTGTTTTTTTTGTTTTAGCTCGCCGGTTGATTTTTCGCAGGATGCGACAGCTGGCGACTCTGCTGGGGATACAGACATGTTGACCTATGCTGGTCCATCGTCCCTAAGCGAGTCCTTCCTAGCGTTCTAGGATTAGTTTAGGTTGCTTGTTTGTGTTATTTATTGCATTTATTATACTAACCAGTGTGTATATATTTGCATTAAATGTTTGCATGCATCATACTATCATGTTGTTGCTGTCCTCTGCAGGTGGTTCTGTTGTGTGGGGTGGGTGTTCTGAGTGGGGCTAAAACCCAGGCCCGAGTATACACCTAGGACTAGTGTGGTCTCACGTTGCCTCTTTCATGTTAAGTCAACATGTGCCTGGCGGCGTGATGTGCCACAAGCCGGACGAGGCTCACTTGATAGTGCTCATCTCTGTGGATATTCCGCTTTGTTTGAGTCACTCCATTTGAGTTGTTGACTCTGGTGACCGATCATTCCCGGATCTTTGGTTTAGACGATTTTAAGGGAGCTACAATGGCACACCCGAAAGGGCAAACCCATTGAGTATCTCCGCCCGATTGTCGAGACCATTATCCGCCTTAGGATGACTTGATTAGAACTTACCTGTGAGGGGAGGGTTGTTCTGTCAGATGTTTGTTCAGATAGCCTTCAGATGGTGACTTTTGATCTGTGATTCAGAGACATAATTATAAGTCGGATTTATGGTCATTTATTGCCGTGACGCCGGAGTGCTGTCCGTGACTTATCAGTGGGGATCCGTTTATTTCGGATTCCCCGGGCCGAGATATTTTATCAGTGGGGATCCGTTTATTTCGGGTTCCCCGGGCCGATTCAGATAAGGGTGATGTGTCTACTCGGATATGGTTTGGTGATGATGGTGATGATGATGTATCTGTCTTCCGTTTATTTCGGAACCCGTGGGTCAGAATTGGGATTGTACATTCCTCAGATGGTTATGATCAGTTCAGAGCCCAGATTCAGTGCAAATGATCAGATGGCTTGGAGGATGGCAACGCATTGCATTCATTCATCAGCATCATTACATTTTGCATTAATTGCATCTAACCCATGTTTACCCATATGCAGGGACACTTTTGATCGAGATTCTGGTTGAGAGATTTTCTGCTCCAATATGAGGACCGGTTTGAAGAACAACATTGCTTACAGTTTCTTTGATCCAGAGATTGGTGTGCTCAAGGATATGATAGCATTGATTACTCCTGACCATGTGGGAATGTTTAGAGAGTCATACGGCGGTATTCTGAAGATGGTTTTCAGACTCACTGACTGCGACAGGAGCGCCATCCACACTCTTCTTCAGTTCTATGACCCTGGGTTGAGGTGTTTCGTTTTTCCAGACTATCTGTTGGGACCTCTGATGGAGGATTATGTCAGCATCCTGGGTATTCAGATCCGTGATCAGATTCCTTTTCATGTCACCAGAGCAGAGCCAGATGTCCTTGGAATTTCACGTGCTCTTTATTTGAGTCCGGAAATGGTCAAGGAAGGTTTGAAGGAAAAAGGAAAGCTACCCGGGTTTCATTTGAGTTTCTTGGAGGCCAATGCCAAGGAACATGCTGCTGTGGGTAACTGGAAGACGGTCTGTGCTCTGATTGCTGTGAGCATTTATGGGATTGTGTTGTTTCCTAACCAGAAGAATTTTGTGGACCATAATGCTACCAGATTGTTTATGCAGAGAAACCCTATTCCTACCCTGATTGGAGATGTCTACTACTCAGTGCATAACAGGAATGAGAAGAGGCGTGGGGGTCTGGTCAGATGCTGCTCTCAGTTGCTCTTTAGATGGTTCATGGGGTATTTGCCTTCCCGAGGTGCTTTTGTTCAGATTGACCCTAGTGTCAAGTGGTCCTTCCGATTGATGGGTCTGCGGGCTGATGACATTGCTTGGACTCATAATGGTTTAGCTGGTCAGGACTTCATATGCAGTTGTGGGAGTTTACCTAATGTGCCTTTGGTGGGAGTTCAGGGTTGCATTAATTACAACCCGATGCTTCTCCGGAGACAGATGGGGTTTGCTATAGAGGGTCCTCCTCTCGGGCGAGAGATTCAGGAGTCCTTCTATTTCCCGATTGATGGTAACCAGACCAAGCTGAGGCAGGTATTGGACGAATGGAGAGATATCCAGAGGAGGGGTAAGGTTCCTTATGGCAAAGTCAACTGCCGGTATTTTCCACTATTTGAGGATTGGTTGCGGAAGAGGATTGAGTCTACATTTCTACCGTTCCCTGGAGGTGACTCAGTGTGTCCTAGGATTGAGGGTCCAAGTTCTTCTGTCAGCATGGAGGAGTTCCTTGAGATGAAGAGGGCCAGAGATCAGTTACTTGCAGAGAAAGCGGAGTTGGAGAGAAGTGTTGCTCATTTTCAGGCAGCTAATCAGGAAATCAAAGTGAAGATGGAAGATCAAGACAAGCGACATGCTTTGGAGGCCAAACGCTTCGAGATGGATACAGCCTACTATGGGAAGATCAGCCAAGCTTTAGCATCGTCCAACAGGGAACATGACATCACAAAGGAGAAGCTGTTCAGAGCATCGAAGGTGATTGAAGATGAAAAGAGGAGGCAGATCATTGTCCGGGATCAGAGAGATGACAGAGTCAGGGGTCTCATTGCTGAGTGGGAGGCAAAGCTGCAAGTCAAGGAGTCAGAGAAGCTAAAGATCATTGCAGAGAGAGATCACTATATGGCTGAGAGAGACCACTACTTCAGGCAGATGAAGATTCATCAGAAGGAAGTTGGAAGACTACAGCAGGAGAATACCGAGCTCAGGTTCGCCGCAGAGTTCGCGAGGATGGAAGATGAGATAGGGCCATCTATGGGACCCTCATCTAGCTAGATCTTTCATTTGTGTTGGATTACCGTCAGGCTTGTTGACGGAATTCACTTGTCTGTATTTCTTTCCAATTTTGGAGGATTGTATTTGACTTTGTCTGGTTGGTGTATGACTATTGCACTGATTGTGCACTTTTGCTATGTGATGGTGATTTTTCATTCAGTGATTGGTTTTCAAGCTTTATTTGCTTTGCTGTATGCACTCTCACGAGCACACACATGGTTGGGGGTATCATGCTAAATCACATATCTCCGATCTGCACGACAAAATCAAACACTGCTAATCAGAATGTTAATGCCGGCTTATTATTTGTCTCGATGATGCCAGGGTCGAGAGACAAAGTGTCCTTCATATGGATAGACACTGCATACATGCATTAATCATGATAACTTGTGTTTTATTTTGCAGGTGACTATTACTAACGTGCTTGTTTGTAAACAGGAACCATTGCTCGCGCTCGAAGAGTAGTACCCCTGCACTCAACTCGCCCTCACAGATATTACACAAGAAGAAACACTCCCAGACTCATGGAGCTTCCCAGTGCTGATATGCTGGAATTGAAGGAGAAAATGACCGAACTGATCAATATAATGCAAGGTTTTGCCATTGGTCAAAAGGCTCTCGCAGATAAAGTTGAGAAACTCGAGCGGGTTTCTGCTCAGAACAGTGGGGTCAACCTGGATGGAGTCTCCAACCAGGGGCAGGGATCTCGTGATGGTGGAAAGAGGACAACAGTTGGTCTGGTGAATAATGCTGGTGCTGCTGGTCAACCTGGGCCTAGTCAGAATATGAAAGACAACTTTGTGCCTCCGTTTTATGGGTTTGACGAAGATCAGGAAGAGGATAGGGAGGCTGACCAATTTTCTATGCGAAATGAGCCTTTTGTGCCTTATGACATTCCTCCTCAGAACAAGGAAATTCAGCTGCTGGCTGAAAAGATAAAAGTGCTTGAGAGCTATGCCACTCCTGGGGTGGTAAATATGTCCAACATGGGACTGGTGGAGGGGATTGTGATTCCTCAGAAATTCAAAGCGTCTACCTTTGACAAATACAATGGTAGTTCCTGCCCGGAAACTCATCTCCAGGCATTTGTCCGCAAAATCTCAGCATACACCGCGGATCAAAAACTGTGGATGTACTTTTTCCAGGACAGCCTGTCTGGAGGCTCCTTGGAATGGTACACCAAGTTGAGATCGTCCGATATCAAAAGCTGGCAAGATTTGGGAGATGCTTTCTTTAAGCAATACCAATTTAATGCTGATATGGCTCCGAGTCGTACCCAGCTGCAGGGTATGTCTCAAAAGCATAACGAAGGATTCAAGGAGTATGCTCAGCGATGGAGAGAACTGGCTGCGAGGGTGCAACCTCCTCTGGTGGACAGGGAGATGTCGGATTTGTTTATGGGGACCCTGCAGGGGCCGTTTGCAGAACGAATGGTGGGGTGTCCTGTTACCAACTTCTCTGATATCGTGGTAGCTGGAGAAAGAATAGAGAGTTGGTTAAAGCTGGGCAAAATTCAGGGTGCGTCTTCTTCTTCTTCAGGGTCGAAAAAGCCGTTTGGTAACAATGGTGGACAGAGGAAGAAAGAGGGAGATACCAGTGCAGTGTACGCTCAACGCGGACCCAGTAGGGACCGTTATTTCCAGCACAATGCTGCAGTAACAATTCCTGCTGAGTCTCATTCAGCACAATCGCAACAACAACAACAGCAGCAACAGCAACAAAGACAACAACCCTTTCAGCAGAGACAACAAAGGGCTGGTTATCAGATCCGAGGCAGAGCGCAGGATCGTCAATTTGATAGGCCTCCAGTGAGTTATGCTTTCTTGTTTAAGAAGCTGCAGGATTTGGGCCTTGTGCAGACCAGAACTCTGGCACCTTTGAGACCTGATCAAAGGCCAGCCAGTTATGATGAGAATGTTAAATGTGAATTCCACTCGGGTGCGCCCGGGCACAACATTGAGAACTGTAAAGCTTTTAAGCACACAGTTCAAGACCTGGTGGATTCCAAAGCCATTAATTTTGCTCCATCTCCCAATGTCAATGCCAATCCCATGCCTGCGCATGGTCAAAGGGGGTGAATGCAATTTCTGAGGGAAGTCGAGTTGGGCTATTTGATGTTGATCAGCTGAAGACGCCTTTGGCTGAGGTCAAGAGGCAGTTGTTAAGAAATGGGGTTTACCCGGGCTGCGGGTTTGAGTGTGCTGTGTGCACTATTTCTGCAAATGGTTGTGAGCTTCTGAGGAAGCATGTCCAGGGGCTGATGGACGATGGGGAGATTGTGATCGAGAAGTCTGAAGGGAAGAAGGAGGAGGTCTCCACCATAACCATTTTCTATGACCCGGTTGATTTGTCTAACCTGGTGGAGGAGGCTCCAGTTACCATCACGGTACCTGGGCCGATTCCATACGACAAAGAGGATGCCGTGCCATGGCATTATGGGGGAGAGGTATATTGTAATGGTGAGAGGTTGGAAGAACAATCTGCTAGTGAAACCACCGTGCTAAAGGTGGATAATGCCGGTCCCAGCGGTTTCACTCGCAGTGGAAGGTTATTTGCTCCCGATGCTTTGAGGAGGGGGGAGGAAGAAAAAGATAAAAAGGAAAAGGCCGAGGCTTTAGCCAGGGCAAAGGGGAAGGCTGTGGCAGATAGTGGTAATCCTGTGGTGACACCGGCGCCTGCGGGGTCGGATAACAAATTTGATGATGAGGCTGAAGAATTCCTCAGAATAATCAAAAAGTCAGAGTATAAATTGGTGGATCACTTGCAGCAGACTCCTTCTAAGATCTCGATCCTTTCACTGCTGTTGAGTTCTGAGGGTCATAGGGAGGCTTTATTGAAAATTTTGAAGAAAGCCTATGTGCCTCAGGAGATCACAATCAACCAACTGGAGACGGTCGTATCCAACGTGCATGCTAGCCATGGGTTGGGCTTTACTGATATGGATTTGACCGTAGATGGGAGGAATCATAACCGGGCTTTACACATTGCAATGGAGTGCAAAGGAGCCGTGCTTTCGCATGTGCTGGTCGATACCGGCTCCTCTTTGAATGTGTTGCCTAAGAAGGCCCTGGCGAAGCTAAACTGTGATGGGCTGATTTTGACCCCGACTGATCTGATTGTGCGGGCATTTGATGGGTCAAAGCGGGCTGTATTTGGGGAGGTGGAATTGCCAGTGAAGATTGGCCCAGAAGTGTTTAAGTCGACCTTCTATGTTATGGACATCCAGCCAGCTTACAGTTGCTTGTTGGGTCGCCCATGGATTCATGCTGCAGGAGCAGTTACATCGACTTTGCACCAGAAGCTGAAATATGTTTGGGGTGGTCAAGTCGTCACCGTCTGCGGAGAGGAAGACATCTTTGTTAGCCACCTGTCTTCGTTTAAATATGTGGAGATGGATGGAGAAATATGGGAGACGCCTAGCCAGGCATTCGAAACCGTCAAGGTGGAGAATGCTCTGTTTGCTAAGCAGGAGGAGGAGAAACCATCCATCGCTTCGTACAAACAGGCTGCTGAGGTGGTAAGAAGCGGGGAAGCTCCAGGCTGGGGCAGAATAATGGAGGTCCCTGAGAAGAAGGACCGGTTTGGGGTTGGATATAAGCCGAGCCGAGGCTCTGGGCCGAACAGAGGGGGTCGTACGTCTGTAACTTTCACGAGTGCCGGAATGCTGGATCCGGACCACATCTGCATGATGGGTGAAGATACTGACAGCGACTGTGACATGGACCGATGGATAACGCCGTGCGTGCCAGGGATGGAAATCCACAACTGGAAGGCCGAGGAAATCATCCGGGTCACTCTCCTCGAAGAGTAATATTTTTCCTGTTTTCTTTCTTATTTGCATGCAAACCATGCGTGTTGCCCGACACGTAATGGTTCATTGTAAGGGCCTCCTCATGTCATAAATTTGCAGATTTTGCATCATAAATAAAGGATGTTTTTCAATTAAAAGCGGTGTTCCCTGTTTTTCATTTATTTTTGCAGTTTAAAAATAAAAACAAATAAAAATGGCAATGTTTTCATTTTCCCTTTTTTTAAATTTCTCACACCGGTTCTAAAGCAATGCATGAATCAACATTCATGCAGATGCGATTCCTCTCCGGATCTCATTGATAACAATCCTGTTACACCCTTGTATGACTTCGACAATCCGATCTATCTTGCTGAAGAAGAAGAGGAAGAAGATTGTGAACTGCCAGGGGAATTAGCCAGGTTGTTAAAACAAGAGGAGAAGGTGATTCAGCCACATGAGGAACAGATTGAGGTGGTGAATCTGGGTACCGACGAGGTTAGAAGAGAGGTGAAAATCGGGGCTGCTTTGGAGGAAAGTGTCAAGAGCAGAATGGTGGCATTATTGAAAGAGTATGTCGATATCTTTGCCTGGTCTTATCAAGATATGCCAGGGTTGGATACCGATATCGTTGTGCACAAGCTACCGTTGAGAACAGATTGTCCTCCAGTGAAGCAGAAGTTGCGCAGAACTCGACCTGACATGGCGATGAAGATTAAAGAAGAAGTGCAGAAGCAGTGGGATGCTGGTCTCCTTGCTGTCACTAATTATCCGCCATGGGTTGCGAACATTGTGCCAGTCCCGAAGAAGGATGGGAAAGTGAGAATGTGTGTGGACTACCGAGATCTGAACAGAGCTAGTCCGAAGGATGATTTTCCATTGCCTCACATTGACGTGTTGGTAGATAATACAGCTCAGTTCTCGGTGTTTTCCTTCATGGATGGCTTTTCTGGCTATAATCAAATCAAAATGTCGCCAGATGATATGGAGAAAACAACGTTCATTACACCGTGGGGTACCTTTTGTTACAAGGTGATGCCATTCGGTCTCAAGAACGCCGGTGCCACTTATCAGAGGGCCATGGTGACTTTGTTTCATGATATGATTCATCATGAAATTGAATGCTATGTTGATGACATGATAGCAAAGTCCCAGACAGAAGAGGGGCACTTGGTAGATTTGGCCAAACTGTTTGACCGGTTGAGACTGTTCAGACTGAGGTTGAATCCGAATAAGTGCACGTTCGGAGTGCGGTCCGGTAAATTGCTGGGGTTCATTGTAAGTGAGAAAGGAATTGAGGTTGATCCTGCAAAAGTAAAAGCAATAAAAGAAATGCCTGAACCGAGAACAGAGAAGGAGGTTCGTGGTTTCTTAGGTAGATTGAACTACATTTCACGGTTCATATCTCATCTAACAGCCACGTGCGAACCGATATTCAAATTGTTGAGAAAAGATCAAACGGTTAGGTGGAATGATGATTGCCAAGCGGCGTTTGAAAAAATAAAAGAGTATTTGCAGGAGCCTCCGATTCTGATGCCTCCTGTGGAGGGAAGACCGTTAATTCTGTACCTGACAGTCCTCGAGGGGTCTATGGGGTGTGTATTGGGGCAGCATGACGAGTCTGGTCGAAAAGAGCATGCCATATACTACCTTAGCAAAAAGTTTACCGACTGTGAAACAAGATATTCACTGCTCGAGAAAACTTGCTGTGCTTTGGTCTGGGCTGCTCGCCGACTAAGGCAGTACATGTTGGTTCATACCACTTTATTGATTTCCAAGATGGATCCGATCAAGTACATTTTTGAGAAGCCAGCATTGACCGGGCGGGTTGCGAGGTGGCAAATGATTTTGACTGAATATGATATTCAGTACACCTCTCAGAAGGCGATTAAGGGGAGTGTATTGTCTGATTACCTCGCCCAGCAACCCATTGATGATTATCAACCAATGAAGTTTGAATTCCCTGATGAGGACATCATGTTTCTCAAATCGAAAGATTGCGAGGAACCGATCCCGGAGGAGGGGCCTGACCCTGAATCCGAATGGGTTCTGATGTTTGATGGGGCCGTTAACGTGAATGGAAGCGGTGTTGGTGCTGTTTTGGTTACGCCGAAAGGATCTCATATTCCTTTTGCTGCCCGGCTAACATTTGAGTGCACCAACAACGTAGCTGAATACGAAGCGTGCATATTGGGAATTGAAGAGGCGATTGATTTGAGAATCAAGAACCTTGTTATATATGGAGATTCAGCTCTGGTGATAAATCAGGTTAACGGGAAATGGTATACGCATCAATCTCATTTGGTTCCGTATCGAGATTATACGAGGAGATTGTTGACGTTTTTCACCGAGGTGAAGTTGCATCATGTGCCTAGAGAGGAGAATCCTTTGGCAGATGCTTTGGCTACTCTGGCCGCCTTGATTAAGGTGCAGAGGTGGAATCAGTTCCCCCATGTTGAAGTGGGACGTCTGGATAGACCGGCTTATGTGTTTGCTGTTGATACGGCCTCTGATGATGAGAAGCCGTGGTATTATGATATCAAGCGCTATCTAGAGACTCATGAGTATCCTGAGGGAGCATCGAAGAAAGATAGAAAGACTCTGCGGAGGTTAGCCATGGTGTTCTACCTGAATAAGGATGGGGTTTTGTATAAGCGGAATTTTGATTGGGTCTTGCTCAGATGTGTTGATGATGCAGAAGCAAGCCAATTGATGAAAGAGGTTCATGAGGGATCGTTCGGTACCCATGCCAGTGGGAATGCAATGGTGAAGAAGCTGCTGAGAGCAGGTTATTATTGGATGACAATGGAGGCCCAATGTTTTAATTTCGTGCGGAAGTGTCATAAATGCCAGATTTATGCTGATAAGGTGCACGTGCCTCCAAATCCGTTGAGCTTAATGTCGTCTCCATGGCCATTCGCTATGTGGGGCATTGATATGATTGGAAAGATAGAGCCTACGGCTTCGAATGGGCACAGATTCATATTAGTGGCTATTGATTACTTCACCAAGTGGGTTGAAGCAGCCTCTTATACGAATGTGACGAAGCAGGTCGTGGCCAGATTTCTCAAGAGAGACATCATTTGCAGATATGGGGTTCCCGAGAGAATCATTACTGATAATGGTTCTAACTTGAATAATAAGATGATGGCAGAGTTGTGCCGGGAATTCAAGATCGAGCATCACAATTCTTCTCCCTATCGTCCGAAGATGAATGGGGCGGTTGAGGCAGCCAACAAAAATATAAAGAAGATTGTGCAGAAAATGGTGGTTACCTACAAAGATTGGCATGAGATGTTGCCGTTTGCATTGCATGGGTATCGAACGTCGGTACGCACATCTACTGGGGCAACTCCGTTCTCGTTGGTATATGGGATGGAGGCTGTACTACCTGTCGAGGTTCAGATTCCCTCTTTGAGAGTCCTGATGGACGTAAAATTGCAAGAGGCTGAATGGGTGAGGACCCGGTACGAAGAGTTGAGCCTGATAGAGGAAAAGAGGCTAGCAGCCATCTGTCATGGGCAGTTGTATCAGCAAAGAATGAAGCGTGCTTTTGACAAGAAGGTGCGACCTCGGGTATATCACGTGGGTGATATGGTGCTGAAAAGGATCCTTCCTCCTCAAAACGATCGAAGGGGCAAATGGACACCGAATTATGAAGGTCCATTCGTGGTCAAGAAGGTTTTCTCTGGAGGAGCCTTGTTGTTAATGACCATGGATGGTGAAGATTTTCCATCCCCTGTGAATGCGGACGCAGTTAAAAAATACTTCGTATAAAAAGAGACCCGCTGGACGAAAAGAACAAAATAGTCCAGGCAAAAATGGGCATCCCGGCGAACCAAAAAACAGAAAGAAAGGTTCGGGCAAAAATTAGGGATATAAATGAAAAGATGTACACCCGGCAAGTCGAAAACCCGAAAAGGCGACTTGGGCAAAAAAGGGTATCCCGGTGGACTGAAAACCTGAAAGGGCGGTCCAGGCAAAAGAGGGATTGAAACGAACAACTGCGTCTAGCATGATCGTTTGCGCTTTGGTTAAAGCATCATGGATAATACCCGGTGGGGATCAATCAGAATCGTTTTGTTCAGAAGGCAGACAGCATGGAGAGTCTGAGGACATATGGGGTGTAACTGAGTTGGAACTCGATGAGATCACGGGTTTCACATTGCCATTAGGATAGATTTTTCCTTTTGTGCGCAATTACCTCTTTTCAGGAATTGCTTCCTTTTGTATTGCTCATTTGAGCCACACATTTTTCAATCAATAAAATGCACATTCAGTCAAATAATTTTGTTTTTGTTTTTCATTACCGCTTTGATTACAAAAACATCCGATTATTTTGATAAAGAATCTTGCATTTTAAGACATACAGGTTTCCTTCCAATGCATGTTTATAAGATTGAAAGCTTGAAATCTTATTTGGAAGGTTGAGTGACCCAAGTGTTGAAATCTTGACACGCCTGGGGCACGGTTTTATCTGACGGTCTGTTTTGCAGGAATTGTTAGATATTCTTCACTCACTTGCAGGTTGTGATGTGGAAGCTTTGTAATAGATCCCCAGAGAGTTCGCTCAGGCTCAGGGACGAGAGAATATGAAAGAATGACGAAGACGTTGAGACGTACGACGATCTTTGGAGTTAATCAAGAAGACTCTTCAAAGTCGAAAGATTTGAAAGTATGCAATTCCCCGCAGAGTTCGACCAGGGACGAAGGAGGGCGACGAAGAGGCGACGAGAGACGTCCGACGACCCTTGAAATTAACCAAGAAGACTCTTCAAAGTCGGAAAATTGAAATTTCTGTATAAATCCCAGGAGTACGTTTCTCGTCGAGCGCGGGGCGATTTGGAATACAAGATGATGGAGCAGAAAAGGTCCAGACGAGTCTGGGAACTCTCAAAAGTGGAAAGCCGATATGAGTATTGGAGGTAGACACCATGGTTCGACGAGTTGACGGGTGTTTTTATACCAACTTTTCTCATTTCCCAGCTAAGTCCCCAAGCAGAGTTATAGGATTAGCTCCCCAGCAGATTCAAGGTCTGTGAACTTCTCCAGCCGAGTCGGGATGGTTATCCCGGACAGGTTACAACGTTGTTTCCTCAGCAGCCAGGCCAGAAGGTTGCAGTTCCCCGAGTGGAGCGGGTTTCAATGACATATTTCTCCAGCAGTGTTCATCCTACCAGTGGATTGAACGAGTTCCCGTAGTGGACGGATTTTTGCATCCCCAGCTGAGTTGATTCTACCTATGGATTGCATGGATTGTCCCCAGCGGAGTAGTATGCATTCCCTAGCAGGGTCAGGTGGTTATCTCCAGCAGGTGATGTATTGATGTTTCCCCAGTTGAGCCTGGAGGTTGCTATTCCCCTGGCAGAGTATCTGTGAGCATTTCCCCAGTGAAGTCGACAGATATCTGTGGGGGTTTTCCCGAAGTGGAGTTGGGGCGTGTATCCCCAGCGAGTCAAAGAGATTGTGGTATCCCCACAGAGCGCGATGATGGTTCTTCTTCCCCAGCAGGTCCTCGAGAGGGTTGGGTGCAAAGGAGGTATTCCCCAGCAAGGGTGCCTTATCCCTAGCAGCAGTGATTCCCCAGCATGGTGGAAATCGGAGCGTGGACGAGTCCCTCAGCAGAGTGTCTCGTATTCCCCAGAAGAGTCCCTTGAGGGGGATACTTTCTTTATGCATTCATCATGAAAAAATAAACATGGCATATTGCATAGAAAAATAAATAATCGCGTAGCATTTCCATAATTATGGAGCATTACGCAGAAAAAGATCATGCATCATTGTTGCAAGCATAGAGCTAGTCTCAAGCCGTGGTTACCGTTTGAGAAGTGGTTTTGGCCAGACAGTGAAGGTGTTACTCCGAGGAGTTCAGCATCGTGATTGAATCAAAGGTATTTCCCCAGTGGTGCGATACTGGAGTAATTGTTTTCCGTCGAACAGAGATGGAAAGGTTATGCGATCAGCGCAATTCAAGCCGTGGTTACCGCTTGGAGTTTTGGTTTCGCTGGATGGTGAAGATGTTACTCTGAGGAGTTTAGCATCACGACGTCAGATCAACAATGTTCCCCAGTAGTGCGATATTGGAGGAGATGTTTCCGTCGGACAGAGATGGAGATAAAATCAGAAGACGTTGCGCGATCAACGCGATTTTCGGGGTTCAATCAGAGAAAAGTATATGCTGAGGCATTTTCGGGGTTCAAATGGAGAAAAGGAAGTGTTGCGGCATTTTCTGGGGTTCAAATGGAGATAGAGTTGAAGATTATATCCGGGATGAGGTCCTTAGGATTACTTTCTGTTCATGTGTCGCCTTAGACTCTGGTTGAGGCCAATGGAGGTCGTTATAGGTGTCTTCTGAGGAAGAGATACACATGCTACCTTCCGTTGTGAAGGGTTACCCTCTGACATGTCGCCCTCAGAGTGGTTTGGTGTTAGTTCCGTCGTTGCCAGCGGAATTATCACGAGAGATTGGAGAAAAGGAGGTGCTGAGGCATTTTCTGGGGTTCAAATGGAGAAAAGGAAGTGTTGCGGCATTTTCTGGGGTTCAAATGGAGAAAAGGAAATGTGGATACATTTTCTGGAGACGGGGTTCAAATGGAGAAAAGGAGATGTTGCGACATTTTCTGGAGAACGGGGTTCATATTGGCGATCGCGAGTTATCGTCAGGCGACTGGGGTTCAAATTGGAGATCGGGGTTCATTATGTTGGCAAAAAGAGATGCTGAGGCATTTTCCGGAGTTCAAATGCAGAGATCTGAGGATCGTTTACGCAAAAGAAAATTTCGGGGTTCAAGAAAAGAATAGAGAAAAGAAGAGATGATAATCCCGCGTGGATGTGTGGTGATCAGACCATGGTTATCCCTGCGTTACCATTTATTTTGGTATCCAGGTCGACGGTTTCGAGTTTGTTTCTTCGCCGATGCTGACAGGCGTTGTTAATTATTATCTCATCAGAGTGCAAATTGTTCGTCTGTTCTTGGTATTCAATCACTCTTCATCCTGATCATCCGAAAGCCGAGGCTATTTCGTATCGACAGGTTCACAGTGGATTGAATAGGGGCAGCTGTAACACCTCAAAATTTGCCCTCCTCTCTTGGGACTAGCATTAACATATTTGCATATCATTTTAGGGCATTAGGCATTTCATATTGCATAACATGTGGTTACATAGTGCAAGCCATCTTCCCAAGTCTTGATCAGGAGATGAGGAAGTTCAAAGGTGCAAGCCTAGGGGTTTAATGACTGATCATGGGCCATCTGAGGATTGGACTGTGAATTAGGGTTTTGTGATTCCCAAGGGTATTGGTCTCCATGTTGATTGAATTGATGCATCATCATCATCATGTTTGGATGTCATCAGAAGATTGAAGAAGATTCCTTGAGATTAGGGTTTTGACCACTGGTCAACCCTAATCAGTTGTATTGGGCCAATCAGGGCTGGATCAGGAGATGGGGTTTATGAAGGAGATGAGGATCATTTTGTGACTATATGGTGCTTATGGAGGCTAGGGTATCACCCTTGAGCCATTTCAGTTGGAAATTGGGGCTCAGTTTGATCTATGCATTGCCAGATTCATCTATCAGATGAAAAGTCAACTGTGGTCAACTGTACATGATCTGGTGGATTTGGAGGTGGAAACAAGTTAGACACACTTCATTCATGTTGGAACAAGTGTTGAATGACATTGCAAAGCTTAAGAATGAAGAAAATCAAGTCAGGACAAAAACTGCCAAAAATAGCAGGTGACTGGTAACTGAAGTTTCCAAAAATGGAAAGTTTTTGACCTCAAAAACAGAAGTCCAAGGAAGCTTCAAATGAAAAATTGTTCAACATGACAGATGTAGATCTTGTTCTCACCTTTCCAAAAAGTCCAAGAACTTGAAAATCCAATGTACGGTTTGCAAGATATGGCTCAGTGAATTTCAGAAAAGACCGTAATCAGGAGGCCATAACTTCCACATGGTTTGTCCAAATTGCAAGTTCTTTATATGCACAAACTCCATTTGACATGTACTTTGAGGGTGCATCACTGGATTTGTTCAAAAATGGCCAAGGCAAAAAGTCACTTTTCAACTGGACAGCTGAATTGGACCAGGGGCAAAATTGTCCAAATGTCAAAATATTGGGAATTTTTGAATGGGACTTTTTCCAACACCTCAGGAATGGCATTTTAAGTGTGTTTGAATATTCATTTCATGGTTAATGCACATGGTTTGAGTTTTGGCATGAAAAATGAAATGGTTAAAAATGGATACTTTACATACACATAGTGAAAATGAGATTTAAGCAACCAATTGCAATGGGAATTGTTTCTACACTTCACATATGGTGTTTTGGACATGTTGGAACCAATTTTGAGCTGGCATGTGCTGTCATTGTGAATTGGCTATTTTGCCCTCATTTGCAAAAATTACATTATCACTAATTATGCCAAATTGGTTAATTACATGATTAGTGATCAATTAAGCACACATATATATTCTAAATCCTTGCCTAATCATAACAGAACCTCACTTTTCCCAAGATTGGATCTAGATCTCTCACATTCTCTCCATTTTCATCCAAGAACACAAACTTTCATTTCCAAAATTCTTGACCAATTCTCAACCAAACTTGAAGATTTCTTTTGCATTCATCTTCTATAATCATTGCCTTGGACTGTTTTTGGAGATTGGAGTGAGAAGCTTGGCCAATCGCAACTGTCCATAACCACATCAACAATGGTGAATTCGAGTTTTGAGTTCTAGAAGCAAAGGCAATCGAAGCAAGCACCTCCATTCACCTTCTCCATCCTCCTAGTGTTGCTGTTTTCACGATTTGAGCTCTAAAAGCATTGCAATCGCGACTGCCATATCCGAGTAAGTGAAAATTCGAACCTCATGAAAAGCTTGATTGTTATGTGCATTCTATAGTGCGTTTGATGTAGATTACGATGATGTATTTAGAATTGCAAACGGATGACTGTGGTGTGAGAAATCTAGATTTGAAGATAAGAACATAAACCCTAAGTGAGTCGATTCGAGAGATTGAGGAACTTTTAGGTCATGATAGTATGATATTTGTGATCCTCTTGTTGAGACGGTTAAAACGGTTATAGCCTTGTCAATTTTTGTTAACATTTGATGTTCTTCAATTTTTTCATATTTCTGGAAATGCTGCTTGTGGAAGACGATGAAACAGTAGCTTTTGATCCAAAATTTCAGTTTGAAAATTTAAAATTAGTGTTTCCCGCCGGTACCAGAATTTACAAAAATGCCATTACTATTTTTTAGTTAATTTCATTTAATTATTAGAAAATATTTAACACATTAAAAAATCCATAAAAAATAGTAAAAAATTCCTAAAAATATGGAGATTTTTTCCTTGACTTTGTTGTCTTGTGTAGGATTTTTTTGACCTATTGGTCAAAGTTGTGCTTGGGGAATATTTCATTTGACCTAGGGTTTTCTAATGTATGTCACATTTTGATACATGTTTGTAATTTGATCATGAAATGCACATGTTGTAAAATAAATTCTTGAAAATTTTTGTGGTGGTTCTTGACTCATTGAGGATTATTTATATGTAAATTTCATGAATTTTTGATACCTGGTTAGAGAGCAGCAAATTCTGGAACTTAGGTGTGACAATTTGTGTCACACCTCTTGATGTCAACTTGTTGAATTTAATTGGATGACCTATGCATGTTGGAATTGGCTGAAATTTTGCATGATGATTGGTTGGCATGTTGTGATGTTGTATGAATTTTTGTAGAATTTTTCACTGCATTTTCTATTTGATCATGATTTTTCATTTCTGGAGATCATTTGTGCAAGCTCATATGACATAGGTTGGTAGAATGATTGGGAAATGCTCACATTGTATTGTATGGCCATGAAATTTGATATGCATGAACTAGACACATTTTAGGACCTCCTTGTTTTGGTCTCATCCATTTCTTTTTTGTTTTCAATGAGATATGAATTTTTGAAGTGGATGTATGCATTGATGGTATGAATTGAAGCATGAAATGGTGTCTGTTTTTGTTGATTTTCATTGACATGGTTCCATTTGCCCAATTGAGCTCAAATTTGACATGGTAGACCTTGATTGACCCCTGTTTAGGTGTATTTAATTTGAGAATTTTTGGATGTGTTTTGGTATGGATTTGAATGCAATAATTCTGTTTGTATGTTTGGTGCTTCATTTGAACCAATATGGATTGTTTTGTGCATAACATGAGCTTGGTGGATGATATAAACATGAGACCAATGATGTTTGCTTGTGTTTGATGTTAGTTTGATGTTGGTTAATGAATACCTTGCTGTTTTAACTTTTTTTCTTGCTTTTGGACCCTAGGCTTGGCCTAGTGGTCTAGGTGCTAATATTTGCTTGATTTTTCAGGATCAAAAAAGCAATGTACATGGAGAATGATACAAGTTGGTTTTAATTGATGTTGTGGATGTTTGTACACTAACATAACATTGTTTTGTAGGTGTTGAAGCTTGGGCTTAAGCCTTGAGCTTGCCTTGTGTTGTGCAATAGCTTGTATAGTTTGACTGGTTAACTGTTTATTGTTTATGCTTTGTCTGTCTGATTACTGACTGAGTTTGACTGTTTCCAGGTACTTTAGTTGCTCAGTTCCTTGTGAACTTTTGCTTTGCGTTGCTTAAGCAACTTGCATTTGAGGTATAACCTTCTTACTTCATGTAGTCTGGAGACCCGGCTGTTACCGAGCCGGGCAAATTGTCTGAAGTCCTCCTTAAGAGGCAATGCTTGTGTATGTTTATTTTTTAAGCCAAGCAGGAAAAGTCCTTCAAGTAAGGCAATTGGTGGAAGGTAGGGACAAGCAACCTGTCCCCCACTATTCAGTGAGTCTTCTCCTTGCTCCCATTACATGGTTGTAGCAGTGAGATCAAAAGCCCAAGATCCTGTGCAGTGCACATTGAGTCAGAGTCATCGAGTATAGAAGGGTTCCCCTATTCTGGACCCATGCTCATTTGTCAGCTCTCCCTGGTTAGGGATAAGAGCTGTGAGGTCTGATCCTCACTTCATCCTTTCATCTGCTTCACCTTAGCCTCGTAATGGCAAGGTTAAGAGCAAACACAGCCTGTACAGACGATTGCTTAGGCAGTCAAACCTGATTGATTGAGCCCCCTTGTTTGGCTATAGTGCGTGTTATGTGGATATCTGATTGACATGTTTGTTTGAGATACCTGTTCTCATTTGATGATATATGATTGTATGCTTGTGTGCTAGCTTCTTTCCTGGTTAGGTTAGTTTGCTTATGCAAGTAGGATAGAAAACCGAACTTAGGGTTAACGATGCATGACAACATTAGGCTCGAGTCTCAGCTCCCTAGTTGTGTATCTTTCCCCGGTTTCTGGTTAGCAATTTAGTCCCTTTCAGGGGAACTACATCGCCCTGATCCTCGTGCCAGACAAGGTATGTAGGCAGGTGGTCGTGCGAGACCACTCCGGGCAACCTTTTTCTTTTTTGCGTGCGTTTACTTGTTATCTGACTGTGTGTTTGGGTTCGGATGCCGACGTAATTCCATTCAGTGGTTGTCGGGCTCCACGTTTGCCCTTTTGAGTGTGTTTTGGTTCGGATGCTGACGTAATTCCATCCAGTGGTTGTCGGGCTCCGTGTTTGCCACCCTTGCTTGTTTGTATGTTTTGTGTTGTTTGGCGTGCGTAAGCCGAACTACAGTGGCTCTGATTCTTGTTCCAGACAAGATATGTAGGCATAAGGTGCGACGCCTTATCGAGCCCGTTTCTCCTAACCCCACCTGCGTTCCCCGTGTGTGTGTGTGATGTTTATAGCAACCTTATCTTTCTAGAGCGTGGATCCCTAGGAGTACCTAGGACGTGAGGGGTGCTAATACCTTCCCCTCGCGTAACCGACTCCCGAACCCATTCTCTTGGTCGCAAGACCATGTTCTTTCCAGGTTTTCCTGAGCGTTTCCTTTCCCTATTTCGGGATAAATAACGTTTAGTGGCGGCTCTGTTTGTTTTTTTTGTTTTAGCTCGCCGGTTGATTTTTCGCAGGATGCGACACTGGTCACATTTTCATATGATGCGACTTCCACCCATTTGGTGAAATAATCAATTGCCACGAGAATAAACCCGTGTCCGTCGGACGCTTTCGGTTCAATCATGCCAATCATGTCAATTCCCCACACAGAGAAAGGCCATGGTGATGAAATCACATTCAGAAGTGTCGGAGGAATATGAATCTTATCCGCGTAAATCTGAAACTTGTGGCATTTCTTCACGTATTGCAGCAGTCAGACTCCATTGTCAGCCACTAGTAGCCTGCTCTCAACATCTTCCTAGCCATGGCATGTCCATTGGAATGAGTACCAAATGAACCCTCATGGACCTCAGTCATTAACAGGCCTGCTTCGTGTCTATCCATGCATCTAAGCAGGACCATGTCAAAATTTCTCTTGTACAGCACTTCGCCATTGAGGTAGAAACTGCCTGACAATCTCCTCAAAGTTTTCCTATCTTTCACAGATGCCCCAGGAGGGTATATCTGGCTCTGAAGGAAACACTTGATGTCGTAATACCATGGCCTATCATCTTTTGCTTCTTCAACTGCAAATACATAGGCTGGTCTGTCCAAGCGCATTACAGTGATATTGGGAACTTCATTCCAATATTTGACCACAATCATCGAGGCGAGCTTAGCAAGAGCATCTGCCATCCGATTATCATCTCGAGGAATATGATGGAAGTCAACTTCAGTAAAGAACGTTGAAATCCTCCTCGCATAATCTCTGTATGGAATAAGACCACGCTGATTCGTTTCCCATTCACCCTTGATCTGATTGACAACGAGGGCCGAATCACCGTACACATCAAGATGCTCAATCCTTAGATCGATGCATTCTTCCAATCCCATAATACAGGCTTCATACTCATCCATATTATTCGTGCATTTGAAAGTTAGCCTTGCTGTAAAAGGAAAATGTGTGCCCTGAGGAGTAATGATTACTGCCCCAATTCCATTTCCGTACTGATTTACGGCGCCATCGAATACCATACTCCATCGGGAACCAGGCTCTGGCCCTTCATCGAGTGTAGGCTCGTCACAATCTTTCATCTTCAAATACAGGATCTCCTCGTCTGGGAAGTCGTACTGAACTGACTGATTATCTTCAATCGGCTGGTGTGCCAAGTGGTCAGCCAAGATACTACCTTTGATAGCTTTCTGAGCTCGATACTCGATATCATACTCAGATAACAACATCTGCCAACGGGCAATCCTCCCGGTTAAAGCAGGTTTCTCGAAGATGTACTTGATTGGGTCCATTCTGGATATTAACCAAGTTATATGATTTATCATATACTGGCGTAGACGCTTAGCAGCCCAAGCCAAAGCACAACATGTCTTCTCGAGCATTGAGTATCGAGACTCACAATCAGTGAACTTCTTACTCAGGTAGTAGATAGCAGATTCTTTCATTCCAAACTCGTCTTGCTGACCAAGGACACAACCCATGGAGTCTTCAAGAACTGTCAGATACATGATCAGAGGTCTTCCTTCTACAGGCAGAGACAGGATCGGAGGTTCAGACAGATACTCTTTGATACTGTCAAAAGCTTTCTGGCAATCCTCGGTCCAATCATGAGACTGATCTTTCCGGAGGAGCTTGAATATCGGCGCGCACGTAGCAGTCATGTGGGATATGAATCTGGAAATATAATTCAAGCGGCCAAGAAAACCTCGGACTTGCTTTTCAGTTTTGGGCGCAGGCATCTCTTGTATTGCTCTGACCTTTGCAGGATCAACCTCAATACCTCTTTCGCTAACAGCAAAGCCCAATAACTTTCCGGAACGGACTCCAAATGTAGACTTGTTTGGATTCAGACGAAGCCTGAACTTCCTCAGACGCTGAAAAAGCTTCACCAAGTGTTCTCATGTTCAACTTTCGTTTTAGACTTAGCAATCACATCGTCAACATAGACCTCAATCTCCTTGTGCATCATATCATGAAACAAGGTAGTCATAGCTCGTTGATACGTGGCTCCGGCGTTCTTCAAACCGAAGGGTATCACTCGATAACAGAATGTTCCCCAAGGTGTGATGAATGTTGTCTTCTCCATATCCTCGGGTGCCATCTTGATTTGATTATATCCGGAAAATCCATCCATAAACGAGAAGACTTTGAATTTAGCTGTATTGTCTACCAACATATCAATATGTGGCAGAGGGAAATCATCTTTCGGACTAGCTTTATTCAAATCTCGATAGTCCACACACATTCAGACTTTTCCGTCTTTCTTGGGCACAGGCACAATATTGGCCACCCGTAGAGGATATGTAGAAGTCACCAGAAACCCCGCATCAATTTGCTTCCGAACTTCTTCTTTGATCTTCACTGCCATGTCAGGATGAGTTCTTCTGAGCTTCTGCTTCACAGGCACACACTCAGGCTTCAA
Source organism: Lathyrus oleraceus (assembly GCF_024323335.1). Classification (NCBI taxonomy): domain Eukaryota; kingdom Viridiplantae; phylum Streptophyta; class Magnoliopsida; order Fabales; family Fabaceae; genus Lathyrus; species Lathyrus oleraceus. The sequence continues at coordinate 175,922,024 of NC_066579.1, forward strand.
AGGCAGGAAATGTTGCACGATATCTGTATATAGACCCGTCATGTCTTCGTATAACCAAGCGAAGATGTCGACATATTCTCGTAGCAAACTAATCAACCCCTTCTTGACAGACTCTTCAAGGAGTGCCCCAATCTTCACTTTTCGAACACAATCTTCAGATCCCAAGTTGACTGTTTCCAGATTCTCGAGATGTGGCTGAATGATCTTCTTTTCGTGCTCAAGGAGACGGGTAATCTCGTCAGGAATCCCTTCAACATCATCTTCCTATGCCTTGAATACAGGGCATTCAAAATTGGGAGATGGCGTTGGATCATTATGTTCAATGGGTTTTAGAATCAACCTGCATAATGATTTTGGATATAAAAGCTTTTTAGAAATCAAACAAGGCAATCATTATGCAGATGAAAAGATTGCTTTTATTCTTGTTTTTAGGGTTTTTTGTGATCACCATTTTCATGCAAAAAGCGAAAAGGGAAAACAATTGGAAAGACAAATATTTAGCATGAATTTATTGAATGAAATATCATTGTATAAATGTTGTCAACAATGTCATCACTCCTCCTTTTGGCATGGGAGAAGGGTTTTTAAACAAAGTGAATCATTACTCTGACTTATGAATGGCTGTAGGAACATCTACAGCGACCCAATTGTTGCAGATCCCGCAAGGGATGACAAAATTGTCAGTATCTTCTGCATCTTCTTCCAGAATAGCAGCAGCTTTCTCACTCTGATCGGCGTGGATAAAACCTCCACTCTTGAACAACCCTTTTTCGTTGAAGACCCCAGAAGAATAGCCAATGCCAGCCCGGGACTTGTTGTCTTCAAGCTCGATCATTTTTGCTAGACCAGCAACTGCACCACATTCAATGGCCAATTTCACATCTCGATAGGAAGCAAATGAAGGAGTCCTCTTCTCAACAGGCTCAGCTATAGATAAATCTTGGAAAGGAGTTCCAACTTTATCCTCAGTATGTATGAGAAGGAAGACAAATGGCTGACCAGGAGAGCCTTTTCTCCCCCTACCACAACCAGTTTCTTGTTCTTGACAAATTTCAGCTTCTGGTGTAGGGTGGATGTCACAGCGCCAGCCTCGTGAATCCATGGTCTATCAAGGAGATAACTATAAGATGGGTGGATATCCATAACCTGAAAGGTGACCTGGAAATCACTTGGTCCAATTTTGATTGGGAGATCAACTTCCCCAATCACAGTCTTACGCGACCCATCAATAGCTTTCACAACAACTCCACTCTGCCTCATGGGAGGCCCTTGAAATGACAATCTAGAGAGAGTGGATTTCAGCAATACATTTAAGGATGACCTAATGTCCACCAGCATGTTGGACATGGCGTCATCTTTACAATTCATGGAGATGTGTAATGCCAGGTTGTGGTCTCTTCCCTCCTCAGGGAGATCAGAGTCACAGAAACTCAAAGTGTTACAAGCAATAATGTTTGCAACAATGCTGTCAAACTGTTCAATAGTGACGTCATGATCGACATAAGCTACATCCAAGACTTTCTGCAGAGCCTCTCTATGCGGTTCTGAATTCAGAAGTAATGACAGCACGGAGATCTTGGATGGTGTTTGTAGAAGCTGGTCTACAACACTGTACTCACTCTTCTTGATGAGCCTCAACATCTCATCATAGTCTTCATTCAAATTGCCACTAGGGCCAACAGAAGTAAGAGTCTTTTGTACGGAGGAGGGTTTAGCAGCAAGTGTCGGGTTCGGAGAATTCACTGCATTCCCAACCGGGCGCTCGACAGAGTCAGCCTTAACCTGAGGCTTCGACGCTGAAAACACGCGACCGCTACGGGTCAATCCGCTCACATCAGCAATATTCACAACAGCAGAGGATGGCAAAGTCACCTCTTTCCCATTTTCCATAGCCATAACATTGTAACGGAATGGGATTGCTTTGTCAGAAGAATACGGCACAGGGCCGACAGGCTTGAAAATCAGGGAAGGAGAAACCTTCTGCTTTCTACCATCATATTTAATGATAACAGGAAATGACGTTGACTTCTGGCTCATCTTCGTCAACATTCTGGTTCTGAAGGATCTCGATGGTCCCATCGTCCAGCAATTCCTGAAGATCTTTACGCACTAGGCGACAACCCAATCTGTTAACAGAGCAAATTCGGCACTTATCATGATCATGCTCCAGATGACTGTACTGACACAGCAGACGGTGCAACTCAACAAGAGATTGTCGAATATGGCTAACATATTTGACCTTGTATTTGCCAGGGCAACCCTGGACCATGTTAATAGATTTCCCATGCTCGGGCAATGGGTTCTTTTTAACATTAGGACCTACGTCCTCAAAGCTCAGAATACCTGATCTCATAAGGTCTTGAACCTTATTCTTCAACTGAAAGCAGTTATCCACGTCGTGGCCAGGAGCACCCGAATGATACACACTATGCTGATCAGGCTTGTACCACCACTGAGGGTTAACAGGTATAGCCGGTGGGTCTCTGGGAGTAATCAATTTCCGATCTATCAAAGAGGGATACAGTTCTGCATATGACATCGGGATCGGATCAAAAGTGATCTTCTTCCTCTCATAACTCGTACTGGCTTGATTACTATTGCGAGGCTGGTAAGCCTGCTGTTGAGGATGATGATGTTGCTGATATTGCTGAGATGGTTGCTGATTGTGCTGATGATATTGTGAGTTATCTCTGAAAACAGGTGTTATATGAGCCACCTGGTGCTGATTGCTGGCTGGACGCGCAGGCTTCCTCTTTGCAGAGGGTCTTCTGGATTTGACATGGGATTGCATAACATGTGCCTCTCCATCTTTCTTCTTTGTAAACGCCCCATACCGTTTAGCAGAAGAGCCTTCATCTTTGGTTAGCCGTCCTTCTCGGACTCCTTCCTCTAGACGCATCCCCATGTTCACCATCTCGGTGAAGTCAGAAGGAGCGCTAGCAATCATCCGCTCGTAATAGAATAAGCTCAAGGTCTTCAGAAAGATCTTGGTCATTTCTTTCTCTTCTAGCGGAGGAGTAATTTGAGCTGCCAACTCTCGCCACCTCTGGGCGTACTCCTTGAATGTTTCCTTGTCCTTCTGGGACATGGCTCTCAGCTGATCCCGATTGGGAGCCATATGCACGTTATATTTGTATTGCTTGACGAAGGTTTCGCCAAGATCATTGAAGGAACAAATGTTCGCACTGTCCAGACCCATATACCATCTCAGGGCAGCACCGGACAAACTGTCCTGAAAATAATGAATGAGTAACTGATCATTATCCGTTTGAGTTGACATTTTCCTGGCATACATGACCAGGTGGCTGAGAGGGCAGGTGTTCCCCTTGTACTTCTCAAAGTCTGGGACCTTGAATTTCACAGGTATTTTGACATTGGGAACCAAGCAGAGCTCGGCAGCGGACTTGCCGAACAAATCCTTTCCTCGTAGGGTCTTCAATTCCTTGCGGAGTTCAAGAAATTGGTCATTCATCGCGTCCATCTTCTCATTAACATATGGACCCTCAGACGACTCAGAATGATAGATGGTGTCGTCTACCCTAAGAACGGTATGCACGACGGGAGGAGGAATAGCAAGGACCGGGCTAGATGCCGGCATTGAAGAAAAAGTTGGAGCGGGAATATCGGGCATAAAACTGGGAGGCATCCCCCACGGAAACCCGGACGGCATGGCTGTTGGCACAAAATGGGCACTAGCAGCAGGAACTGCAGAGGAGACAATCTCATAAATGACTGTCCTCTGGGGAGGAGTTGCAGGTGGTGGAGACGACTGGCTCTGGGCAGCCAAGAACGATTCCATCAAATCACTCAGTCTGGCAACTTCCTCTTTGAGCTCACGGTTCTCTTGCTCAAGCTGATCCATCACTCTGGAAGAGTTGGCTCTGGTGTAGTACCGGTGAGTCAGCTTGTCTTCAAAATAAATGAAGAGCACACAGAGTTAGACCACAGGACTGGAGGCTGAAACAAAACCTGCTTATGCAAATGATGCATGCAATGCTCGTGCATGTGATTTTGTTTTTATTTTAGAGGAACTTTAGGGTATTATTTGCAATTTTTTTGAAATATTAAGCATTTTATCGCATATGGAAAATATCTCATCATATATATCTGAGAAAGAAGTACAACATTGTCAATTATATTACAAGAGAAAAGGAAAATAAACATCATATGGATCCCTAGAAGCTCGGGACGCCGGAAGATAGGCTGCACGAAGCCTCTTCACTTCTCTCTCATAGGCTGCTTCCATATCCGCTTTCTCTTTGGCGAGTCTGTCATACCTCCTTTTCCAGAACTTGGAAGACTGAGGAAGTAGAGAAGTTCATGCATCATCAGGATCGTCAATCACCTGATGCTCGAGGAACTCAATCAGAGCATCCTTCTCCTTGATTTGCTGAAGCAAATCTTCTCTTTCACGGATCCAGGCACGTGAAAGGTCTTCATCTCTCAACTCCTCTACTCCTTGATTAGGGAGGGTTGAAGGCCCAGCCATAATCAAAGGTGTAGGTCTCGGATAATCATAAGGCATGAGATACTCTGATGCTCTCTTCCTTACCCAGGCAGTATATGGCTCCAAAGCAATGCAATTCTTAGGACCCAACACGCTCCTGCCTTTCTGTGGATCTTGCGCCAAGCGCGAACCATTCTGACCTTCAAGCCTTGGGGATCTTTACCCTCTTGAAAGAACATACCCTCTAACAGAATGTTATTAGGTTTATCCTTTAAGGGGAACCCAAGCTGACGACGTGCTAAGATAGGGTTGTAGCTAATCCCACCACATGTACCAAGAAGAGGCACATTGGAGAATTCACCACAAGAATCAATGATCTGCGCAGTGTCATATACACGATTATACCAAGAGACGTCATCATTAGTGAGAGACATAAGCCTCGTAGACCACCGTAGACATCCTTTGTTTTCCTTGAAGGCGACCGTCTGAGGTAAGTGAGAAATAAACCACTTATACAACAGAGGCAAACAACACACAATAGCGCCACCACCCTTTGCATTCCTTAGATGCAAATATAAATAGGTATCACCCAACAGAGTCGGAACGGGATTAAGAGCAGAGAAGATCCTAATAGCGTTCACATCCACGAATTTGTCGATGTTGGGGAACAATACCAATCCATAGATGAGGAGTACGAATATGGCTTCAAAGGCATCCTCACTCATGGCCTTCCCATAAACGGTAGCTTGAGCGATGAGGAACTCAGAAGGGAGACCTTGAATTCCACCTTTGGTCGTCATATGAGCTTTAACCAAGGAGTCATCTATGTGCAACATGTCAGCTATCTCTTGAGAAGTAGGAAGACTTTCCAAGCCACTGAACGGCATCTGATCCAGAATAGGTATAGCCACAAGATGAGCATATTCCTCAAGGGTAGGTAATAGCTGAAAGTCTGGAAAAGTGAAGTAGCGATACAGAGGATCATAGAACTGCACCAAAGTACCCATCAACCCTTCGTCAACCTGAGTATTCAGAAGAGGCAGAAGCTTCCCGAAACGAGCTTTGAACCCAAGGGATCTAGTACATAGGATGTCAGATTCCTTAACTCTTTCAGATCGGGCTGTCTGAAGCTGTACTTCTTTGTATGCCTTTTTTGTCTTTCCATATCTGAAAATTTTGCAAATAAACCCCTTAAGTTCCTTGAAAATTTTCTTTTTTTCTGATGATATGGATGTGGATGAATGTATGAATGCATGAATGCAACAATCACACTCAAGGATCCAGCAAAGCACACCAGACAAAGGTTATGGTGATGGTTCATATTATCCTTAATATCAATCATCCATTGTGGTGGATTATGGTTTTCACCTTATCGACACCCAAGTTCCATTGATATTAACGATATATGAACGGTTCAACCTCCTTAGTATCAATCATCCGTTTTGGTGGATTATGGTTTACACCTTATCAACACCCAGGTTCCATTGATATTAAGGATGTGTGAACGGATCAACCATGAATCAAGGGTTTGTTGCGAGTCACGAGCATGGAGTCTCGGTTAAGAACCACCCAAAGGGAGTGTACTAGGGTTTAAACCTGCCAAGCATGTTCTACCAGAGGTTCCCATAGTCATCATCCCATCTTTCGAATATTATCGGAGGAACGAATACTCGTATTCCAAAAATATTCTCAAGAGAGACTCTTATGAGTGTAGTATCGTGTAACAATCGCATCAGATATTACATCTGAACGACCTCCGCACTACGTCCTAAAAATAGGCAAAGATGGGTTTGGTAAACTAAGGTCCTTGGCTTCTAAGGCACATATTGGAAAGAGTAATGTCTAACCACAAATGACTTGTGTGACATTATTGATCCCAACATGACCTCCACCAAGTGAATGGACTCGCAAGTCAACTTGCTAAGGAATAACTCCATACAAGTCGACGAGACTATGCCATTCTCCTATCCTAAGGTGCACTCGAGTTCGGGTATAGAACTCATCTCACAGATCACCAAAGCATGCAAGCAATTGATATATCAAGCAAATCAATCATTACAAATAATACAGTAATCCCAAATTGCACCAAAATATGTCATAAACAATATATTACAACAATCGTGAAAAGTTGGCAAACCCACTAAGAAAGGTTGTCCCCAGCAGAGTCGCCACTTTACTGTAGCGGTGTAATCGTTACCATTGGAAATATTAATTAGATCCAAGGTAAATCATACAAGGTAGAGTCGCCACCGTACTTCTATTTATCCAAAAGAATGGCTAGAAAGCGAACAAAAGCCTAAGAAGTTTTGCAAGAGAAAACTAATAAAAGAAATAGAGATCTGGGTAAGGGGGTAATTATGTCGTGGGAAGGTTTTAGGCACCCACAACATCCTAGGTACTCCTAGGGAACCCTTTTCACAACTTGTTGCAAAAGATATTGTTTATGAAATATTTATTGTGCAAACATGATTGAAGAGATGAGAAAAGAATGTGCAAGTTAGTTATTTTTGTGTTTGGATGGATGAACCCATTGCCTACGTACCCTCTCATGAAAGATAAGGATCAAAACCTCGTATTTCGGGTAACAAGTTTCAAAACAGTGAGTGGATTGATTTTAAATAAAAGCCTTAAGGTCTTTCGTTATCAAAGGGAGAAAACTCAACCTGAACAACCACAAGTCCACCATGTGAGAACAACTTCGACATGCTAGTGAGGGATTATGCCCTATAATAAGCATGGAAGTCTTACAATTCGATCACTAAGGACAAAGGTGAGATTCACATCAACCACTAAGATAATTCAGATCTATGGCTAATGCATGAAAATTTTGATTAAGAAGTGGACGGGGGCCACAAAAGCAGTTTGAATGGGTTGAATTAACCAATTAGAAGTATTCACAAAGATGGTCAAAGTTGACTTAAAGTTCAATTCAAAATGAGTATTATGAAAAGAAAGTTTGAAAATCAAAGGCCTAAGGCCTAGGTTTCTAGTTTTGAAAACAGGTCAAATTGCATAATATTTTCTAGTTCGGGTTAACATGAAGGTGGGATTATAAGGAAACAAAAAGAGGTGGAGATTAGGAACAAAACTTCATTAGGAGTTCCTCTCTTGAGATCATATGTAGATGATCCAAGTAAGTACCATCCTTTGGATTAGGCAACAAGCACAAGGCAAAATCAATAAAGAGGAAACGGAATGCCAATAGATGGACTTATATCCAACTCCTGCACAATAAAATGGAAACAGAATGCCAATAGATGGACTTACTTCCAACTCCTGAATAACACAAAGGAAACAGGATGCCAATAGATGGGCTTACTCCCGACTCCAAACAGATAAGGGAAACAGAATGCCAATAGCTGGACTTACATCTAACTCCTCAAAACAAAATGCGTGAAAAGCAAACACATGAAAGATGCAAATAAGCAAACAAGCAATCAAATATCACACTCTATATACAAACAAGAGGCTCAGACAAATGGTTGGGCTTTAGTCAAGAGGGGTCATATCAACCTTGACAAACAAGCCAAAACTATATGGGTGTTCTGAAGCTCTTAACCACTAACATTGAGAGTTAGGGTGAAGCTGATGAAAGGAAATGAGGATGTGACCTCATGCTCTTAACCCTGGCCTGGGTGAGCTTGTGACAAAAGAAAGTGTGGGGATCCAGAATGAGGGATCCTATTCCACTTGACTGACTCTATACAAAGATTTTGGGTTATGTTCAAGAGCATAAGCACGTAGTGCAAGCATAATGAACGACTCACTGATTAACAGGGGATTGATTGCTAATCCCTTCTATCTGTTAATTGCCTCTTCACTTAAGAGGACTTAACAAGTAACATGCCTCATTTAGAGGTCTTTAGCACAAATGTAAACAATCACAGTCATTGCCTCTTAAGGAGGACTTCAGCCTAATGCCTGCCAAAAAAGTGACAGGACTTCCAGACTACATGGAGAAAAAGAGTGGCTACCTAAGTGGTGTATCAACCACACTCCAAAAGAAAGCTTAAGCCAAATCTAGCAACTAATGTACCTGTACAAAAGCCAAACAGTCAATAGTGTATTCAGACAAATCAAACAGTCAACAATATGACATTTCCAATATGTACACAATGCAAGGTCACAAATGGAAGAACTCAAGGGAGTTCATCACATCAATGGACCTACAACACAACAAGAGTTAGTAATCAAAGCAAATGGCATCTCAAATAATGAGCAAACCAACCATTAGTGCTAGACACCTGAAACACAAACACAATTGGTGAGTACAAACCACTAGTACAAACACTAGGGTCAAAGGCAAGTCAAATGACCAAAACAGAAGTCAATATTTCACATGAAGCACATTCAATCAAACAAGAAGAAGGCCTCAAAAGGAACAAAGCTAATTCAATAAGCCAAGCCATCACATGAACAAGATAAGGCAAAGGCAAGTAATGTGATCAAATTTGGACATCAAACATAGAAAATCCACATTAAAACAGAAATGAATTCAATGAATATGCAAATTTTTATGTAAGCTAAACATGTTATGAACAAGCATCATACCAAAAATTAAATCCAGAAGACAATAAATGGTAAATGAATGGAAATGCACAAGTACAAGGCACAAAATGTTACACCAAATGTCACACAACATGTCCATGTGTCCAAAACAGTGATGATAAATGATAAAAATGCCAAACAAAATCCAAAAGATCAAGTCACGTGTTATGAATAAGCATGTGAAATTTCAAGGCAATTGGATAAACCATGAGCATTTCACAAATCAATTAGCACAACATATCAAATTGGCATCATGTCCAAATAAGCAAGCACAATTGAAAATCCAGCAATGCAAAAATCAGGAAATAAATGCTAAAAAAAACTAGACATTAAAATGAACATGTGACAAAAAAATTTGGATTAATTTGGATTTGTATGCTATTTTTTATGATTTTTGGAATTTGATGAAATAAATGGAAATAATATGAAAATAATGGAAAATGATAATTGAAAGGAAGAATGGAAAGTGCATCAGGAAGGATTCGAATCAAGGCGCTTCAGGTCACAGGCGCGCTCAAGAATTAAATTAATTGGAAATAAAAAATGCATGCGCTGAGAATCGAACCAAGGACTTGAAGGTATAAGGCGCGCTCAATGAAACACAACGTTTCATTAAAAGAGCTGGCAGCCACCACACAGTCAAACGCCATGCAAGCGCGGTCAAAGAAGCGTAAGCCAATGGATATGCCAAGCAGGATCCACGCAAGCGCACACGAGTCACAAACCCTAGCACCTTTTTCAGACGGCGGAGGACGGTGTTTTCCACCGTCTTCTCCGATTTGATCGGCGGAGCTCTTGGACAAATTTTTTCAGAAATTAGCATGATATACATGGATCGAACCGTCTCATAACATAGAACACGAATCTAACAATTATTTGGCCTAATTCTCACTAATACGCACGGATCGAAGAGAAACAGTTTGGACGTCAAAAATTCCAGTCAACATATCTAGCTCAATTCCTAACCATTTCGAATTCTAAAACCATCAGCATATTCAACATCAAAGGATCTATCAATTTATGGCAATGAAAGGCAAAACAAGAGATTCGAATTCCAACCTGTTTGAAGAGCAGTGTGTTATTCTTGCGTATTCAAGGCTCCTCTTGCTCCAGATCTTCTCCTCCAACCTTGATATGAAGTTTGATGCACAAATTACCACTTGAAATGGCTTGGATCTTGCTTAATTTCAAGCTTTCATGTTCATGTTCAAGCTTTGTGTATGCACGATTCTGCACCAAATTCTCCAATCCAATGCTTGATTCCTCCTCAAGAATGCTCAATGAATCAGATTATGCCAGAAAATTCATGAGTTATGTGAAGAATTTTCAAGTTTGAGGTGAGAGAATTTTTGGAGGGAAATGCAATTCTAGAACTAAATTCTGTTTTTTCTGATTTGTGATTAGCATTTGGCTTTTATATCATCCACTAATCATGCTGAAAATGAGATTAAGCTTTGGTTAATGAAAAATTAGGGAAATATAAGGTGCATGGCAAAATTGGTATATACACCTATGCATGGCAAAAGTGCACGTGAACAGTGCCCATGCAAGGTTCAAAATCATCTAAAATCAGCTCATGAACATGATAGGATTGGTATTTGGCTCATGTGATTCACCAAATTTGAATTATGCATTTTCCCTCCAAAATGTACTTGAATGAGCAAGTGGTCATGTGAGCTCTTTTCATGCAATGCAAAGGTAAATTTGGAATCTCTTGGTCACAAAGAGCATTTTGCAAAAAGAGTGGTTCAAATTGGAGTTTTGGATCAAAAGTTATGGCACTTCGAACTTCCATGTACACTTTGCAATCATTTGACCATAACTTCTCAACCGTTCATGAGATGCTGATGATCTTGGACTTTTTGAAAAGAGGAGAGAAAGATATTCAACTTTAATGTTGACCAAAATTTAATTTGAAGCTTCTTTGATGTTGGAAAGTCAAGTTGAATGTGGACCAAAAACTTGCCATTTTTGGAAACTTGAAATTACAGGTCACTTTCCATTTTTGGAAACTTTTGATTTGACTTCAAAATCTTCAAGATAGATGTTTGACATGATGAGTAGGCCTTGTATGAACATGATTAGGATGAATAAATTCCATTCCTCAACTCATAGCCCTCAATTGATTGCATAGTTGATTGTATTGGTCCTCAGATGACCTGAAAATGCCTTGATGAACTTGGGCTTCTGCCACCTGGTAAATTTGATTCAAAATGAAACCCTAGCTCATATAAGCTCTTTAGAATGACCAAATGTTCCTAATCTCAAGGAAATGCCTCATCTTGTGCACATAGGATCCACTTGATATGCTTGACCTGTTGACTGCTTAAGCTGCAAGTAACAAAGGTTAATGACAATATTTTTGGTGCATTTGGTTAGCAAACAAATGAGAAAAGCAATGATATACAATGCAAACATGCTTGGTGATCAAGAATCACTCATAAAAGATCCCAACCACAGGTAAAGGAAGCAAAGATGCTCATTGATCCTTGAGGCTTATGCAATGCAATGCTATGATGCCATGAGGGATCTTAGGGTAAAAAATTGGGGTCTTACAGATGCCCCTATTTAAGATCATTCTAGCCGGAGAAGTGAAGGTTAAAATCTTCGTCTCGACGAGATAGAATATGCTTAAATAATAACAAAGAGACAAATTTTGGTCCCTAAGAGACCTCATGATGCAGATGTATGCATGTAAAAACAAACAACTTTGTGGGGATATGCGTCCACAAAGAAGAAAAGAAAATCGGAGAAAAGACAATTCATCGAAGTAATACACTCACTAGGAATAGAGACTCTTACGGGGACTCTTAAGGGGATAAGAAGAAGAAAAAGCGTGAACAGATCACGACTCAAAACTGGAGACTTTACCGGAGGATAAAGAAAAAATGCGTGAGCAGGTTACGACTTGAAACTAGGAAAGAATTCCCATGGAAATAAATCCAATGGAAAGACTCAAGCGGAGGAAAACTTCGGATAAAAATTTGGATTCGGGATGGGGAAAGATCTGAACAAGATATCCCTGTCGGGAACATGCATGTATTGGGGAAAACGCCAATACAGCAACAACTATCCACGAAGGACCTCACCGGGGATTGTCTAGAAAAGACTCTCCTGGGGAAGCAAAAAAGGTGAGGTGTTACCGGTTGGGGTAACAAGCTCGGGAAGAATGAATATCTAAGACCGGTGTACGGGTGAAAGATATCAATCAACCAAAAACATCTGAGGAAAACCTGAAAAAGGTATATTTCGACTCAGGAAAACCTGGCTCCGCAGGGGACCAAGGTCAAAATAGGGAGCAGACAGGAAGGAACACCAAGGATACCGGGTTGTAGGCATGTAAAAGGTGACCGACCAAGGCGTGAATTGGTGTGTGTTCCAAAACACTCATGATCCTGAAGAGAGCTGGAAAAGCAATCCTGTTTATAGGATGGACATTCGATTCCGCAAGGAAATACGAATCTTACTCAGTTGGGGAAACAAACAGAGATTTCGACCAAAGAGTGCATGAGATATATTATCTATAGCCGTCAAAACGTAGATAATATACTTGCAAGGAAGATTATCCATATCCGGGTTGTAGGTTGTTAAAGGATAAATCAACCGAAAAGAGAAACAATCGTTACCAGCAACAAAAGGGTAGACGAGAGATGACTCACTGGGGATAAATTGCGCAAACAAGGTAATTATCCAAACAAATGGGGTGGAATGAATATTCGATTCCGCAAAGGGACAATGAATCTTACTCGACTGGGGAAACATGAAAGGCTTCGACCTAAGAGTGCATGAGATGTATTATCTATAGCCGTCAAAACGTAGATAATACACTCGCATGGAAGATTATCCATAACCGGGTTGTAGGTTGTTAAAGGATAGATCAACCGAAATCGTGAATTGGTGTGTGTTCCAAAACACTCATCATCCTGGAAGAGAGCGAAAGCAAACTTGTTAAAGAATGGATATTCGATTCAGCAAGAAAATACGAATATTACTCAACTGGGGAAGGACAAGACTTCGACTGAAGAGCGCATGAGGTATATTATCTATAGCCGTCTAAACGTAGATAATACACTCGCAAGGAAGATTATCCATAACCGGGTTGTAGGTTGTTAAAGGATAAATCAACCGAAACGAAAGGTATCGGGATACCAGACTAGGTATGCAATGATGACCAATCAAAAGGGACAACAAACATTACCGGCAAACGGTGAATGAAAGAGGACCCGTTGAGGGTAAAATTGCTTACTCAGAGCAATTATCCACAAGGAAGGGGAAGACCCGCTGGGGATAAAGTTGCTTAATCAAAGCAAATATCCATAAGGGGAAAGGAATATCAATACCGAAAACTGGATAATGATAACCGCAAAGAGGGGATTACATCTACTGGTTAGTGAGTAGAAAACCACGGAAAAGTAACCGTCATCGACTAGGATGAGCACAAGGGTTAACTCTGCAAAGGGGAGAAAATAGGGTTTACATCTACCGGTTAGTAGGTAGAAGACCACAAAAAGATCTGCTGAGAAATAAGGCGAGAAAATAGGATTTACAACTACCGGTTAGTAGGTAGAAGACCACAGACTCCACTGGGGATAAGGTGAATGATTGCCGGCTACTAAGCAATTAATCATCTATACCTCGAGGAAGCACAAACTCCGATGGGGAGACAAAAAATTGTAGGATTTACAACTATCGGTTAGTAAGTAGAAGACCAAAAAATCCGCCATCAACCAGAATGAACCACAAAGGTCACCTCTGCTAGGACTTACAACTACCAGTTAGTAGGTAGAAGGCCACAAATTCCACTGAGGATAAGATGAATGAGTGCCGGTTAGTGAGCAACTATTCATTTATACCACAGGGAAGCACAAGAGACAGCCACAAGGAAGCCCATTTAGGATCGATCAAAAAGGCAAACTGAATCAAGACTCGTCCTAATGAGGAAATAACTCAATAGGGAAACCCATCCCAATATATGTGTTGGGAGGGAACGGAAACAACCGTCATCCACGAGGATATAACTCGGTGGGGAATGCAGAAGGAAAGGATAGACACTTTCTACTTAAGGGGCTGACTCTATATGGAGAGATCAGGCACACCAACATCTGCTTGGGGAGATCTACTAGAGAGATCTATATCACCAATTAGCAGGAGACAACAATCAAAAGATATATGGAAAAAGATGCAACATGAATATCTGAATGTTATGATTATGCGTATATGCATGATTTATGTATGATGAATGCTGACAAACAGACACGTCTAACACACATAGGTTCAGGAATCAACCACCCGGTACTACCCTTCAGGAGGGAAGGCCAAAGTCACCAGAGAGCAAAAGGAATCTGCGGGAGACTGGGATATCAGGGGACAACAACATCCTTGTACGGGAGGAAGGCCACAAGAGACTTCCGGAGGGATCATCAGTCACAACCGGAGAAAATAGTTCAATGTACAGGCAGAAACCGCCTCAACAGCAACTCACGATGGGGATCAGAGATACCAGGAAGCAACCCAATCTCTGATGGGGATAGATCGGCATAGATAAAGTTCGTCATGCCAACAACTCCGCTGGGGATCTATCCGAGGAAATGACGGAGTACTGGGATATCAATCCACCAAATACCGAATCTTCCAAAGGAAATCACACCTGACGAGGAGAAGAGAATGCTGCTCTGCTGGAGAGAGATGAAGATTAAAGTCTTCAACAAACACTCTGCTTGGGGACTGACCCACGATGGTGTTCAAACAACACTTTACTGGGGATGAACCACAATAGGGCTCAAACAACACTCTACTGGGGATGAACCACAATAGGGGCTAATAAGGGCTTGGAGGAAGAATGTTGTACTACCGGGGAAATGAAGATGAACAACTTCAACCAACACTGCAATGGGCAACCTCGCTGGGGAGAAACCATAAACGGTTCTACAGAAAAAGATACAGATATATCCGAGATATGAACAAATGTCTTACCCTGTTTGGAATCATACCACCCTTGGGAGAGCACTGCGGATCTCCTAAGTATCTTTTATCATCGTGAATGTTCACTTTGTTTAAAACAATTTGTGAAAGATTTGTTTATTTTTGAAAACAATGATATTTTATCAATTAAAACATGCAAACATTTGTTGAATAGAAACAAATAAGAGTGCAAATAATTGGATAAAAGCTCAAATTTATTTGATGGAATGGTAGTCTGCAAATGGCAAGACTCCATAGATCTGTACAAGTTTGAAATTGGTGATATATATTGGAAAAGGGCTACATTGAACATAATGACCATTTCTCCACCAATTCCGAGTTCGATGTATTCGAAGCTTCAGTTGACGACGAATCAAGAATTTCTGACGGATGACAGATGTAGAACACAGTCTTGTCAGGATGCAGTTACTTGCCCAATCCTAAATTTTTTACCTAAATTGCCCCAGGGTGAGGTACTCAATCTAGCGGGATGCAAATTCATTTTTCCGATGTCTCTAATTTTTGCCTGGATCGCCCTTTCGGGTTTTCAATCCACCGAGACGCTCATTTTTGCCTAAGTCGCCCTTTCGGGTTTTCAACTTAGCGAGCTATTCTGTTTTTATTTTAGGCGAAGTATTTCTTGACTGCATCTGAATTCACAGGACGAGAGAAATCCTCCCCATCCATTGTTGTAAGTGTCAAAACACCGCATGAAAAGGCTCTCTTGACAACATATGGACCTTCATAGTTTGGAGTCCACTTGCCCCTAGAATCGGGCGCGAAAGACAAGACTTTCTTGAGCATAAGGTCACCTTCTCGGAACACGCGAGGCTTGACCTTCTTATCGAATGCTTTCTTCATCCTCTGTTGATATATCTGACCATGACACATGGCAGTCAATCTTTTCTCTTCAATCAGATTCAGTTGGTCGTAACGACTCTGAATCCATTCAGCATCAGTCAACTTGGCTTCCATCAAGACTCTCATTGATGGGATCTCCACCTCTACTGGGAGTACAGCCTCCATGCCGTAAACAAGAGAAAAAGGGGTTGCCCCTGTTGAAGTGCGAATAGATGTACGATATCCATGCAAAGAAAATGGCAGCATCTCATGCCAATCTTTGTACGTAACTGTCATCTTCTAGATAATCTTCTTGATATTCTTGTTAGCAGCTTCAACAACCCCATTCATCTTGGGTCTGTAAGGAGAAGAATTATGGTGTGCAATCTTGAACTCACTGTACAGCTCTTCCATCATTTTGTTGTTCAAGTTAGATCCATTATCAGTAATGATCTTATCAGGCACACCATAACGGCATATAAGCTGATTCTTGACAAACTTCACGACCACCTGCCTGGTCACATTTGCATATGATGCGGCTTCCACCCATTTGGTGAAATAATCAATTGCCACGAGAATAAACCTGTGACCGTTGGACGCTTTCAGTTCAATCATGCCAATCATGTCAATTCCCCACATAGAGAAAGGCCATGGTGATGAAATCACATTCAGAAGTGTCGGAGGAATATGAATCTTATCCGCGTAAATCTGACACTTGTGGCATTTCTTCACGTATTTGCAGCAGTCAGACTCCATTGTCAGCCAATAGTAGCATGCTCTCAACATCTTCCTAGCCATGGCATGTCCATTGGAATGAGTACCAAATGAACCTTCATGGACCTCAGTCATTAACAGGTCTGCTTCGTGTCTATCCACGCATCTAAGCAGGACCATGTCAAAATTTCTCTTGTACAACACTTCGCCATTGAGGTAGAAACTGCCTGACAATCTCCTCAAAGTTTTCCTATCTTTCACAGATGCCCCAGGCGAGTATATCTGGCTCTGAAGGAAACACTTGATGTCGTAATACCATGGCCTATCATCTTTTGCTTCTTCAACTGCAAATACATGGGCTGGTCTGTCCAAGCGCATTACAGTGATATTGGGAACTTCATTCCAATATTTGACCATAATAATCGAGGCAAGCGTAGCAAGAGCATCTGCCATCTAATTATCATCTCGAGGAATATGATGGTGTAACACCCCAAAATTTGCCCTCCTCATTCATGCATTCATTTAGCATTTCATATTGCATTTCATCATGTCAATCAGAATTAGATCCAAGAAACTTTATTTAAAAAAAAATAAATAATAATAATAATAAATAAATAAAATATAATAGAAAAAACTTGGACTTGGACCTCTCTCATTTGAGCCCATAAAGCCATGAAAATCAGGTTATAAAAGAGGGAGATCAGACAGAAAAAGGAAGAGAAGCAAAATACTCTGAGGTTTCCTTGAAACAAAACCCTTGACAAAACCTGGAGAGAAACCTGACAGAGAACTCAGAGCAACCCCCAGGCAGCTCTGAAAAATTCAATCTGAATCACACACTTTCATCTCAAGCAAACCCTGACATTGGTTTGCAAACCCAGTCGTGCCATTTGATTTCAACCGGTCTCTCCCATCAGGTTTGCCTCATTCCCATAATTTTATTCTCTTAATTTGGATCATCTGAATGTATGAGGTGTGATGGATGAATTTCATTATGTTTTTGCCCACGGGTTTAATTATGCATGAATGGGTGAAACCTATGCCTTGAATGTTTAATCACATGATTTCTGAAATGTATGCCACAGGGTTTGAGGTTTCTGAAACCATATTGTTATCCATGAAAAAAATGCTTATCGTGTTTCACTAACCCTTTTGTTGAGTTTTTGTGAGGGCTCACAGACTCTTGCAGAGATGGTTTGCGTGGTTTTCCCACTTTATTTGTGGGATACCCCCTGGAGGTTCATTCCGATTACCTGTACTGACTCACCTTTCTGTGATGGCATTAGCTTGGGAGATCCCTGGGTTTCTTACTCCTTTAATTGCTGTTACTTTGGATCTTCATCCGTGTGGTACTTTTACCTCTTTTCCGCATTTTATCGCTTTCTTAGCTGGAAGACCTCGATAGGAGGCATTTGTTTTCTTTTTTTTATTTACTTCTGAGCCCCTAGTTGGCACATTTACTTTATACATGTTTGTTTTGTATGTGTTCGTATCCCTGCAGGTGTAGCGGTGTATTCGTCGCTATATGATTTATTGATTAAACCATAAGCAAAGCATACAATGAATCGAGTCGCCACCGCACTTTTATTTATCCTAAGGACTGGTTAAAAAGCGAACAAAAACCTAAGAAGTTTTACACGTAGAAAACTAATGAAAAAGATCAGAGAATCTGGGTAAGGGGTAAATTACGCAATGGGAAGGTGTTAGGCACCCAAAACGTCCTAGGTACTCCTAGGGAGCCCTTTTCACACTTGTTGTAAAAAAATGTTTATTTGGTTTTGACATATTGTGCAAACATGAATGGGATGATGAGAAAAGAATGTACAAGTTAGTTATTTTTGTGTTCGAACGGATGAACCCGTTGTCTACGTACCTTCCATCAAAGGTAAGGATGAAAACGCCGTAGTTCGGCTAAAAGATTTCCAAAAATTAGTGAGTTCAATTTTAAAACACAAGCACTAAGGCTTTTCATTACCAATGGAAGAAAACTCAACCTGAATCAACAATCCACCATGCGAGGACGACTTCAACAAACTAGTGAGGGGTTAACCCTATAATAAGTATGGAAGACTTACAATCAACTCACTAAGGATAAGGTAAGATTTACATCAACCACTATGGTAATTAAAACCTAAGGCTAATGCATGAAAACATATTAACAACGGACAAAGCCAAAACAATTGAATGGGTGAAGTTAATTGATTATGATTATTCACAAAATATGGTCAAGGTATGATTAAGATTGATTCAAAGAAGAGTTATGAAAAGTGAAGTTTGAAAAGTCAAGGACTTAAGGTCCAAGTTTCTAATTTGAAAAGACATGAAGATGTTTGCACAACAAGTCAAAGTTTTTGAAAGCAAAGTGTGAAAAGGAATTTTGAAACAAAAGGGTGAAGATGGAATGTAAAACTTCTTAGAAAGGTTCACCTCTTGAAATCATATAGAACATGATTCAAGTGTGTCCTTAGGAATGAGGCAACAAAGCAAGTAAAAATAAAGCAAGGTGATACCGGATGCCATCAATGGTCTTATACCAATCTCACAAACAAAAGCGGATATCGGACACCAATAAATGGGTTTACACCAACCTCCTAAAACAAAACAATGATACCGGAAGCCATCAATGGACTTATACCAATCTCACAAAGCAAAAGCGGATATCGGATACCAATAAATGGGTTTACACCAATCTCCTAAGGTAAAACAAAACTTGGATGTCAGATGCCAATCTATCTGGACTTCTACCAACCTCCAAAGGATGATCATAGGAATACAAATGCTAACAACATGGACTTATAATTGTATCCTCACATACAACAAACAAACAATGCACTAAGCAATGGACATGAGTGACCAAGTGAAATGGTCTTACACTCTATCCCTTCCAAATCATAGGAACAATGGCCAAAGAACATGGTCTTACAATTGTCCTCAATGGGTAAACCAAACATGGATCACAAAGATATGCAATGATGATCATGCAATAATGAACAATCAATGATGATAAGTGCACAAAGGCAAGCAAACATGTACATATGAAGCAATCAATCAAACAAACATTTAGCACTCACTATAACCAAACAATTAGGCTCAATCAAAGGGTTAGACTTAAAAAGTCAATTGGAATAGGGTAAATGGTGCTCTTAACCTTGACATTGAGAGCCAAGGTGAAGTAGATGAAAGGATATGAGGGGTGTGCCTCATTACTCTTATCCCTGGTCAGGGAGAGCATTGAATATCAGAAAGTGTGGGAGTTCAGAAAGATGGAACTCTCTCCACAAGTTAGAGACTCGATAGATCTTGGGCTTTTACTCACTATGCATCAACACATGTGGTGTGAGCAAGGTGAGTGACTCACAGAATAGTAAGAGATAGACTACATATCTCTTTTGTCTACCAATCGCCTCACATGAGGTCTTTACCTGCTTGGGTACAAAGTTAAACAATCACAAACATCGCCTCTTAAGGAGGACTTCAGACAGTTGCCTGGCTAAATAACAAGCCAGGTCTTCCAGACTACATGGAGACAAGAGAGTCTACCTCAATGCTTAAGCAAAGCAAAGCAATAGCAAGTTCTCAAAGGAACTAAAGCGACTATGGTACCTGAAATCAATCAAATATAATCAGTATCCCAATCACAAAGTCAAAACAGACAAGTTAAGAACCAACAGTTAACACAATTATTCACATGTGCAAAGCAAAAACTCAAAGCAAATGAGTTAGCATCCTACAAAACAAACCAAGTTAGTTCATTACAATCAATTAAATCAAACTCAATCAACTTGAATTAAATTCCTTAAAGCATTTGCTTCTTTAACCTGAAAAAAACAACTCAAATGTGAGAAGTAAGACCACTAGGACAAGCCTAGGGTCAAAAGGAAGTAAAAAATTCAAAACAGCAAGTGAAAATTGATCAAAATCAAGATTTATCCAACAATAATAGAATCCAATTGGTCTCACATCAAAACTATGCACCAATTACATTTCATAAGCTAAACATGTCAAACTATGCATTTTCGAATCACATTGGAGCTAACAGAATGATCACACTCAAACCAATATCAAAATAGCTCAATAAATTCCCAGAAAATTCAAGCCTAAACAAGACACATTCAATAAACAACATATCAAATTTCATGCTATTTGGACCAGAGGAAGTATGTCAATGAAAATCATAAAGTCAACACAAGTTCATACAAGCTCATACATGGCATCAAATTGAGTATCAACTTCAATCAAGTGTAAAACAGAAATGACATAAGATAAATGAGTCACTCCAAAGCCAAAATGAAGTTAAACATTTTAAGACTAAATCCACAAAATTTCAGCTTCATATGATAAGGCATGAAAATTTCACAAGCTATGTAAGATGATCACTCAAGAAAATCCCAAAAATGACTAAACAGCAAATAAAATCCCAATCAAATAGGAAATGCATCAACAAATCCTACAAAAAATCATGTTCAAACTAGACATACAGATGTAATCACATGCAAAATTCCAGAGTAATTGGCATAACCTAAGCATGGAAACAAAATTCAAGAAGTTAAACAAAAATTAGCATGCCACATTTATAACACTCAACTTGATCTCATCATATCTCTTAAACCAGAAACTCAAAAATAGCAAACTAGATACCAAAATCACCAGGAGTGAGTCACGAATATGCATGTAAAATTTCAAGCATTTTGGATAAGGCATCATTATTTTATGAATGAAATGGCAAAACATATACACAAAGCATACTTGATCAAAGTCTCTAGACAAAATTAAAAATCAATCAGGCACAACATTTGTTATCATACCTAAAAAAAACTAGAGAGAATTTGGAGATGAATGCAAAAATCCTCACTCAATTTGGATCATCCATGAATATTCTATGATTTTTTGAAATTGAATCACAAAATGAAATAAACATTTAACCATTTAAAATGAATTTTGATGCTGAGTGGAAAAC
Organism: Lathyrus oleraceus; assembly: GCF_024323335.1. Lineage (NCBI taxonomy): Eukaryota > Viridiplantae > Streptophyta > Magnoliopsida > Fabales > Fabaceae > Lathyrus > Lathyrus oleraceus. Next base: position 175,943,491 of record NC_066579.1, read on the forward strand.
TGGTAATTACTGAGCGCTAGCGTTGAAACGCAGCGTTTCATTAAACGCCATGGCGCGCTCTGATTGGTTGGAGACCGCGGGAAACACGAATTCAAACGAAAGCCAGGCGAAAACGGATCAAACACGAAAACTGGACGTGTTCTTCAGCTTGTTCATCGTGTTCATCAATCACATGAACAAATTTTCAAAAAACTAACATGCCATATACCAATCAAACCGCCTCGTCATGTAGAACACTAAAACAGCAAGCATTTCAATTAATTTCACTCATGCTAACGAGTTCGAGCCAAAACAGTTTTGCATTCAAATGTTCAAATCAAGGTATCTTCACCAATACTCAATGATTTAGCACGATTCTAATTGCAGTCTATTCTACGTTGTGAGATCTACAAAAGCCATATCGCAATTTCAAGCATGGTGAGAATTGAGATCTGACCTTATGAATGATGCAGTTCGTGATTTGGTCGCTTCCAGCCTTGAAATCGTGAAACAGATGTGTATTGAGGTATGGATAAGGATTTGGAATCAAGATTTCAGCTCGAAGCAGCTTGAACTCGTGGCAATCGTCAACTGTTATGTGCAAGATTCAAATGCCATAGCCATAATTCTTCAAGATTCCTCTACTGTGAGCTTCAACAGAAGTTTTCTTCCACCTACAATTGATGATTCACGAAAGAAAAAGCAGACAAAAGGAAGAATTCTTGACGAATGATGAAAAAAAGTGTGAGTGAAAAATTGTGAGAATTGAGAGAATTTGTGAATTTTGTGAGTTTGATCTGAAATTGTGAATCTGGATCCAGAATTTCTGTTATGGTTAGGCTCTTATAGTCTTGCTAATCACACTCCTTAATCATGCTTAGGCAAAATGGAAGGATTAGTGAATGAAGCTCATTATGTCATTTGGCCAAATTTCCCTTTTGCACTTGGAACCAATGGAACAGTGATTTTTCTTTAGCAGCACATCACAAATCATGTTTAGAAGTGAATAGCATTGGCTTGGAGTGAAAATCCCTTGTATTTTTGAAAATCACCTTCTTTCCCGCCTAATTTCTAAATGGTTCACTTGAAAAATGACCTTTTTATGTGAAGGTTTTTGATGAAATGTGATGATGGATTTGGATAGTACACATCAAATGTGGTTTGCTCAAAAAAGAATCAACCAATTTGGCCTTTCCATTCAAAAGTTATGGCATTTTGAATTTCAACTTTTTCTGAAAATGATTTGATCATAACTTGCCAACCATAAATGGGAAATGAGTGTTCTTGGACTTTTTGGAAAGGCAAGAGCAAGATCTTCAACTTTCATGTTGGACAAATTTTGATTTGAAGCTTGCTTGGACATGTAATTTTGAGGAGAAGAACTTTCCATTTTTGGCAGGTGAAAATTACAGGTCATTACTATTTTGGGAAACTTTTTGTCTGACCTCAAATCCTTCACTGTGGATGTTTGAAATTTTATATGAGGCTTGTATGGACATGAATAAGACCTTTCCAACCATCTCACACCTTCCAATCCCTGATTAAATGCACAATTGACCATAGTTGACTTTGCTAGGGTTTTGGTTGACTGAGCCATGCTTTGATGAACTTCAAGCCTTTTTCTCTTGGGATCTTGATACCAAATGATATCACAACTCATATGAACTCTTGATGAATGATCATGGTGCCCAAATTCATCAAGAATGGCCACCATCCATTGCTCAATGAATGATTTGACTGTTTTGACCTAGTTTACTTCATCTGCAAGTAACAAGATTAGATGACAATATTTTTGTACTTTTGGTTAGTAAACAAATGAAAAGCAATGATATACAAATGCTAAACATGTTTGGTGATCAAGAATCACACTCAAAAGATGCCCACCCACTAGGAGGCAAGCAAAGGTGCACAATGATCCTTGAGGCAATGATATGATATGATATGATGCCATGAGGGATCTTAGGGCAAAATTTGGGGTCTTACAGCAGGTAGCGCGGTTCCTTCGTCAAGGACTGCCTTTTTGCCTTTGAGCATCCCAAACCCTAAAACCCAAAGCAACACGTTTACTCCTTCTACTACAGGTGAGTAAGTCTCCAAAGGTCGAGCATCCGGTAGATTGCGTAGTAACGTCGTTCGTCCAAAACCCACTCCATAACCCCGTAGTTAGCCGAACTACGGCTTGCTCTGATTCTCATTCCAGATGAGATACGTAGGCATAAGACGCGATGTCTTAGCGAGCACACATCCCCCCAACCCATAGGTCAGCCGAGCTACGAAGACTCTGATTCTCATATTCAGATGAGATACGTATGCAGTGGATGCGACATCCGCGCGAGTCATTTTCATTTAACCCGTTTTTTTTTTGGTAAACAGCACAAGATAAACTCACACCCTTTAGACAAGAACTACAAAAGTGGATCCCGTAGAGTACTACGGATGCGTAGGGGTGCTAATACCTTCCCTTCACATAACCGACTCCCGAACCCAAGATTTGGTTGCGAGACCTTGTCTTTTCCTTTCCTCTTTTCAGGTTTACTTCGAGCGTTTCCTTTCCCTTCTTTGGGATAAATAACGCACAGTGGCGACTCTTCTGTCATTTTCTTTTGCCGGTTGTCTTTTTTTGCACACTGTATTTTTCAGGTTGCTACAGCTGGAGACTCTACTAGGGACACTAAGAAGTTGACCTCTTGCTGGTCCATCTTCCCTAAGCGAGTCCCTCATAGCTTGTGTGATTTCTTGTTTGTTGGGTGTTCATGCTTTTGTACCTTTATTTGCTTACCTGCTTGCATGCATCTGTTGTATCTGTTGGAGCTGTTTGTTTGTTTGTTGGGATGGGGTGTTCTATGAGAGATAAGCCCATTACCCAGGCTTGAGTGTACACACAGGTTTTAGAGTGGATAATCATGAGGCTTGCGTGGCGTGTTGCTACGTTAAGTCGTTCGTGAAGAACCACACCCAGACGAGGTTTCTTTCGGATATATTATGTCTTACGGTTGTTCCGTAACGGCAGGACGTTCCTCTAGAAATCGTCGACTCTGGTGACCATTTCCCGAGAACTCAGTCGAGTCCTCTCCTCCGAGATGTGATTATGTTAGCTCTGGTGGGCGCATTCTCGTTGCTCAATCCGAGGATCCCGAGACTGGGAACTTGCTATTAGGATGTCCTGTTGAGGGGAGTCAATGGAGGTCTTTTATCCCGTAATAATGCTAAACCTTCAGTGGTAAACGTATTATTCACGACTGAAGGGCTGAAGCTGACGAACTTCTATTCTCAGAACCTACCAGTGAGGGGCGGGCTAAATTCAGGAAACCTTAACCTCCAACCAACCCGGTTTTCTGGAGCAGAGTTTTGGTCTTGTATTATATTCCTAAGTGAATTTCTCTCCAGGCAGTGCAACTTGACAGATGTTCAAGCGGATCCATCAATTCTGATTGACATGCCTTTGCATTGCATAACATCATCTGCATATTTGCATCCAACATCTCATGCTTATTCATTTGCAGGGTATTCCCTTTCAAAACGGGGGTGCCTTAAAACTGAATAAGCAGTGCATCGCATACCATGCATATTAACCCTTGTCTGTTTTGCAGGTGTCACCGCAGTGTCTAATGTTTGTTCCCTGTATGTGGCAGTTATTGGTCCCAAGCGAGTCCACAGGTACCCGACAAAGGAAAATCGTCCACAGTTAGCGATGGACCAAGTACAGAAAGAGCTGGCTGATATGCGTGAAAGGATGGATCAGTTCATGACATTGATGACTGGTATGGCAGAAGGCCAGGAAAAGCTGACGGAATTGGTTGAGCAACCGAGACCCGATCCGGAGGTGGAGATACCAAATGCTGAGGGAAACCCTGGTAACCCTGGGAACGCTGATAACCCTGTGAACACTGGTAACGCAGGTAACACAAATGCTGATTGAAACCCGGGTAATGTTGGCAACACAGGGAATGTTGGAAATGGTATTGGCGGAAGGTACAATGTGAATCAAGGAATTCGGATTAACGGGCGCCCCGTTACTGAAGATTATCAGTATGATCAATTTTCTTTGCACGACGAGGCCCTCGAGACCACTCGCCGTATGGATGAGCTTGCTGAGAAGCTCAAATCTTTGGAGTCTCAAAATTCCTTAGGCTTTGATGTCACAAATCTTGGTCTGGTTCAGGGAGTAAGGATTCCTCACAAGTTCAAACCCCCTACTTTTGAGAAATACAACGGGGCTTCTTGCCCACACACTCATCTCCAATCTTATCTGGGAAGGTTGGGAGCTCACACGGAAGATGAAAAGCTGTGGATGTACTATTTTGAAGACAGTCTAACTGGAGCTTCTCGTGAATGGTATTCTCATTTGTCTCGTACTACCATCAAGAGCTGGAAAGACTTGGCAGAGGCTTTTGTCAAGCAATATCAATACAACTTGGACATGGCTCCAAATCGGACCTTGTTGCAAGGTATGTCTCAGACTGCCAAGGAAACCTTTAGAGAGTATGCTCAACGTTGGAGACAGATTGATGCGTCCGTCCAACCCCCTATGTCTGAAAGGGAGATGGCGGACATGTTCATGAACACTCTTCAAGGCAATTATATTGAGAGATTGGCTACTTGCCCGTCAATCAGCTTTGCAGAGATAGTAATTGTTGGAGAAAGAATCGAGAGTCTGTTGAAGATGGGCCAAATTCAAGACAATAGTGCTTCCAACTCATCAGGTCCCAAGAGACCGTTTGCTGGTAACGGTCAGCGAAGAAAAGAAGGCGAGGCAAGCGTTGTGTATGCCGGCAGAGGCAGGGGTAGAGGACGCCCTAATTATTATCAAGATCAAGTGGCCGCAGTCACTATTCCAACACCTATTCCTCAACCGCAATATCATCCGCAACAACAACCCAGGTACAACAATCAACAACAAGGAGGTAATCCGGGTCAACAGAGACACTATCAACAACGTCCAAGGCAGACGGACCGGGTCATCGAGCCAATCCCAATGCCTTATTCAGTATTACTTCCCAAGCTGATTGACATGAATCTGGTTACGTTGAGAACTCTGGCCCCACCAATCGATCCCAATAATTTGCCTAGAGGTTATGATGTCAACGCCAGATGTGCTTTTCACTCCAACACACCTGGCCATACTACAGATAATTGCAAGGCTCTCCAGTTAAAGGTACAAGATTTGAGAGATGCCCAGGCTATCAATTTTGCTCCGATGCCTAATGTTATCCAGAACCCGATGCCGGCTCACGGCGGGCAGAGGATTAATGTTGTTGATAGAGGGGAAACTTTGAATTTGGTTTCTGATGTGACTAAGGTGAAGACTTCGCTATCGGTGGTTAAAGATCGACTTCTGAAAGGACAGATTTTCCCGGGCTGTGGGGAAGAATGCAGAAATTGTCAAGCTGCCGAAAACGGATGTGACAGTTTGAGAAGGGGTATTCAGCAACTGATAGATGAAGGTTGTCTTCAGTTCGATCGGGCCCGTCCAGTGAAGAATGATGTATCGACGGTGACGTTTTATTTCACTCCTGAAGAAATATATGTTCCCGAGAGACTAGCTCCGACAACAATATATTTCCCAGAAAGTACAGAACCAGCAGCGGTGAACATCGAAAGTTCAGTACCAGTTGCAATTTACTCTGACAGCCCTCAACCGACTTTGGTTGGTCCGATCACCATCACAATACCAGGACCCGTTCCGTATGAGAAAGACAGTGCTATCCCGTGGCACTATGGGGTTGATATCTACTGCCAGGGGCAGAAAGTTAACGAATAAGACATTGACATTGGTAGCTCCGCTGTAGACAATGTTGGAGGGGTTGGTGGCTTCACTCGCAGTGGACGCCTATTTGCACCATCAACATTACGCGCGAATACTGAAGCCGAGGCAGCTGCCAAGGCTAAAGGGAAACAGATGGCCGCCGAAGAGGTTACTACTGAGGAAGATCCTCCTAAGACCGCATTCGAGAAGGAAGTGGATGAGTTTATGAGGATTATCAAGAAAAGTGACTACAAGGTAGTCGACCAGCTAAATCAGACACCCTCAAAGATCTCCATTCTCTCACTATTGGTGTGCTCTGAGGCGCACAGAGCAGCCTTGTTGAAAGTACTGAATATGGCTTATGTTCCACCAGAGATAACTGTTAACCAGCTGGAGTCGGTAGTTTCCAATGTAAACGCTAGCCGGGGGCTAGGTTTCACCGATAATGACCTGACATCTGAGGGCAGGAATCACAACAAAGCCTTGCATATCACAATGGAGTGCAAATGGGTGATGCTTTCCCATGTTTTGGTTGATACATGCTCTTCTCTGAATGTTCTTCCAAAGAAATCCTTAATGAAGTTGGATTGCGATGACACCATCCTGAGGCCAAGTAACTTAGTTGTGAGGGCTTTTGATGGCTCTAAGAGAGCTGTCTTTGGCGAAATTTAGTTGCCAGTTAAGATTGGACCGCAGGTGTTCAAGAGCACCTTTTATGTGATGGATATCCAGCCTTCCTACAGCTGTCTGCTAGGTCGGCCTTGGATTCATGTTGCCGGTGCTGTTACTTCTACCCTCCACCAGAAGCTCAAATATGAACTAGAAGGTCAGGTCGTCACTGTCTGTGGTGAAGAGGATATTTTTGTTAGCCACCTGTCTACATTTAAGTATGTAGAGATGGACGGCGAGATGCACGAGATGATGTGTCAGGGCTTCGAAGCCATAAACATCAATGAGGTCGCGCCCGAAGCTGTCTTTTCACCTGAGTTTGAGAAGGTCGGGACTTCTATCTCTTCATACAAGCAAGCTGTCGAAGTGGTTAAAGCTGGTAATGCCCAAGGCTGGGGAAAATTTGTGGAGCCAATCATCAAAGAAGACAAGTTTGGATTGGGGTATGCTCCGGGATCTCAGAAGAATGAAACCGGTACTCTCTCCAGCGGGGGTTTGGTTTCTCCCCACATCGTCAATGCTGCAGATGAAGACAAGGCTGACGGCGACTGTGACTTAGATAGCTGGATTCGCCCGTGTGTCCCGGGAGAAAAGCTCGACAATTGGTCGTCTGAAAAAACCGTCCGGGTTACTCTACTGAAAGAGTGATTTTTATTGTTTTCCTTTATTACATGCATAATAAAGTCTTACACTTTGCCCAAGGTGTAACGGCTCATTTGTAGGGCCATCCATTTAGTTACATTTCGCAATTATTTTTATCATCAATAAAGGACGGCTTTTGCAAACAATTTTGTGTTCTCTTTCTTTCAGTTTTTTTTACTTTTACAAAAAAAAATGGCAATGTTTCTTTTTTCGTTTTTTCTTTCTTTTCACAAAAAAATCTCTCATTCTAAGGTAAAGCATGATCCTCCATCATGCAGAGCGGACCATCCGGATCTCACTACTAACGACACTGCTATGGCCAAGTATGACTTCGACAATCCTATCTATTAAGCCGAAGAAGGGGTTGAGGAAGATTGTGAATTGCCTGAAGGGTTAGCCAGATTGTTGAAACAGGAGGACCGAGCTATTACACCTTATCAGGAGGTGATTGAGACCGTCAACATCGGTACCGCAGACGACAAGAAAGAGATCAAGATCGGGGCAAGTCTACAGGCCGAGAGGAAAGACCGTTGATCATGTACTTGACTGTGTTAGAAAGGTCAATGGGTTGTGTGCTTGGTCAGCATGACGAGTCAGGTCGAAAAGAGCATGCAATATACTACCTTAGCAAAAGTTTACCGACTGTGAACAAAGATACTCATTGCTCGAGAAAACTTGCCGCGCTTTGGCATGGGCTGCTCGCTGACTAAGACAGTATATGTTGACTCACATGACTCTATTGATATCAAAAATGGATCCAGTCAAGTATATTTTTGAAAAGCCAGCACTTACCGGAAAGGTTACTAGGTGACAAATGATACTGACAGAGTATGACATCCAATACACTTCACAAAAAGCCATCAAGGGAAGTGTCTTGTCAGACTATCTTGCAGAGCAACCGATTTATGATTACCAACCTATGAGGTTTGACTTTCCTGATGAGGACATCATGTTTCTCAAATCGAAAGATTGAGAGGAACCACTCCCGGAGGAGGGGCCTGACCCTGAATCCAAATGGGTTATGATGTTTGATGGGGCGGTCCACGTCAATGGTCGCGGAGTTGGTGTAGTGTTGATCACACCGGAAGGGGGTTCATATGCCATTTGGTGCCAGAATAACTTTTCCCTGCACCAACAATGAAGCCGAATACGAAGCTTGTATCCTAAGACTTGAGGAAGCCGTCAATATACAAATTAAAACCCTGGATGTATACGGGGATTCAGCTTTGGTCATCAATCAAACCAACGGGAAATGGTATACACCTCAGCCTCATCTGGCTCCTTACAAAGACTACACGAGAAGATTGTTGACTTTCTTTTGAAGAAAACCAATTTGCTGATGCTTTGTTTACCTTGTCTTCGATGATTAAGGTGCTATGCTGGAACTACGTACCCAGAATTGACGTATCTCGGTCAGAGACGAATCAAGAAAGCATTTGGTCAGAAAGTGCGCCCTCGGGGGTATCAAGTCGGTGAATTGGTACTCAAAAGATTTCTTCCTCCGAACACAGATCACAGGGGCAAATGGACACCGAACTGTGAGGGTCCGTACGTGGTTAAAAGGATTTTCTATGGCGGAGCTTTGATGCTACCAACCATGGGTGGCGAAGGATTCCCGTCCCCTATTAACTCAGACGCAGTTAAAAAAAAACTTCGCATAAAATAGACCCGCTGGACGATAAAAAGAATAGTCCAGGCAAAAAAAAGGGCATCCTGACGAACCAAAAAAAAAGAATAAAGAGGTTCGGGCAAAAATTAGGGATATAAAAAAAGAGTACACCCGGTGAGTCGAAAACCCAAAAGGGCGGCTCAGGTAAAAATGGGTGTCCCGGTGGATTGAAATCCCGAAAAGGGGGCGATCCAGGCAAAAGTTAGGGAATGAGCGAATGACTGTGATCTGAGTTCATCGGTGTTATATCACCGTTTCATTCAATCCGGCAATCTTCGAAGGTTAAAGATCGACTAATCATCCACTTCAGAAAGCAAGATGAGCAGAGCGTCTTGAGGACATACGAGCCATAGCAGAGTCGAAACTCGGTGGGACCCTGTATCCCCATTGCCATTAGGATAGTTCTCTTTTTATAGCGATCACCTCTTTTCAGGGATCAGCTTCCTGATACCCTCGCCTATTCCTGGCACAAATTTTCTCCCCAGTAAGAGTCGAATAATTCAGTTAAAGAGCCTCTTTATTTTTCATTTATCAGTTTGTTTGCAAAAATGTTCGGATTTTTGATAAAACATATTGCATATGAACGTAATGGTGGCTTTTGCAGATGATTTGCACAGGAAAACATTTAAAATTGCTTTGAATGTGCTTAATCCCGGATGGTGAGTTCAAACCGAGTAATTCCCCCGAGGCATACGTGTTTTTTTGGTTGCAGGTCACAGGAACCGGATGCCAAGTCATGAATCCTCATCCCTAAGCGGTTGACTAAGTCTCTCCTCAGCAGAGCATGTTCCCCAGCAGAGTTGACAGTATCCAGACTATATATCCCCAGCGGAGTTGACAGTGTCAGACTGTATCTTCCTAGCAACAGCGGAGTGGTTGCATAACCAACAGATGAGAGGGTGGTGTTCCCAGTGTTCATCTCATTCCCCAACAGATTATTTTTAACAGATTTGTTAATCCCCAGCTTGAGGGCGATTAGCAAGTTCATATCCCCAACAAAGGTCGTTTCCTACGACATTTCCCCAGGAAGTGTTTTCCCCACAGACTCTCCTCACAGAGCCTCGCCGAACAAAGTTTCCATAGTTGATACTCCCCCCGCAAGGTCAACTTTTCAAGCAGCCAATTTATTTTTGGTGGCTCATTGGTCCCGGCAGACGGATCATTCCCCACAGAGCATTCAAGGATTGATACAGCGATTTGTTCCCTACCGGAGTTTGCTTCCCCAAGCAGATTTCTTTTTACACCATGAATAACATTTGCATTTGCATGCATATCATATCAAGCATACACATAAGTCGATAAACAGGTTCTTCCAAGCAGACTGAAGAATTACTTTACAACCAAGGTCACGAGATCCAGCCAGAGGATCAAGCGTGAGTGATCCAGCCTGAGGGTCATTTTGAAGATTCAGCCTGAGAATCGTTTTCCAGTGATCCATCCTGAGGGTCATTTCGAAGATTCAGCCTGAGAATCGTTTTGCAGTAATCCGGCCTGAGGTTCATTTTGAAGATTCAGCCTGAGAATCGTGTTCCAGTGATCCAGCCTGAGGGTCATTTCGAAGATTCAGCCTGAGAATCGTGTTCCAGTGTTCCAGCCTGAGGGTCATTTTGAAGATTCATCCTGAGAATCGTGTTCCAGTAAGCCAGCCTAAGGCTCAATTTGAAGATTCCCCAGTGAAGTCGCCTACAAGCTTTATTTCGCCAGCAAGCCCAAGTCTAATTGAGGAGTCGTTACAACATGTTCTAGCCCGAAGAATATGTACGAAGCCCAAAAGTGGAATATTCTCGAAGCTGCATATCTAATATGAAGGTTGGGTGTAGATTTCAAATGAGGGTCAACCAGCGCATGCCTCAGATGCGGGATCCTAATGATGGGAATTTATCATCAAAACAATCCAGATCTAGCCAGAAGATCGAAGTAGATTCAGCCAAAGAATCGAAACAAAGAAGATCTAGCCAGAAGATCGAAAATCAAAACAATCCAGATCTAGCCAGAAGATCGAAGTAGATTCAGCCAGAGAATCAAAGGAAATAGATTCAGCCAGAGAATCGAAACGAAGGAGATCTAGCCAGAAGATCGAAGAAGATCTAGCCAGAAGATCAAAATCATATCCAGCCCGAGGATCAAAATTAATATCCAACCAGAGGACTAAATTGAGTATAGGTTCAGCTAGAGGATCGAAACTCCAGATTAAGCCAGAAGACTGATTCAGATCCAGCAAGAGGATCGGAAGAAAAATAAACAGCGCGGTGTATTTCCGCGTTTTTGTGGTGTTCTCGGAGCGCAAATTTTCGGTCTGTCTTTGGTATTCAATCACAGCTCACCCCGTTTGTCTGATAAGCTGTTCGCTTTCATCCTACCCGGGTTAGCTGATGATTGAATAGGGGCAGCTGTAACACCCCAAAATTTTCCCTCCTCATTCATGCATTCATTTAGCATTTCATATTGCATTTCATCATGTCAATCAGAATTAGATCCAAGAAACTTTATTTAAAAAAAATAAATAATAATAATAATAAAAAAATAAAATATAATAGAAAAAACTTGGACTTGGACCTTTCTCATTTGAGCCCACAAAGCCATGAAAATCAGGTTATAAAAGAGGGAGATCAGACAGAAAAAGGAAGAGAAGCAAAATACTCTAAGGTTTCCTTGAAACAAAACCCTTGACAAAACCTGGAGAGAAACCTGACAGAGAACTCATAGCAACCCCCAGGCAGCTCTGAAAAATTCAATCTGACTCACACACTTTCATCTCAAGCAAACCCTGACATTGGTTTGCAAACCCAGCCGTGCCATTTGATTTCAACCGGTCTCTCCCATCAGGTTTGCCTCATTCCCATAATTTTTTGCTCTTAATTTGGATCATCTGAATGTATGAGGTATGATGGATGGATTTCATTATGTTTTTGCCCACGGGTTTAATTATGCATGAATGGGTGAAACCTATGCCTTGAATGTTTAATCACATGATTTCTGAAATGTATGCCACAAGGTTTGAGGTTTCTGAAACCATACTGTTATCCATGAAAAAAATGCTTATCGTGTTTCACTAACCCTTTTGTTGAGTTTTTGTGAGGGCTCACGGACTCTTGCAGAGATGGTTTGCGTGGTTTTCCCACTTTATTTGTGGGATACCCCCTGGAGGTTCATTCCGATTACCTGTACTGACTCACCTTTCTGTGATGGCATTAGCTTGGGAGATCCCTGGGTTTCTTACTCCTTTAATTGATGTTACTTCGGATCTTCATCCGTGTGGTACTTTTACCTCTTTTCCGCATTTTATCGCTTTCTTAGCTGGAAGACCTCGATAGGAGGCATTTGTTTTCTTTTGTTTATTTACTTATGAGCCCCTTGTTGGCACATTTACTTTATACATGTTTGTTTTGTATGTGTTCGTATCCCTGCAGGTAGCGCGGTTCCTTCGTCAAGGAATGCCTTTTTGCCTTTGAGCATCCCAAACCCTAAAACCCAAAGCAGCACGTTTACTCCTTCTACTACAGGTGAGTAAGTCTCCAAAGGTCGAGCATCCGGTAGATTGCGTAGTAACGTCGTTCGTCCAAAACCCACTCCATAACCCCGTAGTTAGCCGAACTACGGCTTGCTCTGATTCTCATTCCAGATGAGATACGTAGGCATAAGACGCTATGTCTTAGCGAGCACACATCCCCCCAACCCATAGGTCAGCCGAGCTACGAAGACTCTGATTCTCATATTCAGATGAGATACGTATGCAGTGGATGCGACATCCGCGCGAGTCATTTTCATTTAACCCCTTTTTTTTTTGGTAAACAGCACAAGATAAACTCACACCCTTTAGAAAAGAACTACAAAAGTGGATCCCGTAGAGTACTACGGATGCGTAGGGGTGCTAATACCTTCCCTTTGCATAACCGACTCTCGAACCCAAGATTTGGTTGCGAGACCTTGTCTTTTCCTTTCCTCTTTTCAGGTTTACTTCGAGCGTTTCCTTTCCCTCCTTTGGGATAAATAACGCACGGTGGCGACTCTTCTGTCATTTTCTTTCGCCGGTTGTCTTTTTTTGCACACTGTATTTTTCAGGTGGCTACAGATGGAAGTCAACTTCAGTAAAGAACGTTGAAATCCTCCTCGCATAATCTCTGTATGGAATAAGACCACGCTGATTCATTTCCCATTCACCCTTGATCTGATTGACAACGAGGGCCGAATCACCGTACACATCAAGATGCTCAATCCTTAGATCGATGCATTCTTCCAATCCCATAATACAGGCTTCGTACTCATCCATATTATTCGTGCATTTGAAAGTTCGCCTTGCTGTAAAAGGAAAATGTGTGCCCTGAGGAGTAATGATTACTTCCCCAATTCCATTTTCGTACTGATTTACGGCGCCATCGAATACCATACTCCATCGGGAACCAGGCTCTTGCCCTTCATCGAGTGTAGGCTCGTCACAATCTTTCATCTTCAAATACAGGATCTCCTCGTCTGGGAAGTCGTACTGAACTGACTGATTATCTTCAATCGGCTGGTGTGCCAAGTGGTTAACCAAGATACTACCTTTGATAGCTTTCTTAGCTCGATACTCGATATCATACTCAGATAACAACATCTGCCAACGGGCAATCCTCCCGGTTAAAGCAGGTTTCTCGAAGATGTACTTGATTGGGTCCATTCTAGATATTAACCAAGTTGTATGATTTATCATATACTGGCGTAGACGCTTAGCAGCCCAAGCCAAAGCACAACATGTCTTCTCGAGCATTGAGTATCGAGACTCACAATCAGTGAACTTCTTACTCAGGTAGTAGATAGCAGATTCTTTCTTTCCAAACTCGTCTTGCTGACCAAGGACACAACCCATGGAGTCTTCAAGAACTGTCAGATACATGATCAGAGGTCTTCCTTCTACAGGCAGAGACATGATCGGAGGTTCAGACAGATACTCTTTGATACTGTCAAAAGCTTTCTGGCAATCCTCGGTCCAATCATGAGACTAATCTTTCCGGAGGAGCTTGAATATCGGCGCGCATGTAGCAGTCATGTGGGATATGAATCTGGAAATATAATTCAAGCGGCCAAGAAAACCTCGGACTTGCTTTTCAGTTTTGGGCGCAAGCATCTCTTGTATTGCTCTGACCTTTGCAGGATCAACCTCAATACCTCTTTCGCTAACAACAAAGCCCAATAACTTTCCGGAACGGACTCCAAATGTACACTTGTTTGGATTCAGATGAAGCCTGAACTTCCTCAGACGCTGAAAAAGCTTCACCAAGTGTTCTACATGTTCAACTTCCGTTTTAGACTTAGCAATCATATCGTCAACATAGACCTCAATCTCGTTGTGCATCATATCATGAAACAAGGTAGTCATATCTCGTTGATATGTGGCTCCGGCGTTCTTCAAACCGAAGGGCATCACTCGATAACAGAATGTTCCCCAAGGTGTGATGAATGTTGTCTTCTCCATATCCTCGGGTGGCATCTTGATTTGATTATATCCGGAAAATCCGTCCATAAATGAGAAGACTTTGAATTTAGTTGTATTGTCTACCAACGTATCAATATGTGGCAGAGGGAAATCATCTTTCGGACTAGCTTTATTCAAATCTCGATGGTCCACACACATTCAGACTTTTCCGTCTTTCTTGGGCACAGGCTCAATATTGGCCACCCATAGAGGATATGTAGAAGTCACCAGAAACCCCGCATCAATTTGCTTCCGAACTTCTTCTTTGATCTTCACTGCCATGTCAGGATGAGTTCTTATGAGCTTCTGCTTCACAGGCACACACTCAAGCTTCAAAGGCAGGAAATGTTGCACAATATCTGTATATAGACCCGGCATGTCTTCGTATAACCAAGCGAAGATGTCAACATATTCTCGTAGCAAACTGATCAACCCCTTCTTGACAGACTCTTCAAGGAGTGCCCCAATCTTCACTTCTCAAAACACAATATTCAGATCCCAAGTTGACTGTTTCCAGATTCTCGAGATGTGGCTGAATGATCTTCTTTTCGTGCTCAAGGAGACGGGTAATCTCGTCAGGAATCCCTTCAACATCATCTTCCTCTGCCTCGAATACAGGGCATTCAAAATTGGGAGATGGCGTTGGATCATTATGTTCAATGGGTTTTAGAATCAACCTGCATAATGATTTTGGATATAAAAGCTTTTTAGAAATCAAACAAGGCAATCATTATGCAGATGAAAAGATTGCTTTTATTCTTGTTTTTAGGGTTTTTTGTGATCACCATTTTCATGCAAAAAGCGAAAAGGGAAAACAATTGGAAAGACAAATATTTAGCATGAATTTATTGAATGAAATATCATTGTATAAATGTTGTCAACAATGTCATCACTCCTCCTTTTGGCATGGGAGAAGGGTTTTTAAACAAAGTGAATCATTACTCTGACTTATGAATGACTGTAGGAACATCTACAGCGACCCAATTGTTGCAGATCCCGCCAGGGATGACAAAATTGTCAGTATCTTCTGCATCTTCTTCCAGAATAGCAGCAGCTTCCTCACTCTGATCGGCGTGGATAAAACCTCCACTCTTGAACAACCCTTTTTCGTTGAAGACCCCAGAAGAATAGCCAATGCCAGCCCGGGACTTGTTGTCTTCAAGCTCGATCATTTTTCCTAGACCAGCAACTGCACCACATTCAATGGCCAATTTCACATCTCGATAGGAAGCAAATGAAGGAGTCCTCTTCTCAACAGGCTCATCTATAGATAAAGCTTGGAAAGGAGTTCCAACTTTATCCTCAGTATGTATGAGAAGGAAGACAAATGGCTGACCAGGAGAGCCTTTTCTCCCCCTACCACAACCAGTTTCTTGTTCTTGACAAATTTCAGCTTCTGTTGTAGGGTGGATGTCACGGCGCCAACCTCGTGAATCCATGGTCTATCAAGGAGACAGCTATAAGATGGGTGGATATCCATAACCTGAAAGGTGACCTGGAAATCACTTGGTCCAATTTTGATTGGGAGATCAACTTCCCCAATCACAGTCTTACGCGACCCATCAAAAGCTTTCACAACAACTCCACTATGCCTCATGGGAGGCCCTTGAAATGACAATCTAGAGAGAGTGGATTTCGGCAATACATTTAAGGATGACCTAATGTCCACCAGCACGTTGGACGTGGCGTCATCTTTACAATTCATGGAGATGTGTAATGCCAGGTTGTGGTCTCTTCCCTCCTCAGGGAGATCAGAGTCACAGAAACTCAAAGTGTTATAAGCAGTAATGTTTGCAACAATGTTGTCAAACTGTTCAATAGTGACGTCATGATCGACATAAGCTACATCCAAGACTTTCTGCAGAGCCTCTCTATGCGGTTCTGAATTCAGAAGTAATGACAGCACGGAGATCTTGGATGGTGTTTGTAGAAGCTGGTCTACAACACTGTACTCACTCTTCTTGATGAGCCTCAACATCTCATCATAGTCTTCATTCAAATTGCCACTAGGGCCAATAGAAGTAAGAGTCTTTTGTATGGAGGAGGGTTTAGCAGCAAGTGTCGGGTTCGGAGAATTCACTGCATTCCCAACCGGGCGCTCGACAGAGTCAGCCTTAACCTGAGGCTTCGGCGCTGAAAACACGCGACCGCTACGGGTCAATCCGCTCACATCAGCAATATTCACAACAGCAGAGGATGGCAAAGTCACCTCTTTCCCATTTTCCACAGCCACAACATTGTAACGGAATGGGATTGCTTTGTCAGAAGAATACGGCATAGGGCCGGCAGGCTTGATAATCAGGGAAGGAGAAACCTTCTACTTTCTACCATCATATTTAATGATAACAGGTTCGGGCACTCGAAACACTGGTGAAATGACGTTGACTTCTGGCTCATCTTCGTCAACATTCTGGTTCTGAAGGATCTCGATGGTCCCATCGTCCAGCAATTCCTGAAGATCTTTACGCACTAGGCGACAACCCAATCTGTTAACAGAGCAAATTCGGCACTTATCATGATCATGCTCCAGATGACTGTACTGACACAGCAGACGGTGCAACTCAACAAGAGATTGTCGAATATGGCTAACATATTTGACCTTGTATTTGCCAGGGCAACCCTGTACCATGTTAATAGATTTCGCATGCTCGGGCAATGGGTTCTTTTTAACATTAGGACCTACGTCCTCAAAGCTCAGAATACCTGATCTCATAAGGTCTTGAACCTTATTCTTCAACTGAAAGCAGTTATCCACGTCGTGGTCAGGAGCACCCGAATGATACACACAATGCTGATCAGGCTTGTACCACCACTGAGGGTTAACAGGTATAGCCGGTGGGTCTCTGGGAGTAATTAATTTCCGCTCTATCAAAGAGGGATGCAGTTCTGCATATGACATCGGGATCGGATCAAAAGTGATCTTCTTCCTCTCATAACTCGTACTGGCTTGATTATATTGCGAGGCTGGTAAGCCTGCTGTTGAGGACGATGATGTTGCTGATATTGCTGAGATGGTTGCTGATTGTGCTGATGATATTGTGAGTTATCTCTGAAAACAAGTGTTATATGAGCCACCTGGTGCTGATTGTTGGCTGGACGCGCAGGCTTTCTCTTTGCAGAGGGTCTTCTGGATTTGACATGGGATTGCACAACATGTGCCTCTCCATCTTTCTTCTTTGTAAACGCCCCATACCGTTTAGCAGAAGAGCCTTCATCTTTGGTTAGCCGTCCTTCTCGGACTCCTTCCTCTAGACGCATCCCCATGTTCACCATCTCGATGAAGTCAGAAGGAGCGCTAGCAATCATCTGCTCGTAATAGAATGAGCTCAAGGTCTTCAGAAAGATCTTGGTCATTTCTTTCTCTTCTAGCGGAGGAGTAATCTGAGCTGCCAACTCTCGCCACCTCTGGGCGTACTCCTTGAACGTTTCCTTGTCCTTCTGGGACATGGCTCTGAGCTGATCTCAATTGGGAGCCATATGCACGTTATATTTGTATTGCTTGACGAAGGCTTCGCCAAGATCATTGAAGGAACAAATGTTCGCATTGTCCAGATGATAACACGAAATTATATCATATTTTAGGACTTAATTCAATTAAATTTTATTATTATTTATTTCAGTTCACTTCATTTTATTAGATATTACGCGGTATTTTCTTCCTATTTGCCTCAGGTGGCTTTTTTTGAAGCACAAGTAAAAATGGAAGAAAAGGAGTGCAAAAAGGAAAGAAAATGAACCAAATGTCAAAGCCCAGCCCAAAACACAAAACGCAGGTGCCGTGCATGTGACGGACGTCACAGAGGCTGTGACGAGCGTCACGCCTTGCACACTCCTGTGACGAACGTCACACCATTCCCCTACATTTTTGGCACAAGGATCGCCTCAGAGACGTTGAGGAGACGTTGAGGAGTGTTGAGCCCTATATCCACGCCATGCTTTTATGCACGTTGAAGACCTTTTTGGCAGCGGAAGTGGTTACTCAAACATATATAAATAGCCACTTGCAAAACCAAAAAGGGTTCCGAAGCTTTTCCACATTTTTTCCTTTTCCGTTTTCGCTTTTGCATATTTTCTTTTCCAGCAACTTAACATTATTGTTTCTTTATTATTTTTACGAGTTCTACATTATCTCTCTTGCAATTTTTATTTTCCTTTTTCCTTTTTAGCATTTAGTTAATTCTTTTCGTGCAATAGTTTCTACACCGGAAACTATTGTGCACCTTTTTACCGGATCTAACCTTACGTTAGAATCCAGTTTTTATTTCCTTCGTTTTGTTTTGTTGTTTAATTGAAGAATCCAAGAACAAATCCTACCGGCTTGTGGTGGAGTGTTCAAGACTATTGTTTAACTCATTCAGGTTCTTTAATTATTATTTAATTCTTTGTTTTATTATTTATTTATATTATCTGCCTGGGATGAGTCTGTTTATGTATGATAAGTATTTTAGTTTGTTTAGCATGTCTGGCTAATTCGCTTAGATATCGGTATGTAAAGTAAGCGGAATAAGGAATCAAAACTAAGTCGGTTAAATTAAGTTTAGAATTAAAATCACTCTTTTTACGGCCTCAATTTACAGGTTTAATAACAAAGGTTTTTACGAAAGTAAAAGACATAAAGAAGTTAAAATCAATAGAGCGAGAGTTTGAGGTTTTAACTGGACAGTGTAAATTAGACATTAATTCTAGATCAGGGCGAGAGCAAGTTTTAGAGTTAATTAAATTCCGATCCTTTCCAAAAAGTATTTTTAAAGATTGAATGTGAGGACGAGAGTTAAGCATTCGAATTTAATTATATAACCTAAGTCAACAGAGCGAGAGTTTGAGATAAGGGTGTTTAAACGGTCAGTGTTTTCTTGAAAAGAGTTTCTATGGACTGTATTGCTTTCAAAAAATGGTTTTTGACTTAATTATAAGTGACAGCTACATTAACATAAAATCATGGTTTATTCAACAGAGCGAGAGTTTGAGATAAAACTTTTAATCAATAAAGTCAACTGAAAAGATTTATTTTAAAACCAAGAGACCGACAAAGGATTGATTCCCTAATTACGACGAACTACATACCGATATCTGCTTTATTAATATTTAATCTAGATCTTAGTTTAGTTTTTAGCTTTCCCCCAAACAATCAAACATTGTTCACCTTAGCTTTACGAAGTGACCTTAGATAACGGTATATCGATTCATAAGTCCCTGTGGGATCGATATCTTTTAAAACTACGCGATAGAACTGTGCACTTGCAGTTTGTACCCCAAATTCGACTCGTAAAGTCGCGATCAAGTTTTTGGCGCCGTTGCCGGAGCCTTTTATTTAATCGATATCGTAACTCTTCCGTTACGCTGTAGAGACTAAGGTTTCTTTTTCTTCTATTCTTTCTTTCGTTGATTTGTATGCCACGCACTCGCTCTCAAGGCGAACCGCTCTATTTACGAATCAACGATATCGAACTATATCTCCGAGTCCTACGACGAATTCGGGAATATCGTGCTGCAAACAATCTCCCTCCTATAGAACTTCCTGATTTCAAAAACCTTTTTCCTTCGATAACCGAGATGGCAGAACCAGCTCGTGCTCTTAGAGATTACGCCGCTCCATCGCAAGATGAGCCGCATTCAAGTATTGCTCCACCCGCAATCGAAGCAAACAACTTCGAACTTAAACCTTCGCTGTTGCAGGCTGTGCAACAGAACCAATTCTCTGGAAATCCTACCGAGGATCCAAACCTTCATTTATCCGTATTTGTCCAATACGCTGATACTGTTAAAGCTAATGGTGTCACTTCAGAGGCAATTCGACTTCGTCTTTTTCCTTTCTCATTAAGAGATAGCGCTAGAAGATGGCTTCAATCTCTTCCTTCCAACTCAGTCACCACATGGAACGAGTTGAAGAAAGTTTTTCTTGCTCGATATTTTCCGCCAAGCAAAACAGCTATGTTAAGAGCCCAGATAAACGGATTTAAACAGAAAGACAACGAGTCTCTTTTCGAAGCATGGGAAAGATACAAAGACATGATGAGACTTTGCCCACACCATGGTTTGGAAGACTGGTTAGTAATTCACACATTTTATAATGGTCTCTTGTACAACACAAGGTTAACAATAGACGCCGCTGCAGGTGGTGCACTAATGAACAAACCTTATGCTGATGCCTACCAGCTTATCGAAAGCATGGCCCAAAACCACTATCAGTGGGGAACCGAACGAACAATGGTGGAAAAACCTCAAACGAAAACTGGCATGTACGAGATAAGTAACCTTGATCACGTTAATGCAAAAGTGGATGCTTTGGTCCAGAAAATTGAAAGTTTAAATGTATCACCTCCAGCCGCCGTGGTTGCTATAACTCAGAATTGCGAGGTCTGTGGAATCCAAGGTCACACTCCTACGGATTGTCAACTCTTGACAGGAATCCAAGCAGAGCAAGTAAACTATGCTCAAGGAAGCCCCTACTCGAATACCTATAACTCAAATTGGAAGAACCATCCAAACTTTTCGTATAAGAGTAATAATGCTTTGTACGCACCTGGACAGTCTCAAAATCAAGCCCCAGCTATACCTCCGGGATATCAGAAACCGAACCCATCCATGCCTAACAATAACGCCCCTAGGAAATCTAACTTGGAAATCATGATGGAAAACTTTATAGCTTCCCAACAACAAACCAATAAAGATTTCTTAAACCAGAATGTACACACTGGCGAACAACTTAAACAACTAGCAAGCAAAGTAGATGCCTTGGCTACCCATAACAAAATGCTGGAAACACAAATATCACAAGTAGCCCAACAACAAGCACCTACTGCTGCCCCAACTGGTACATTCCCTGGACAGCCCCAACCTAATCCGAGAAGCCACGCTCATGCAATTATATTAAGAAGTGGAACGGAAGTGGAAGGACCGTCTGATCCAAGGATAGAAAACCAAAACCCTAAGAAATCAACTGAGGAAAGTGAACCTAAGGAAAAGGAAGAGAGTAATAAGGAAACCCTAGAAAAGAAGGAACCTTATGTACCTCCACCACCTTACAAACCACCTATCCCTTACCCTCAAAGGCTTGTTAAAACCAAAGATGCGGGCCAATTTAGAAAATTTGTTGATCTCCTTAAACAATTAAACGTTACAATTCCGTTCACCGAAGCTATTACGCAGATGCCCTCCTATGCTAAATTCTTAAAAGAAATTCTTTCTAATAAGAGGAAACTTGAAGATAGCGAAACCGTTACACTCCCTGCCGAATGTAGCGCTATAATCCAAAACATGCCTCCTAAACTCAAGGATCCGGGTAGTTTCTCTATACCCTGTCACATAGGAAAATTTGTCATCGACAAAGCCTTATGCGATTTAGGAGCCGGAATTAGCGTTATGCCTTTATCATTATGTAAGAAACTGGAAATGGGAGAATTAAGACCAACCAAAATGTCTGTGCAACTAGCAGATCGTTCCATCAAATATCCTGTAGGAATTCTTGAAAACGTTCCCGTACGCATAGGTCAATTCTATATTCCAACTGATTTTACAATTATGGACATTAGAGAAGATGATATTACACCCATTATACTGGGAAGACCGTTTTTAGCAACTGCCGGTGCAATCATAGACGTAAAACGAGGACGACTCACCTTCGAAGTAGGTGAAGAGAAAATTGAGTTCATTCTTTCCCAATTCTTGAAAGCACCTGCAATAGAAGATACATGTTACTTCATGGATATCATCGATGAATGCATAAAAGAAGCAGAGTTAGGAGAAGACAAATCATCAGACTATCTTTTAAAAGACAAATCTAACCAATGTTTAGCAATAACACCGGACCCCACGCAATGTCTTAACAAACAAACCCTTGACCTGAAAACACTTCCCAAAAATCTGAGATATGAATTCCTAGATTTAGAACTTGAACGACCTGTGATAGTTAATGCAGACCTAGGAAGACTCGAAACAGAAAAACTCCTACATATCTTAAGAAAGTATCCAACCGCACTAGGTTACCACATCACCGATCTTAAAGGAATAAGTCCTTCTATTTGTATGCACCGCATCATGTTAGAAGAAGACTGTAAAACCTCTAGGGAACACCAGAGGAGACTAAATCCGATCCTGAGTGAGGTAGTAAAGAAGGAAATAACCAAGTTATTAGAAGCAGGTATTATATATCCTATATCTGATAGCAAATGGGTTAGTCCTGTACACGTAGTACCAAAGAAAGGAGGCATAACCGTTATTGAAAACGAAAAAGGGGAAACTATAACTAAACGAATCGAATCGGGATGGAGAATATGCATTGACTATAGGAAACTAAACAAAGCAACCCGAAAAGATCATTTCCCTTTACCATTCATTGACCAGATGTTAGAACGATTAGCAAAACATTCGCATTTCTGTTATCTAGACGGTTATTCAGGCTTCTTTCAAATACCAATTCACCCTGATGACCAAGAAAAGACAACGTTCACGTGCCCTTTTGGTACCTTCGCTTATAGGCGAATGCCGTTTGGCCTGTGTAATGCTCCTGCAACCTTTCAAAGATGCATGATGGCAATTTTCGCCGACTTTCTCGAAAACATCATGGAAGTATTTATGGATGACTTTTCCGTATACGGACAAAGTTTTGAAGAATGCCTTGAAAACCTAGAAAGAGTTCTTGAGTGATGTGTGAAAGTAAACTTAGTACTTAACTGGGAGAAGTGCCATTTTATGGTACAAGAAGGAATTGTTTTAGGACACATCATCTCGAACAGAGGAATTGAAGTAGACAAAGCCAAAATAGAGGTAATCGAAAACCTTCAACCCCCAAGAACCGTGAGAGAAGTACGAAGCTTCTTAGGACACGCCGGTTTCTACCGACGATTCATCAAAGACTTCTCTAAGATAACTAAACCTTTAACCGGACTATTGATGAAAGATGCTGATTTCATATTCGACGATAACTGTTTAAAAGAATTTCAAGTGCTTAAGCAAGCACTGATCTCCGCACCCATAATGCAGACACCCGACTGGAATGAACCATTCGAAATAATGTGTGATGCCAGCGATTATGCTGTAGGTGCTGTTTTAGGACAACGAAAGGATAAAAAGCTTCACGTTATATATTACGCAAGTAGAACCCTAGATGAAGCGCAAATGAATTACGCCACTACCGAGAAAGAACTCCTAGCAGTTGTATTTGCGCTAGATAAATTTCGTTCTTACTTGGTCGGAGCCAAAATAATAGTTTACACTGATCACGCTGCTATCAAGTACCTTTTAACAAAAAAGGATGCTAAACCTAGACTCCTAAGATGGATCTTGTTACTACAAGAGTTCGATTTAGAAATCAAAGACAAGAAAGGAACTGAAAACGTAGTAGCAGACCACCTCTCTAGACTTGAGAACCTTGAACCGGAAAGAACCTCCATTAACGATGATTTCTCGTACGATAAACTTATAGCTACTTTGGAAGAGAACAACTCCGACAAACAAGTAGAAACCACCTTAGCTATATCTGTCACACCATGGTACGCTGATCTCGTCAATTATTTAGCTGCCGGAATAGTTCCACCTACTTTATCCTACCAGCAGAAGAAACGATTCTTCTACGATATAAAACACTATTACTGGGATGATCCCTTACTTTTCAAAAGGGGCCCCGATGGTATTTTCCGTCGATGTATACCCGAAGAAGAGGTAGAAAATATAATCCAACACTGCCACTCCGCTCCTTATGGTGGACACACAAGTACATCCAAGACCTGCTCTAAAATCCTACAAGCCGGCTTTTATTGGCCAACTATATGGAAGGACGTACATGCGGCTATTAAGGGATGTGACAGATGTCAACGCACGGGAAACATATCTAGACGTGACGAGATGCCACAAAAAGGTATTTTGGAAGTAGAGATCTTCGACGTGTGGGGAATAGACTTCATGGGACCTTTTCCATCCTCTTTCGGTAACAAATACATACTCGTGGCAGTTGACTACATATCAAAATGGATCGAAGCTATAGCTTCTCCAACAAATGACACCCGAGTAGTAACTAGACTCTTTAAGAATATAATATTTCCGAGATTTGGCATCCCAAGAATAGTAGTCAGTGATGGTGGATCGCACTTTATATCCAAGGTACTCGAAAAATTATTGTTTAAATATGGCGTGAGACATAGGATAGCGACACCTTACCACCCTCAGACCAGTGGACAAGTGGAAGTATCTAACAGAGAAATCAAGCAAATACTAGAAAAAACAGTCGCCACTTCAAGGAAAGATTGGTCATTGAAATTACCAGAAGCTTTGTGGGCATACCGAACTGCTTATAAAACCCCCATAGGGACGACCCCATTTAAGCTCATATATGGAAAATCCTGCCACCTCCCGGTAGAATTAGAACATAAAGCCTATTGGGCTATTAGAAATCTGAATCTAAACTATAAAGCCGCCGGTGAAAAAAGAATCCTTGACATAAACGAATTAGAGGAACTCAGAAGAGACGCCTATGAAAATGCCAGAATCTACAAAGAAAGAACAAAACAATGGCATGACAAGCGTATATCAAGGAAAATCTTCAAGCAAGGCGACGCAGTCTTTTTATTTAACTCTAGACTAAAGTTATTCCCGGGAAAACTACGATCCAGATGGTCAGGTCCTTTTCATATCACTAACATCTTTCCCAGTGGCGCGATAGAAATTAAAGGCAAATCCACAGAACCGTTCACCGTAAACGGGCAACGTCTAAAACACTATCACTATGCGAAAACCAATGGAGATTCGCAAATCCTACACTTAGACGAAATGCCTCCAGGATTAATAGATTATACTTAACAGTTTCTTTGTCGAGCTTGCGACATTTAAACAAAGCGCTTAGTGGGAGACAACCCACAATTATTTTATTATTTCCTTATATTATTATTATTATCTTCCTATTTCTTCCTTAATTATTCTTTTAATTTCTGTTTAGTATTCATTCCTAATTCATTTTAATTTAATAATAACCTTTTTCTTCTTTCGGCATTTGGCCAAATCCTGACTAAAACTCATGTTTTCTTTTCTCTAGCTAACACTAACCAGATGGGACATATTGATCGTATGGGTATCAAATTCAGAGGAATGGCTCAGAAACAAAAGTTTGAAGAACTAGCCATTAGAGAGATGCTACCTAGTTTATATGCTGATGATTGGGCTATGACTGCCCTTGGACTGAGACAAAGTGTCCTGTATTTGCTGAATCAGATAGGATGGGAGACATCCCCTATCCTAAGACATTTCACCACCTACCGGAGACTCACACTAGAATTCCTTAGCTCATTAATCTATCTACCCAGCCATGGAAAAGGAATTAGCAGAGGTTTTATCCAGTTCAGAATGTTCAACATGGAGTACCAATTTAATATTAGAGACTTTACCAACCTTTTGGGTTTTCCTACCTCCTTTGACACATTCACAGTAAGCCAGGAAGAACTTTTTGAATATAGAGAACTTGAACACTTTTGGGGTAAGTTGACTGGAAATGACGAGCCCGAGGAGCATGAGTTTCTCTCTGGAAACATACACAACCCGATCTTTCGCTATTTCCATAAGATCCTGACCCACACTTTATTTGGGAAGAAGCCAAATAGTACTTCAGTTTCACGTGATGAACTCTTCATCATATTTTGTGCTTCCCAGAACCGTCCAGTAAACGGTGCCACTTTTATGTTAGCTAATTTGGACCACCTTATCCAGGATGAGCGAGCACCAATCCAAATAGGCGGTTTGATAACTATGATAGGTAATGCTATTGGATTACGTCAGCCTATGCTTGACCTAAGCCCTTTTTGTGGCATTACTACTATGAGTATACCCTTCCTCTTCAACACTATGTTTATAGCAAACCTAGGGTCTGACGAGTTTGAGCTTATTATTGATAACCAAGTTCTTTGCCTATTCACCATGCCCGATCCTAGGACTAGTGTTCATAACCGCAGTAACTGGCTCTACAACCTGAACGAAACCCCCTCTCCTGCTAGATCCACTGAATCCATCCAGGACTATGAGATTTGTGATGACTATGAGACTTATGATGACCAGATCCCTTATGCTGAATCTGACCCTCAGACACCACCCGGCTATTATGATATTGACCCTCCTCCTCAGCCTGTTCAGACCGAAGAATCAACAGTATCCAACCTCCGGCATCATATGCCCGGAACTGATTATGACACCGCCATTGAAGCTTTGATGTCAGAACAAGGCGCCCTCAGAGAAGAATTTACTGACATGAGACACGAAGTTCTAGGGTACATGAGCAGTATGACAGATCAGTTTCACGAGTTGCTACATCGTGTTAACTCTTTTGCTCCTCCGGCCAGAGATCGTGCAGATGGATAGTATTTATTTGTTTTTCTTAGTTATTTAGTTTTAAGCTAGATTATTCATTAATGTTATTTGAATTCATGTTCGCATTTGTTTCCTTTTCGCATTTCTTTTGTTCTTCTTTCCAATATTACATTATGATCATTTTATTGAAGCTATTTATTTAATTTTATTATGCAATAGCTATTATGTTCTCTACTGTTGCTACCTATGACTTATTATTATACAAAGTAAAATAAGCATGCAGGAGAAATTAAATTGCAGAATAAATCAATCAGTAGAAAACAAACAAAAAAATAACAATATATAATAACTTACCTGAAGGACGCTAGCTGAACATTAGCCAAACAGACAGTGTGACGAGCGTCACACATTCTGTCACGGGCGTCACACTAAGAACCTGTTACGCCCGTCATGCACCTGTAACGAGCGTAACGCCCTTCAGACTAGGTGAACGTTAAGGAGCCGTTGGAGACGAACGTTACACCCCTTCAACTTTTTACCTTCCCCATTTATTCACATTTACCCACATTCATTCACTTTTCAACCACCTCCTTTCCAACTTTCAAATTCTTTTCCTATAAATACCCACCAAACCTTCCTTCATTCACCACAAACCATTCTCTAATATCAAATACATTTCTTTTCTTTCCAAATCACTCCTTCAAAATTCATTCATCACAATGGCAGGAAATCAGAATTTCGGAAATATCATCTTCCGATCCGAAGATGAAAATTATCAAAGGGAGCAATTCGAGCGTTTCCAACAGCGAGGCGTCGTTTCCACCAGGTACCCCGATTTAACTTGTTTACAACAATTAGGATTACTCCAAGGTATCGAATGGATGCTCCGCCTAGCCGACTTAACCTTCCTTTGCACTCATAATCAACCCACCTACCCATCCCTAACCTTAGAATTCTTAAGTTCATACGACTACACCACTCCCGCCGGTGAAGACAAATTTTTAACCGGTACCGCAACCTTCCGTATGTTTAACACCGAGTACTCCTTAACCCAAAACCAATTGAGTACCATGTTACAATTTCCCATAGAAGGTCAGGTACACCCCAGAATCCTTCCGGTAATGCAACTGGCCCATCCTCCCAACGTCGTCGACGAAGAAGGCCTGCAACCAACGACGACATCATGGATACTATTGATGGTATGCAGGCACAGAATGTCGAGATGATGCAAATGATGCGTCAAATGCAACAACAACAGGATGCTAGGAATGCCATAACCGACCAGCGGTTTACTGAGTTGTTCAGCAGGTTCGACAACTTAGACTTACGTCAGAGATCACCAGGTCCAAGAACCAGAGGTGGAAGGCAGCCTTAGTTGTAGTTTCTTTTTCCTTTCCATATTGTATTTCATTTCCTTAAAACATTGGGGACAATGTTTAGTTTAAGTATGGGGGGGAAACCATGTCCTTTCTATTTCCATTTCTTCAAGTATGTACCTTTCCTTTCATTGCTATTTGTTTTATTATTTATTGTAAAAAAAAAATAAAAAAAAAATAAAAAAAAAATCTATTATTTTAAGTTAAGTCCCGAGTGTGAACAAATTTCCATTATCTATTCCCTCAAACTTTCATGAGCCACAACAACAAAAATTCAACACCCAATAAGTATAAAGGTTGCTCATCTTATCGATCTTGAGTCGAATCAAGACAAAGACTACTACCGCCAAACACTCTAAACGAACCTCAACACGTTAGATCAGGATAAGTACCTATTATACCAATTCCTTGAACTTTTAGTTTTATAGTAACCCCAAGTAGTTTATACGAGAAGTCAGCACCATCTTAATAGCAAACTACGTGGAGAGCCGATGAATATAAGTGAATGATTCCCAAAGTAACATAAAAAAAATATATATATCAGGAAATGCACTAATTAAGTTAGGTGATCCTTACCAGATCATTTAATCTAAAGGTTGCAGATCATACAAAAACACAATATGAAAGATCCATTATGAGTTGGTTCAGTAGGTATCTGGTACTGAACTTGGTAGGGCGAACTACGGTTCGATCCCCCGCAATTTGCAATGGGCTGAATAACGAAGTTATCCGACTTATGTACCAGAACTTCTAGCTCAAAGGGGATCATAATCACTAACCGGTTACTCCACTATGTGCGCGAAAAGATAAAGGGCTTAATGTGATTTCGCTAGAATGAAAACGGGTGAAATAAGAGTAAAGGAACCAGGATAGCTATCATAGTGTACTTGAACTGATTTGCATAAGGCAGGGTTATCTAGGTTGTGACGGTGGTTGTTGATGTCAAGATTAAACTCAAGTTGCTTCTAAACAAAATCCACTTGCAACTTATTACGAATTGATGTGTGTTTTGAAATTTCATCTGGCTAAATTTTTAAAACGAGTTCTATACTGAATTTTGCTTGAGGACAAGCAAAGATCTAAGTATGGGGGAGTTTGATAACACGAAATTATATCATATTTTAGGACTTAATTCAATTAAATTTTATTATTATTTATTTCAGTTCACTTTATTTTATTAGATATTACGCGGTATTTTCTTCCTATTTGCCTCAGGTGGCTTATTTTGAAGCACAAGTAAAAATGGAAGAAAAGGAGTGCAAAAAGGAAATAAAATGAACCAAATGTCAAAGCCCAGCCCAAAACACAAAACGCAGGTGCCGTGCATGTGACGGACGTCACAGAGGCTGTGACGAGCGTCACGCCTTGCACACTCCTGTGACGGACGTCACACATGGTGTGACGAACGTCACACCATTCCCCTACATTTTTGGCGCAAGGATCGCCTCA